>NW_008824051.1:2336516-2421258 GCF_000699105.1 Pygoscelis adeliae
CTGGAAGACCTTCCATTCCATTTCACCAGGACTTCCCACCTGAGTCTGTATGTCTTGGATACTATTAATACCTCAGGCAGTTGTGTTTTTGCTCAGAACAGAAGTCAGTACGAGGACAATGTCTGTTTATCTTTTCCACTTCTTTGAAATAGTTTTCAACCTTTTGCTTTCCTTTTGCCTTTCCAGGTATGCGTGTGTGACGTTAACTGGTTGTGATGTTCTTATACCTGAGCTAGCTGTCTCTGGAGGTAGTCATGGGTGCAGAACATGTTGTTGCCTTGTCATTGCATGGTTCAGTACTGTGTCACGACATGGCAATATATTTCTAGATCCAAATGAAAATCCCACGGTGTAAGGATGTGCGTGCTTAGGTCAGGGGGTGTTGGCACTAGCGTAAACATGTGAAGCCATTCTTTACGGAGTTGGGTCAGCGCATGCATTGTAGCACTTGGGTCTTCATGTCACCTACGCAACAACACAGGTTGTTTCCTTGCCTGCTTTGCTTTGGTAGTTCATGTGCTGAATTCTTTGCACTCGTGTGACAGATTGTATTCTCCCTTCTGGCCCCTCAGAGTAAAAGATGCCCTGGAGATACTTGCAAACGCACAGATTCTGTTCTGTTCGGTCTGCTTTTCTGTGTGCCATAAACACTCTTTTTTGTATTAATTTTCAAATGTGTCTGTTGATTTCTAGTTCCAGCAACTTTTGACATCATACTTCACAAATTTCACCTCTTCCTGTTACCATCTCAGTCAGGTCTGGCTACTTTTCATCGTGTTTCTTTTGTTTCCTCAGTGTTGTACTGGCAGTGCTGGGCAAAAAGCTTATAATTCCTTTCCTGTCTTTTTCTAACTTAACAGGTTCAGCTTATCATCTCTTCTATGGTCATGCATACTACTTGTACCTTTGTGCATTTCGGAGAGTGTCTGATGTGCTACCTGTGCAAAACTGTTGTGGAGTCATGTGTTTTACAAAGCTTTGTTTTGTTCTGCCATAGCCTCTGAACAAATATCATATGGTAGCAAATTTATTTCATTGTTGCCCTACGAAAGAGGTTTAATGAGTGACTTGCAGCTTAAGAAACTTTCTAGACCCTCATATGAGAAAGCCATTGCTGTCATGTTTATGATGACTATAAAGCCATTCAAAATGTAAACTTTTCCTTACTGGATGAAAATAATAATTGAAATAATTAGTGATATTTTTGGCCTTGTTGAATCTAAGAATGCTTAAGCCAATGCAATTTGATAATGCTACGGGAAGAAATAGTCCTGCCCTTCCCAGTGGCCTCCTCCTTGATCTTCCCTTTGTGCCAGCACGTGCATTTGTACAGCTGCCTAAGACTGAGGAAATAAACTAGTTGGAGAAAAATTAGCATTTTTCATGTGGACCTCTTTTCCAAGCTGAGGACAGGGTGAACTGTGCGTGGTGTGCAAGAAGAGGAGGTTTTCATTTATTTACTTCAAGATTAGCATCTGTAATCTACTGCTAAAATGCCTTTTATATTAGAATGTAGATTATGTGAGGTTCCCAAATAGTGTGGCAAATTTATTTGAGGAAATATTAGAATAAATCTATTCATATAGCTTGTTGTGTGTAAGATACAAAACCCAAAATAAGTCTCAAAACCAGACTACTTTTTTTATTTTTCCTGTTTACTCATGTGTATAGATTAAATGTAATAAAAACAAACATGTCTTGAAGCCTTGCACAAATTCCTGAGTAAAGAGCACTGTACAGCATATCCAGAATAAAAAATCAGGTTGTTCAGTAGAAGCGCTGCTTTTACTCAGAGTATTTAACCATGGAAATTCAAGATGCAGAATTTCAGTTTTTCAACTGTGAGATGTAGTCTCCAATAGCGCAATAATGCCTGTTTCTATTAAGAATAATGTTTTTTGTTACTGTATTTGCCCGAGTAGATGTGTTGCAAGTGGTAGCCAGCTCTCCTCTGATCTTAGCATGTGAACCATAACTAGAATGTAACTTGGCCTGGTTGTTAGAAAATGTCACTATAACTCTGTACGGCCATTTAATCTTTCTTCTCTCTCCTAGGTTGCTCTGAGGCCTGAAAAGTTGACTGGAAACAACACCAGGGTGGAGGTTACAACACTGTGGTAAGTATGCTATTTTAAAACGTAAAAGAAGAAGAGAAGCTGGGAAAGGAGTTGATACGGAATCATGAGTCCAGGAGTGAATCACTCGGTGATGAATTGTCTGCAGCTTTGTGTGGGAAGATTAAAGTGCTGGGAATTTTAAAAGGGGAGAAAGTGGTAGCTGGTAGCACGTTCTTGCTCACGGTGAAGGAAAAGAATATGCATGCAAGGTATGAGGACACGTACTTGATGCTTCACATTTTCATAAAGCTGTAAAACACACTAATCCGTTCATCATCACTGTGTGGTTGCTAATTATAGCATTATTATTTTCATTACTGCTCAAGTGTAAAACTGGGAAGAAATATCATGTTTTCCATTTAATAACATGCAAGTTTAGTGATGAAGTCAAAACTAGAAGTTGGCTATCCTTGGCACCATACTCTACTAGCTTTTACTAATTAACTTTATTAGTTTGTAAGAATGTAATTATAGTGCTAGTTTATGTTTGCAAAAAGGAAAGGTTTTAGTCTCGTTGCACGTTATATCTTACTATGATAGAACTAGTCCAAAGTATTTCTAATGAGGTTATTTATTCATTTTTTTCCTCCTAAAGTGGCTTACTAGAAGATGACCATAGAGGATCTCCCAGAACCTTCCTTAGAAGGAGATTCCCTCATTGAAAGAGAACGGTTCTTATTCCCAAACTCTGAAACATCTGTTACTTTTTCTGTTGCTGCAGCACCCATGCCTTCAGACTGTGGTATGTACTTTTAACAGAAGATGAATTTGTGATCATCAGAGAATAAATTTGAATAATAAATTTTAAGAAAAGCTATCAACTCTTAATTTATTCCGTCTTTTTAGAAAAAGTTTACTGCTTGTTAAATGAATTCTCTATTATTTTTTTAAAGGAAATGAAAGATGAAGACCCATGCTTTTTCTATTTTTCTTATTGCATACATTTTAAAATGTCACTGTAGGTAAGGATCTTCATATAGATAGCTACAATTATAATGCCTTTGAATATTGCAGATGGTGTTAATAGCATCTATATACCTTAAAAATTGCTGCCTCCACCTCTGTTTTTCCCATGCATTGATTACAGCAATCAACTGTATTCAGGAAAAATAAATACATGTAATGTTCTGTCTTTGACAGACTCAGCATTCTTGAGACCCATTTGATGAGTTAGCGCAGGTTGGAAATTTAACAGTTCCATACGATATATTTTAGTATATGAACATGTGTCTTTACGTGGTTTAGCCCTGTTCTCATAACGTGTCTGTCCTATACTACTCTGAGTACTGCCATGATTTATTCCATTCTGCTTTCTGTTGCCTTAGAAAAATTTTCCATTTGTCCTTCTTTAAACATTGTTGTGTTGTGATATCTTCTAATAACACTACAATATCACTACTATCTGTCCTACTTGGTCTATGCCCACTCATTGAATAAAACCAATGCCTTTTATAGGAGGTCGCTGTCACCTGTGTAACAGTAATATTACTGAATCTGGGTAAAGAAGGTTAAACCACAACAGACAAAGATTCTTGGTCATTACATTAAGTGCGTTTACTTTTCCTTAATACAACTGAGCACTGTAATCAATGCATGGGAAAGACAGAGGTGGAGAAAGTAATGTTTTAAGGTATCTAGATGCCATTGTCATCCTTTCATGGAACTTTTTGTTTTAACAGATTTTCTGTAATATTTCTCTGGTTTGCAAACACTACAGCTGATCACCTGTTAAGCACTTACGATGGTTGTTATTAATACTTAACATATTCTCAGGTTTTTACCCTAGCATGCTGATTTTAACAGTCTGTTAGAGTTGATTTCTGATATATAATTTGGTTCAGGTTTGTAGCTAGAAATCGTCCCGGTAGAGCAAGAATCATGCATGTTGTGTAAGATCATTAATCTTGTTCGCTAGTTGTCTGTTTACTTCATAGCTTTCAGCAATAGATCAACTGTGGTGTGTGCGGAAGTTAAATATTGGTAGGTAAATCAGTAGATCTCTGTCAATGCATGGGACGTAGGTAAGAAGCACACTTTGTGTGGTGCTGGGAGATAAGGGGTTTGGGTTTTTTTCCTACGCTAGGTGCAAATAAAAATTCATACTAAATATCAGTGAAGTTGTCCTCCATTTTCATTCTTGTTGAATCAAGGCAATGCAGTTAGAGGAACTCTAGACAGCCTGGAAGGGAGCTCCATGTGTGCTTTTATCTGTTAATCCAATCTAGAAGCGTGGTATGCTCTTTTTGAGGAAAGGTTATGATGATTCATCCAGGAGGTAGTTTGTACCACGCCATACACCCAGATGGCTGATGCTCTATTTTACTTAACCTGTATGTCCGTTCTGAGAGCCTTGTATCTGTGGCTGATGCAAGCTGACATTGTACATTTATTTGAAACCTTTTTAAAAGGCAACTCCCTGATAGCTGCAGCGGGGGTAAAAGTTCAGTGTTTTCCGTGATTCAGTCATTTGCTGATGACAGTAGGTTCTGCTTCCATTCCCTCTCCTAATAGCCACTGCTGTCCAGATTCTTTCATATAATTTTCCGGAGTTGGAAGAAATTCCACAAATTTAAAATACAGTATGTGTATATACATGCACACACATACACTTACATTACATGTAAGTAACATGAAATATCATACTTCAATAATAAAGTGAATTTTTACACCTGTACTTTGGGTTGCCTGAAGCAACATGAGGCTTAAAATCTTAAAAAATATATCTTTTTTCTGATCTTGGTTTGGTAGCTTAATTTTTAAAGATGTTTGTTACCTGCAGCTGCCAACAGCTGGAATTGATACAGTCATGAAGTATCTGGAAATAATGGAAGCCATAGAATGCCTTCCTGATTTCTGCATGTGTTTATATTTTGTCTGTTTTATGTAAATTGTGATGGAAGAAGAAGGAAAAGACATGTTTTGTAGCATATGGAGAAATCATGTACGCATTTAATCACTGAGAGATCAAGAGGCTTGTCTGTGCTTGGGAACAGCTTAGAATCACCAGTCTTTGGCTAGCTTGAAGCAAGAGTAAACCCTTATTAGGACAATCACTGCACGTTTCTGTTAGTTCTTGCCTAAACTTAAAATCAGTGTTGCAGTACCGTTGTGTTGGTTGCTGATTCAAAGCTTTTTCAGAAGTATAAGCAAGACCTTAGTATTAAAGGAAAAATAGACCAGATGTTAAAGAAAATTTTCTAAATTAATTCAACATTCTGATTTTCCAGTGTGATTAGTAGTGAAATGACTCTGCTATTCTTTGCCTCTGGGTTTGAAAAACTAGATGCCTGTTAAAACTTACAATTGTACCTAATAATTCCTTTTTTTTAACAGAGTTTTCTTTCTTCGATCCCAATGATGCAGCATGCCAAGAAATACTTTTCAACCCCAAAACATCAGTTTCTGAATTGTTTGCTATCTTAAGGCAGTGGGTTCCACAGGTCCAGCAGAATATTGATATTATTGGGAATGAGGTGAGGTATAAATAAAGATCCTTGAATGCTTTCAGTGTTACAGAAATACTATGTTGACAACGAATAAAACCAGTTCATTCAGAAGCAGAACTAATCACAAATGCAGATACAGTTTCTGCCTTTTAACAAGTAGTTACTGATCAGTGCCTTGTATTCCACATGGTGTCAGCTTTCATTTGGAAAGAGAAAGATGATGGATAAAAATTCAGTACATTTGGATAGATGGTAGAAACAATGTTTCTTCTCAAAGCAGTTGTTTAGAGACCCTTCACCTTGGTGTTTCAGTTTCCTACCTATCAGTAATCATAAACTCCAATATATGAAGTTACAGTGAAGCCTGATCTTAAGGGCAATGTTTCCAAGGCACAAAATGAGTTAGGAACGGAAATCTCTTTGCAACCTGCAGTAGGCTACTTTCAGAAGACACCTTGTTTCTAGTAATTCTGTCCTGCTTTGTTATTTTTCTTCTTCTGGGTTGCAGGCTTTTCTAGACAGGTGGGGAAGTATAGTAAAGATTCTTCCTACCATAGTATAACTGGGGGCTTTTTTTGGGGAGGAAGGGGGAGATTGTTGAGAGATCAAAGAACAAGGGGGGAGACTTCATAAATTACGTCATTTTCCTATTGTTCAGTTAAGCAGTTAACTTTTCAGCATGTGAATTGTATGTTAAAAGTAATAATATAAAGAAGCTTTAAAATCTGTCAACAATGAAGGTTAATGATATTCATATAATACTATTTACTACATTTGTGCATGTTGCTCAGTTCTGCGGTTACAGTCTATTCTGGCAGGCTTCTTTGTTATTAGCCATTGAAATGAATCCAGGAGTCAATATATCTGAAATAACTTACTAAATAATGCTGATGTCAGAGATATGCCAAAGCTAAAATGTACTTGTTTTCCACTTTTCTCTCAGATCATTAAAAGGGGTTGCCATGTGAATGACAGAGATGGACTGACTGATATGACTCTCTTGCATTACACTTGCAAATCAGGGGCTCATGGTATTGGTGAGTAAAGAAACATGATTATAGATGTAAAAACCTAATTAATTCACAAAGGCTAATCGCACCCACTATTACAGAATTTTTCCTTGCAGTAGGTTTTGTTTTTTTTTTTTTTTTTTACTGCTTGGTTTTGGCTCTTCTAGTGGCCATCAGAAGGGAAGATACAGAACTGTAGCGCAGTTATGGCTATGGCAGTTGGGAGTAAGTTGGGTTAGTGGTATAGGTATTGCAAACAATAATACCAGCTTAAGCATATATTTAATGTAGCAAAGGCTGTTTCAGACTGAGGTACAAACTGCGAACTAAGCTATCGACAGTTTTCTTATATCAGCGAAACTAGAACATTTAGGTGACTGGCTGTGTTTTTTTTTTTCTTTCACCCTGAACATGTCAGAAGAAAACAATAATGTTTGTTTGCATTACTATTCCATAAGTACTGGAAATAAGAGCATATTTAGCTCTTTTTGAACACCCCTATTAGCTTTTCTGTGTTGTGCTACTTTTTTGTTGGCCTGAACCCAGTTCTCCTCTGAGTTTGAACCAAGTTTCTGAGTGAGGTCTGGCATAGGTTAGCTTTCCTGGTGTTGGCAGGTCTTCTAACAAAAACTTCAGCATTGTGGCGTGTAATTTTTTTTCTTCTATCAGATACTAAAATCCCTGGTTTTGATGGGTGACACATTATTTACATTAGAGATAAACAGGTAGTGTTATTATATACTATAGTAGAGATTTCAGCCCTTCATGATAAAAGGCAAAGATTTCTGTATCCTAATCCTAAAAAGAAAGGCATAGTAATTGTTCTGCTGTGAGCTTTAAGGGTTTAATATACATTATGTGTTACACATAAGCATGTGCATGTTTTTTGAGGTCAAATAAATCTGTAATGCGTATTTTACAAAATTTACCTTGCAGGTGATGTTGAAACCGCTGTAAAATTCGCGACGCAGCTTATTGATTTGGGTGCTGATAGCAGTTTACGCAGCCGCTGGACAAATATGAATGCCTTGCATTATGCTGCCTACTTTGATGTTCCAGAACTTATTGGTGTTATTTTGAAAAATGCAAAGCCAAAAGGTAGGCATCGTTACTTTTGTTTCATGTAGTTGTCTGTATTTTGTTACTGTGTTGACCCTAAGCTGGTGCGTAGTGGTCTCTTAAGTGTGGGGTTTGTTTATCCACTATACATAAATAATTTCTACTTTCTTATTCTTTTAGTCAGCCTCATTAGTTAATTTTTCTCTTAACCTATTTTTTTTTGCAGTTTAATGCACTGATTCCATTGCTGGTTTTTAAACTTGAGCTTTGTACAAGATGGTAGAGAAGTATCTAATAGAACGGAAAGCAAGCAGGTTAATTCTAAGTTGTTGAGGACTAAGAGAATGTATGCAGAAAGCCAAAGATGTAACTGTTCTGGTAAATTCTTAGGGTTTTTAAGATTCCTTAAACATTGAGAAGTATGTTTGAAATGATGGGAGAAGGGTAAAGGAGAAGAATGGCATGTGGCAAATTAGTGACTGAAGCAACTTTGACATGCTCATTTTTCCCGCTTCTCAGCTATCTAGAAGGTCATGTGTAAAGAACAGTTTGACTTCAGTGTTTGGCATATATAGATAATACCTTTTGGAATGATCATATGAAGGATTGGTAATTGGACCCCTATTTATACTAATGCAAATGGAAATACAGAAATGATTCTGAACCAGAACCATTTGTTCCTAATTTGGTCAGGATCTCAAAACCAGTAAGCAATTCTAATATTAAAATTGTACAAATGTTAATTTGTTCTACTGAATATCCTTCTGATTGTGCCATTTTGCAAAATGATTAATGCCCTTTTTTAGCTAGGTGTAGCTAAAGACTGTCTCAAAATTCTGGAAAGCTGATAGGTTTTTGGAGCGCACAAGGCTTGCTTACCATGTCTTGAATCATCGTGGAGGTAATTGTTAAACAGCGCTGTTATTGGTATGACATGCTTAAGAGGTAAGAAGCGTAGGTTGGTAACAAAAGACAAAATAAGGCTGCACAGTAGTTAAGTCTGCATCACATTTCAATAGTCCGGTCTCCATAATTTGCATCAGCAGATTAGGTCTTCTTTCAGACCTCATTTGCATTTGGTGGTGTCATCTCCTCCTGTGCAGTGCCTACAGAAGGGGTGGGAATTTGCTCAGATTTCCAAGGAAACCACTCTGGTTAAATGCCTTGGCAGCTGGCAACTCTTGGATAAGCAGGTGATTTTTTTATCTCAGAAAATGCATAAAATGATTTGCCCTGTGACATGAAAACAATGGATGGTCTGAATTAATAGAAAGAATAATCTTAGCTCCATACTTCATCAGGCAGTTTGCAGAGAAGGGAGGACGTACGTAGAAGGCAAATATGCCTTGGATGGGTCCGTACTGAACTGGAGAAAAAATGGTTGTTAATGGACAAATAACTTTTCAAGACAGTGGTGTACTGACTCTGAGACGCCCATTGTGAAACAGCCAGTACCACAGATGTTTCCTTTTGATTTACTGCTAAACTATTTCCTCTATGACGCTCTGCAGTTCAATTCTTTATACAGATTTATTCCTCAATTGTTAGAGAGCTAGTTTGATCTTAGTTTTTTAGAGGTTTTAAATATAAAAATTGTTAAAGGCTTAAGAAATAAAAATAGAAATGTTGTGAGGTGCCATTAGACAATGACTGTAACCTGCATGGGTTGCTAACGATAGACCATTACTACATATTAATGTCCCCTAGATAGTTTAGGTGTAGTTACGGGGTAACATTTGATATATATGTGTTTCTTTTTGTCACCTGTACTATGCCAACTTAGACCTAGAAAAAAACTGTAAGAAAACAGTGTTTAAAAACTCCAAGTGTGAAGCTTGCAAGTTTGAGGAAGTCACACTAGTCCAGTTAAAAAAACCCATAAAAATCTACGTGTCAGTTATTTTTTAAAATAGGAGTACATGCAGCTGCTGCTGACTCAGTAGCTGATGTTACTGATCGGTATTTCTGCAAATTGGTTCCTATGTGTGCATAAAATACTCGGTAGCCTTATTAAACACGGAAGTTTCAATGGTTGTGCACAACTACACAGCTTCTACTCAGCTTTAAACTGGTAATGGTCTTTTGACATTTGATATGTAAAAAGTACATCTGCATACGTAGCTGTTGTTACGATTGCGTCGTGTGAATGCAGTCTTTTTTCATGCATGTGCCAATTAAATTTAAAATAGCTGAGTTTCTATTCATATTAGTGCAATTGTAAAACTGTTAAAATATGATCCCAAATTTATTAGCTTTGATCTTTATAAAATTCAAAGTCAATCTTTATTAGTATGTATGAAATTGACATATCTATACAGACATATATATTTATGTATCTTCTATATACGTTGATGTTTTATTTGCCTCCAGAATATTAATTCAGTATAACTATATAAGGATGTTGATACAGTTGGCATATACTTTGTTTATCACATTGTGAAAAGGGCTAGTGGTTTTTGGGACAGAGACTGATACTGGAAGATACTAGGAGACTGTACAGCCCTGAAGTGGAAAGTTTTATGTTCCTCACCAGTATTTCAAATTGGAACGTTATTGCTAATACTTGTTTGCGTATTAAATCAGCTGGCATTTTTATTTAACAGTCATATACATATTTGACTCAAATGGACATCTCTCTTGCATAGTTTGAGAGAGGAGCCAAAGACTAAATAGACATTGAAACTCCAATCTTCTAGAACAGTCACAACTTCATAGCAGATCAAAAGATATATCGGGAACAATTGATGGAAATACGTGTTATGCTAAATCTCTTCTAGTCAAAGGCAGTGCTCCATTTTCCAAACTGTCAGTGCAAGACACTTCAGAGTAATTCTTTGAAAATAAATTATAAAAATCGCTAGCTCTTACTTTGTTCTTGGCTATTAGTAATTAAGTCAATGTAAAGCAGAGGCATAATCAGTTTTCCCTTGCCCCACTACATGTTCACAAAGGAAAACAACTGGTTGAAGATGCATCTCGTTTTAACATTTGACACCTAGAAGCAATAACATATAAGTATTTCTGAAACATTCATTTACATGCAGACGTAAAGTTACTAACTTGTTAATCTTAGCGCAGTAGATTGGGCATCCTGAATAGCAACAATTTTGCAGTTAAATCATCAGTATTATAAAATGAATGAAAGTAAACGCTCATCTTCCAGATTGGTTCACGGTATGAATAAACAGATGCATATAAGGTTGATATTCCATGTAGAATTACTTCTCATATGCATTTAGTACATAAATAGTGGTGTCTCTGTATAAATGTTAACATAAACTGTAAAAATGAATGTCCTCTCAAGGAATCTGTAGAGTGAAATGTTCACGTAACAGACTTACATACCTCACATGTGATGTTTAATTGCAGATGTGGATGCCACCTGTAGTGATTTTGATTTTGGAACAGCTTTGCATATTGCTGCATTTAACCTATGTACAGGAGCTGTCAAGTGTTTGCTGGAACACGGAGCAAATCCTGCCTTTAGGGTAAGGAGTTAGGTTGTAGATTCACCAAAAGGTGAAAAAGTACCTGGAAAAATTGAACAGTCTGTCCAGGATTTTGGTTAGCTAAAAACATGTCGCATGGAGTGATAGTGCCTCGGAAAAATTGTTTATAACTCGTAGTGGGTGATTTTGTATGCTTTGTCATACTTGTGTGAAGTTTGTGTTTTTGTGTCACAGTCTAGTTCATTAGTTCAAATAGCTTTCAAGATGTTCTTCTATTTGTTGCTTGAACTTCCATTTGTTAATACTTCTTTGTGTCTTGCAACAGTTGTCATGGCAGTGGTGGATCTTTTCAGAAATACAGGAGTGCAATCTGTGACCTCCAGAAATGCAGTGTATTGCTTAGCAGTAAACTTAGTCTTAGCATAAGTAACTGATAATGAAGAAACATGAACTGCTCTGCTTACTAACCAAATAATAGGCCTGAGTTATAGTGTAAAGTGCTGCTATATGTGTCTAGCCACAAATCTTGGGTTTTGATTGTTTTTTGTGGTTTTTTTTTGGGGGGGGGGGGGGGGTGGGGGGTTTTTTTTGGTTGGTTTTTGGTTTGGGGTTTTTGGGGGTTATTTTTGTTTGGTTGTTTTTTTTTTTTTTTTTTAGCATAGGCAGTATCAGTTCTCCATTTTCAAGTTCAGGGTTTTTTTAGTGAGAAATTATAATTGTTTTAAGGGTACTCTAAAGTCATTATTCTGTATCACTGATTGTGTGAAATCTTCTGGAACATCATAGTTCATACAGTTCTTCACGATATTCAATCTAGATCTCTTTAAAAATGCTGTTTTTCTTCTTTGTCTCGTTATTTAGTGTGCATGTACACGTTTCAAATTCTATGGCGGCTGTATGTTTAAGAGTCTGTTGTCACAGGGAATACTGCTTTGTAGTTGCACAAGCATTCTGAGCTGGCAAAAGGTGGCTCTGCCCTTGAGAAAAGCAATCCCGTGCCACTGTGCCCACTTTTGCCTTCTTGCCTCTGCTCTGCCCCCTACCTTGTGTTGACGCAAAGATTTGCAGGGCAAAATCTGCACCTGGTGGGCTGAATTGCGGGACTGATCTGACCAAAACAATCGCTAATGTGATGGCTAAAAACGCAGAACGAACTCCCTGCTATGTCCTGTTTTTAAGGTACTGTGACTTGAATGGGGCTGACCTTTTACTGACAGAATGACTGTAGATTTTTAAGGAATGGTAGGTGTTTAATTCTTCAATCCCGCAATAAATTTCTGACCAGAGACAGTGTGTAGAGTTTGATTATATGAGGACAGCAGAGTCTAAATGCTGACTAAGGATTACAGTTTTCTAGGGTTGAGACAGGGAGATTTATAGGGGGCTAAGGGAAGGTTGAGCTTTCAGTCTGTTTTTTAAGGAAACAAAGCAAATACAATCTTGCTCTGCATCATTCCCTTTTTGAGCTTCCGGTAATTTCTGAGTCCAGGGGCTCAGCTGAGACAAATTTGGAAGACTGAGATAATTATGTTTCCACAAACTTTGTGAAAATTGGCAGATAGGCGAAGATCCATACTAATGCCTTTGCTGAAGAAAGCGTAGGTAGAACTTGCCGTTGTAGCAGCCTGACCCCCAACGGTGTCTTTGCCGTCTGGCCAACTGGCCTTGAGTTAAGGTTAACTCCAGGTGAGCTGGTACTCCAACAACTCTGGCCTAGGGTGAGTGTCACATGGGACATACGGGGAATCACAATCACTGCTCTCTGGGAATGGGAAGTGTTTGGAAAGGACTCTGTCCTTAATTCATCTCTCATGGAATAGTCTGTATCTAAATGAACAGATTTATTCAAGTATTTATGTGAGGCATCGACTTTGTGTATTCTATACATGCAACATAAATTCTATCTTACATTTGGAATAAGCCTCACCAAGGACTAAACTATACACTGGGTTAAGATAAATTCTTTGGGAGGTGTTAGCTTTACAGTATTGGCATTACAGACCAGAATTCTTGCTTACTTTCCTAAATCCGTGTTCAGGTACACAGATATATACACGTGCTTTTTTCATATTTTCTGAGTACTAATAGTGTTCTTAAGATTAAAAATGTTAGCAACTTAGCACTTGTGAAAATAATACACTGTAAATGCTAGTTTATATATCTAAGGATGTTTTGGCATCCTTATTTGAAAATGTGGATGTTTTTATAGTTGTTTATGTTCTAGGAAAAATATCTAAGGAAGAGGATTAAAAACTTCATAAACTGCTATGGTTTTGCCTGATCAGCTTTATCTTGTCACGACATTAAATCCTGTGCTATGTTATGTTTCTCCAGAATGACAAAGGGCAGATTCCAGCAGATGTGGTTCCTGATCCGGTAGATATGCCACTGGAAATGGCAGATGCAGCGGCCAGTGCAAAAGAAATCAAGCAGATACTGCTGGATGCAGTGCCTCTCTCGTGTGACATCTCAAAAGCCATGATTCCAAACTACGATCATGTCACAGGCAAGGCCATGCTTTTATCGCTTGGCCTGAAACTGGGAGATCGCGTTGTTATTGCGGGACAGAAGGTATGATGAGCAACCTGATACTACCCTCATAATTTCAGGACAGTCAGTCTATTTATCCCTTTGGAGACATACCTCAACTCTGAGGGCGTAAAACACTTTCTGGGAGGTATGAGCTCTGGATGGCAGTAAGGATCTGGTTACAGAAAGTAATAGGCTGAACAGTTATGTGTTAAAGAAAGTGACTACTATGAAAAGCTGTTTTGACAGGCACAGTCTGCATTTTGTATCTGTAAACAATTTTTTAAGTCTCCTATAGTACATCAGCATGGCTCAGCTTTTATTAACATTTTTGGTGTCACATCAAAATGATGGTAAAATTTACAGATTACTTTGTGAGTTGTGCAGCTTTCAGTTATGAATACGCATTCATGAATTACCCCTGATAGTTTCCAGAAGGTGGTAAAAGAAAACTTTAATTCTGCTTAGCCTGTAGTAACCCAATTTCACTAGTGCAATGCAGCTAAAATTTTTGAAGCAGTGCTGTGCCAATGGGGTTGTTACATGGTTCTGGGGAAGTATAAGAACGTAGCTAATACTAGTCCAGCTGCAATGTCAAAAGCTGTTAAGAAGCTACCTTGCTAGACACATTTTAAAAAATGTATTTGAAAAATGTAACATTGATATTGCAGTTAGCATTCATACCTTTTATTTGCTCTGATAGCAAGGGCTCTGAAATGATTTAAGAGTGCTGGAACTCTTTAAAGATTTCAGATATTTTTCTGGTAAATATCGAAGGCATTTGTGAGCAAAATTTTATGTTTGAGTACCTTTAATGATTTTTCTAGTATAGCTTCAGATTTGTAATTATCACAGCTAAAGTGTTCTAAAGTGAACTCCACCGAGAGTGCAAAGCAGCTTCCATTCTGTATTTTCATTTGGCGCGTTCTTGGAATTGGGTCAGGAAAAGTGAAGGAATCACTAGCTGTGCAGAAAGCATTTTAACTGAAGTACGTACAGGAAGCCACTTATTCTTTAAAGACAGTAAGAAGTTCATGGAAGTTTCTTTTACAGAAAGCCATTGCACAGTGAAAGCAAGGGGAGGTGATGTAGCGGCAAGTTAATGGAGGCTTTATAGCAAGAAAGGGAAGAAATTAGTCCTCTTGTGTATCTTTCCTCCAAGTAAGGCCCATAGAACTGTTTGTGCTGTAATGTGCTTACCGTGTGTGGATAAAGCTTCCTGGGTTTGGTTACTTTTTTTTTTAATTGAGTATGCTAATACAGTGTTTTTTGAGAAATTGGTGGAAGCTGTTTTTCTGCTGCCAAAGGCCAGCAGGGCTTTCCAGCTAGCTTTTTTTAGGGGAGCCAAAGCTGTCATGCGGCAGGTGGGAAGGAGGAATGTGACTGTGCTTTTTGGTCTTCCTTTTCCACGTCTGCTTTCCTCCCTTCCTTTCTTTGTGTGCGAGGAGCTGTTCTGCATTACTCCCACATCGTTTCCCACCCACTTCTCCATTTGTCTGAATGGAGAAGTTGATCTCAGCTCTGTCTTCCCCTCTCCCTTGATACTCATAAATGTGTGCGGGGTGGAGCAAAAGTGAGAGCAGGATGATGAAAACGGTGCCAAATTCTTAACCTCCTCTTGGATCAGTTCTCATTTCCAGAATATGGAAGCTGGGACGAGGGCACTGGAACGGCAGCATTTTTACAAGCAATGTTTATGGATTCCTGTTCTCTTTCCTGCTTCTGCAGTCTCCTAACATATCAGCTTTAATGAAGCTTGAAAGCCAAGCACAGTAGATGCCAGAGGGAAAATGGATTCCTCTCTTGATGCCTACTGCACCTGTCATTCTAGTTGTCTTACAGGGTAGAAAGCTGTGTAAGCAGGTGTTTATGTGTACATGATTTGGGGTCCCCCAGCTTCACCAGCTCATGCTCTGCTAGATTCTGTTACTCAATGAAATGTGAGTGCAGGGAAACCAGTAGCTGGAAGAAAACTTTTCTCCTGTTCCTGCCATGTTTCTCATGTGCGAGATGTCCTCTGCTCCTTGCCTGCGCAAGTCCTAGGGCTTGTGCAAAACTGGGGCCTCCGGTTTGCCATCGCCACCTCCAGTTAAAGATGCTGGTCCCTTCCCTCTGCTCGGTAGGTGCCCTTTGGCTGGTGCCTGGAGAGGGGAGGAATCTGTTAGGCTGCTTGGCCAAGCTTCCTCTGGCTGAATTTGGTCTCTGGGTTGGTAGCTAAAAAGTCTGGGTCTAGATTAGTGTGATGTACCTGCCTATAACAATCAAGTTTAATGGAGGTCTTCAGATTAAAAGAAGAATAGGCTCTGGGTCGCGTTTCTTTCTTTACAGAACATTAAGAAAGAGTAGCTGGAAGGTTTTATAGTAAAGGAAAAAAATGGTTTCTGTCTGTTTACTCTCTGAGGGCTGGATTAGACAGTGAAGTCATAGTAAAAAATGAATTAATGGTATTAAGGTCTCATGAGATAATGAAAACTGAGCAACTGAAAGATCAAGGGTTTTTCTTACTAAAACTAATTTAAAAATCAAATATAAAAATGAATTTAAATCAGTGTTAAATGCATCTCTGTTAGTTATTCCTCCCTCGTTTGGTTGAAGTGTGTGAGCTTATAATGTATATTTATGGAGACTGAGGTCCACCAGAAAGACTGGTCTGTCTTGATATTCTTGATATACTTATCTGTTCAGAGTCTACATAGTATATATTGAAACAGCACAAAAATGTTGTAACATTTGCTGGCTTTTAAAATTTTGTTTAATCATGCGGAGGGAACAAAAGACTTACACATTTTTTCCGAATCAAAAATGAAGTATGCTCCGAAGTTTACCCTTTAACCTTTGCAATATATATATAAAAAAGTATATATACTTATTTATACACACACAGATATATGTATAGAATTTTTTTTATCTAGTATTTCCATGGAAACTCCCAATTCAGCAAGGTATCTAGCCATGATTCTAGAACTGTTGGTGTGGAAGACACTGAATGTAAAACTTCTCGTTAGGCATATACTCCCATACCTTGCTGACTTGGAGTTGTATTGTACAGTGGTGCTTACTGTCTAATTCTTGTCTGTTGTGAGATCTGTCAATAACCACTGCCTTTGTTTCATACCAAATATACGCAGAAAGACTAATACATTTTGGAAAACGCATTGGTTGGCATTGAAAGATAGGAGTTTCAATAATCAAGGGAGATTGTTATGTTTGTATTTCTCTGTTCTGATCAAGAGCTTGGAGATGACTTGCTGTCTCCTTCGTAATCTGTACTATGTTCTCATAAACAATACTTGTTTAGCAAAGTCATTCTGTGTTGACGCTTTTTGCTTTAGGTTGGTACATTAAGATTTTGTGGCACAACGGAATTTGCCAGTGGTCAGTGGGCTGGCGTAGAGCTGGATGAGCCAGAAGGAAAGAACAATGGAAGTGTTGGAAAAGTCCAGTACTTCAAGTGCGCACCGAAACGCGGTATAACCTTTATTTTTTTCTTACATTTTTTTAAAACCTGAATTTAAAAAAAGTGTTGGAAGACATAGACCTTTTGGGAGAATAAAAACAGATAAAAAATTCTGTTGCTTTTCTTTTTAGTGCTTTGTTTGTTTGTTTTATTGATTCTTTTAACTGTTCTCAGTGTTTTGGCCACAACTATTTGCAAAACCATGGAAACAACCAACCAGCCAAAATCTCTGGTTATTTCCCTGAAACTGTGAGATAATAGTCTTTCCTGTTTTTCCATCTATATTGTTGAAGCTATTTGCTTGTGTTGTAACAATAATGGCCATGTTTCTTTACCTGCTTTGCCTTCCTTTTTAAGAGATTCACACCTGTAGTTGTTTTCTAACTTCCAGCTTGAGGTATTTTAACTGATATTTCAGGGACAGTCATGGTATACAAGTCTTGCATTTTTAACAGTGGAGACTGAATGTTACCATTAGGACAAAGATTCTAATCGATAGTTTTACTGACTTCCTGAATTACTCTGTTGAAGTTGCTTGATAAGCCTTGTGGTTTCAGTGTTCATTTGAGCTAGTCCTTCCTACCCTACAAGTGCTTTGACAGCACAGCAAACCATCATCGTGGCTGAAAAAAAACCCTAAATTAATTGATGTAAGAGATAGTAGCCAGAAAGTTTTGTTACATTAACATTACCCCTGGTTCTTTTTTGGCACACACAATTTTCTCTCCAGGTATCTTTGCACCTCTTTCTAAAATAAGCAAGGCTTCTGACCACAAAAAAGGCTCTGTACGAAGTTCTTCCATGCGGTCTTCACCTCTGGTCAAATCCAAGAAAATAGATGTGACGCACATAACTTCCAAAGTGAATTCTGGTGAGTATTTTCTTGTATGTTGAGACAGGATTAAGATACTAGTCTTCAAGAATTAGCATCGGTCATGTAAATCTTGGTATTAAAATACTTGTTTGGAATTAGTTCATCACTTGGGATGAGAAGGTGATCTTTATTAACTATGTGTTCTCATTATTAGAAATTCAGTAGCCTTTAAACTAGTACTGGAAGGACGTTGTGTGTAGTTTCTTAGTGATTATAGTGATCTGATGTACTAATGGAAGCCTTTATGTACACTACAAAAAAAAAAAATTTCACCACAATATTTATTCTTGAGCCTTTGAAGTAATTTCTGGTTGGCTGCGATATCAGTTAAACGTCTAAACTTAATGTGATTTCATTTACTAAGATCTTCCTGGGTAACTTGAAACATCTCACTGAAATCAGTGAAAATCTAGAAACTAATCTATATACAACTTTATGTATAGAAATTGAAGAAATTTAATTTATTTTCTGGCAAAATGATCAAGGAACTATTTAACTGATCGTGTTTTATCTGCTCATTAAGTTATCCGAGTAAAACCAGAGGCAAATTAGAAGAGAGAGGATGTCCTTGTAATATGGCCTCGGTCTACTGATTGGAGTTACAGGCTCAGTCCCTGGCTCTGGCTTAGTCTTTTAGTAATTCATTCAAGTTCCTTAATCCTTTTGTGTAAGTTTCCTCCTTGCGAAGTAAGAATGATGCACCTCTTTTCTGTCTGTTTAGGTTCCAAGGTTTTTAGAGTACCGACTCTTCCCTGCGGTGTACGGTGCCCACCATGCATAATCTGGCCCCATGTCTGGCTGGCTACATAATAATGTCATTAAATATATTACATTAACATTTCTTTTGCCTTTCGAACCCTGTTTAGGTGACTCATACTAAGGCAGCACAGCTTAAGGGATGGAAGATATGCATGCTTTCTCATCGAATTTACTTAAGCACCCTAAAGCACTCCACTCTTTACCAGTAATTCGCAGGGTATAGAAGCAATGTGCCAGGCTGCTAGGAGAGATGCGTTTTGGCAGCATTCTGGATGATTTATGTAACTCTTCTCTACATAGATTGAGGGGGAAGTAAGCCCTAATTATGTGTATTTACAATTAGCGCAAGATTTAAGGTACTTATAAATGGAGATCCTGCATAAAAAGCTTCTCAGAATAATCGGTTTGTTGTAGTATTGCTCAGGAGCCGATCTAAACTGCACTTTTTCTGTTAAATATTTTTCAATGTTTGATTTTGTTTGTTGTGAACTGTTTGCAACTCATTAAACTATAATGGAAAGGACTGTTTCCTTTGTCACAGACAGTGCGTTCCAGACAGTTTAGTCATAAACCATCCTTTCTGTCATAAAGGTGCATTTGTAACTTTGTAAATTTTAAACATTTGATACTTGCTTTAGGTAAAAATCAGAGTGCGTTATGCATCATCTGCCCAGCAGAGCTTACCTCCACTAACAGTAATCTGGAAGCTGCTATTTATAAGATGTTCTTGCGCTGAAAGGTCCATTAGAATTAATGTGCCTGGCTGATTCACTGGCTGGAGTGGGAGGGTAAAGCTGCGGAGGCAGAACTTTGTTTTGCCGCGTTCGCGTGCATCACCAGATTACATTTCTTTCCCTTAAACTTCATTCCTGCAATACACTGGTTTGTAATGATCCAAGAAAAATTGTAGATGTGGTTATAAACTGCAAAGTAAAATATAATACTGTATAGAGATTTTCAAATTTGATTTGTTTCTACTGGATTTGAATAATCCATCAGATTGATGATAATAGGTCTTTTTCAAGTTTTTAGAAAAAGGATTACTGTGATCAAATTGAGAAATGTGTTATCAGTCACAAACTCTAGGTTTTTTTGATCTGATGCCTTAATGGCTAACCCATAACATTTTGGAAAATACAGTACATTTGCAAACTAGTTCAGTCCCTGTAGCTGAATTAAGCCGAGAGATGTAGTTAAATAAAAAAAGATGTGATTTTTTTCCTTCACGATGGGGAGGGGATAAATCATAGATAAGCTTGTTCTTCATTGAGTTAGGGTAGGAAACTGTCAGAAATGTAAAATGACTGTTCACAAATTATAACTTATGTGGCAATACTAGTTCATATGCATATCACAACATTGCTGCTCTACAAGTTAGGCTCTTAAAAATCATACTGGCGTACTTACTTCATTATTTGTAGACTGAATGAAGATTTGGTCTCAAATCCCTCAAAACTTTTATGTGTAATCTTTAATGCAGAAATTGTGAAATTAATACTAGTGAATAGTATACCTTAAATACTATAAAAGTGAATGTTGTGTGTAGAATAGATGTAAATGTTTGAAAGATTTAAGTAAAACTCCTTCAATATAAACAGTAGTATTTTGCAGACAGTTTGTTTATTGTTTGGCAAGATAGTTTGGGCTGTTTTAATGTGTTAAGGGGTTTAACATCTGTGCTTATCCATCAAAACAATTCTGCAGTTTTGTTTTACCCATTTATCAAGAGTCTAAGTACAGTTTTATCTGTTTTATCCATGTATCCACTAATCTGCAGATCTGTTGAATTGTTTTTGTACATGACTTTCCGGTAAAATTGTTGTTCATTGTTAGGATGTATGTATTTAATTGTATATATTCTTTTTATAGGCCTAAATGTGGCAAAAAAGGACAGTGCTTCTGAAACCAACTTTAACAGGGGAAAATCTGTACCTGCAAAAGATGGTAACTAATTTTTTTTTTGTTTTTTAACATCTTGAGAAAAATTTTGGGTAGGGCAGAGGAAGTATTATTACTGCCTTACCTCTGTAAAAGTCCTGTATCTACACCATAAAAAAAAATTGCCTTGCCTGTCTGTATTCAAGTCGCAAGCAGGCTGTACACATTTAGTTTACTAGGAGTAATTTGTGTGGATGTTTGGCTGGCATTCTGTGTTGGTTTGGTAACAGCTTCTATCCAAACACATGGACAAGAATATAGACAAGCCCTTAAAGCTGAAATCTGTCTCTTAGTAAATGACCTTACAGAGGACCTGCAGAATTACCTTCTTAGGTTTCTGAGGGAGACCTTTTGCCCTTTATCATTACTGCTTAGATTTTGAAGAACTGTGCATGCGTTCTGTCAGAATTTTTATTCTCCTACATCGTGTTCAAGCTTATATAATGAAGTGTTATCATCTAACAGCACTTAACAGTCTTGGCATTGTATCGTGGAAGACTCATAATAAGAAATTTCAAATATGAAAAACGAAACTAGCTTTTTAAAAATTTCCTTTTACATATGAATCATTCTCTGCCATTATCTAGTTTCAGAATTGGATAGTGACTTCTACTGCATCAGTATTTTGTGTGCTGAACTTAATCAGCAAGGGACCTCACTATCAGGGGTGTCTTTAACAAACTGTAAAGATCAGGTGTCCTTTGAGGTTTTGTCTATAAAATCACACTACAAGTGTTGGTAAAAGCAGTATTTCTTTGAAATAATTTGAACTGTGACTTTGAATATACTCTTTTCAAAGAAAAGCATCTTTTTATATCCTCCATCAGTGAACAGTTGTGAGGAAGAGACTTGGGCAACAAACGAGTGTGAGGTATTTAAGCACTGTCCTACATGGTACTTTTTCAGAGGTGAGCTAAGAAACTTGTATAGACAGAGGTTTCCAACATTTTGTTCATGGAGGGCACTTAATGGCTTGTTCTTCAGGTTCTGGTCACAGAATGAAATTAATTGGCAGTACAGTGTCTCAGTTTGATGGATACAATATGATATCCGCAATTAATAGGACTCCAAAGGCTTTGCAGGCTGTAAGTGATGTGGAGTGAAGCCTCACTTTGGAATCTGGTGGTTTAGATGATACTGCCATAAGGCAGGTGCAGAACCTCTAGGAAAATCCAACATCCAGCTTAGAAAGTAGCTGTCAGTGGTTCTTTGTCAGACAGGAAGGCTATTTCAGCTTGGGGTTTTCCTGGAGATGGTGCTGAGTCTGGTAATTGGTTGCTGGTTGGTTTGTGGGGTTTTTTTTTGACACTAGGGATAGAGAGTCTGTTCATGAAGTATGCAGATGATGCCTGGCAGATAGTTGACTGGCTTAATATTAAAAAAAAACCCAACCCTCCCAAAAAAAGCCTTGACAAATTGGAAAAAAGGTCTTGGGGGAAAAAAGATGCAGAAGAGTAAGGTCACCTACAAATTTATGCAGCAAGGCTGAAACAGTCAACTGTATAAACGCACCCTGGGAATGACATGCTTGGTAATAGTTTTGTAGAAAAGGACATGGGGATATTGAGTATTACAACGCGAGTCATCTATGTCATGCTGTTGCAAAAGGGGAAGCATACTGGAATGTATAAAAAGGAGTGTCAGCCATGAGATAGAATCATAGAATCATTAAGGTTGGAAAAGACCTCTAAGATCATCGAGTCCAACCGTTGACCCAACACCACCATGCCCACTAAACCATGTCCCTAAGCGCCTCATCTACACGTCTTTTAAATACCTCCAGGGATGGTGACTCAACCACTTCCCTGGGCAGCCTCTTCCAATGTTTAACCACTCTTTCAGTAAAGAAGTTTTTCTTTACTGATACTGAGATACACGAAGTGACCTGGATGCTTTGCTTGGCACAGGTAAGGCCTCAGATAAAATGCTGCATCTAGTTTTAGACACTGCATTTCAAAAAAGGTGTGAATCAACTGGAGAGAATTCAGAGAAGACGCCACAGTAACTGGACGTACAAAACATGACTTAGGAGAAAAGACTGATGGAATTTGTGATTGTGTGAATAAAAAGACAGAAGATTAAAGGGATAAACCAGGAAGCTTTCAAATACAAAGAACAGTATAATCCATTCTGTATGTGTAACGAGAGTAAGAAACCTTGAGCTAAAACTGTGGTAATTTAGGTTTTATATTAGGGGGAAAAAACCCTGTAACAGTACAGATAATTATGTGGTGAAATATATTGCTGAGGAAGGCCGGAGATCTCCCTGATGGGAGGCTTTTAAGAACAGGTCAAACACTCACCTGGTGGGAGTGATATTAACAAATAGTTGTTTTGCCTGATGGAAGAGGAATGGATTGTAGGACCTGCTGAAGTCCCTTCCACTCTTCCTTCTCCCACTTCATGATTTCCCACAAAATGAAGCATTTAATGACTGGTTTAGTTTCTTTTAGTTTCTGTGCTGCTGCATCAGCAGTTTTTGTTGCATTCATGTAAAAGTGCTAGGTGGTCTGACCGCTAGGTGGTCTGACCTTCAGTGAATCCGTCGCTGGACTGTCTTCTAAATAGGGACTTGTAGCATGTGTTCACAAATGCACACATATATTTATACCTTGGACTTGGAGATGAGTTTTGCTTGTTTAGTTACCATTTATTTAGTAATTTGCATTTTCTTCATTGTAGCATAGCTGCAGCCAATATCTCAGAGCCTTTAGATTTCTGCCCCCGGATACCTAAGCTTTTGCTTTGACCCACTGCATTTGCCTTTCTGCAGTTCTTTACTGTTTTGCCAAATTGGAGGATTAAATTATATTGAACACACTAACCCTGTGTCGATATTGAGGTGCTTTGCAAAGACTAATGAATTAAGCCTTTCAGAATCCTGGAAAGTTTGATAAGCAATATTATATTAGTTTTTCACATTGAGAAACTGAGGCATAGAGATGTCTTGCTGTACCCTGCCTTATTTTGGGTAGAAGGGGGTAGGAAAGGGGAGAACTGGGGAGAGCCTTGAAAAGGAAGGAGGAAAGCTGAACATACGTCTTATCGGACAGTTTAGACATCAGGGTTTGCAAAGGGAGATAAAAGTGATTTATTTCCCATTCCTATTTTATAGTACAGATTTTAATATTAATACAGTATGTAATGGAATATAGTAGGCTTTAATCCAGGCAATAATTCACTCACATAATATCACCTTCCTTCCACTTCTCATCAAATGTTTAATAGGCTGGATGCCCAAAGTGTGGTGGTATGATCTTTTATTACTAAGGCTCCCATATTTTAATAAATATCGGTGGGACTGTTTAGAAAAACTTTCACAGAGTAACAAAGGGGGCTTTTGGAGACCTCTTCCAGCACTAAACTATCACCTTATTCCCAAGGCAGGGTCAGATGCCCCCGTGTCATTCCTGACAGGTGTTTGTGTAAATGCTGCTTAACAACCTCTAATTTTGGCTCTTTACTTTGTATTCTGCCCACTACAGAGAACAGATAACTGCCTTCTTACAGAAGCTTTCCCTTCTGCTTAATCTGTCCTTTTCCAAATATGATCTCTGAAGGACTATTGCCATTTATGTCTTTTAGGTTTTCCTGTGTACAGCAGCTCTTCCTCGTCTACTACCTCCTTGGAAGGCAAACAGAATTACTGCAAGAAGCGGAACTCAAGTAGCAGCAATAAAAAAGCAGTGCCTAGAGTGTCTTCTGCCTCATCTAAAATTAGTGCTGGTATGGTCTGTTTTCTTGAGGTGTGTTTCCACAGGTGGAAGTTTACCGCTGTATCGAATACTTACGTAGAACTACTTGTGCTGTTTCAGACTCTGAGATAGTTCAAGAAAGACACTTGGGAAGTAGTTTAACCATAAGCTTCAGTTTGGCAACTTTTTAAAAGTTTTTTACAACATCTTCAAGGGGAAAACTGTTCTTGCAGTTGGTCAGTGTACCTTTCAACTGCAGAGAAAAGGCTGTAGTCCACAGTTTTCATGCTGAAGCAAAGCAATTCTTTGTCTAAACAAAATTTGCAGTGTGTTGCCATGTGTTAAAGGTACGCTATGTTAAAGATAGATACTCTATTTACCGATCAGTTGGCTTACTATTTAAGACTTTCTTAAATTTTAAAGATACAACATCACTCATCTCAGATCTTGTTCTTCTGTTGAACAGGGTTGTATAGTTCTTCTCCGGCTACAAGGAAAAATCCTTTTGATGAAGGAGGAATTCAGGTTGGAGACAGAGTGCTGGTGGTAGGACAGAGAACAGGCATTGTTAGATTTTGTGGCACGACAAAATTTGCACCAGGTATTTGCAATACTCTTGTGTATGTTGTAGAATCAATATGGAATAGATTACATGTGAGCACGTGAACATTGAGAGAACTCCATCTTTTTACTCACTCCCTCCAAGAACAAAATAATCTAAATTTACTGGTTTGTTTCAAAGTTCTTTCTCTCTCCTATGTTTATATGTGAATATTTTTTACTTTTAATGCAACTGCCAGGAAAAAATAATGGTTTAAAATAATGTGACTTTTACTTGTCCACTAACATCGCTTAATTAGGAGGAATATTTTGATGCTGAAATGGTAGGAATTGTTACAAAGCTTTCTGAACATTCTCAGTTTAGTCTCCAAAGTGATGTATAGTTTATTGAGATCACATGCCTTTACTCCTTGCCTTCTGTAGTAAGCCTTTTTGACACAGCTCATCTCTTGCAATACTGGTACTCTTATCATGTCCTATACCTGTCTCATTCTTATCTTCTTGGCATCTTTAAGAGGGTAATTGTGAACGTTTAAATCTTAACTAACAAACCTTTAGGTCACAGGACAGGTGAAAAGTTACAAGTGTCTCAAAAAGCCTCAAACTCTGCCACCATTTTCTCATCCTTCTGCCTCCCTTCCCCTTGCTAAAAAACACATTGCAGTGAAGCCAGGCGTTTTCAAATGGAAGCAAGTTGTTCTAAATTATGGAAACTAACTTCTGAATACTATTCTTTTGTAACCAAATTCTATGTTCTTTATGTCTAATCTTCTTATTGCAAGAGTAATACAAAAACAGTTGGTAAGTATTGGTGTAAGTACCTAGTTTAAATGAGGTCCATTTGATTGATACGTAAGTGGCAATACTCTGTCTTGATACTTGGTGGCATCGGTATTTTAAAAAAAATGTTAGAATGACAGAATGCGAGATTGTGGTACAAGCTGTGTACTTTTTTCATTCTCGCCCCCCAATTTCATTGTAGGCAGTCCTTGCTTAAGATACTGCAATTAACTGATTCTACGCTTTCATGTGATCACTCGTACCTTCATGTTGTTGCTTACAAAGTAAACAACAAGGAAAGGACTGGCTTTCCAAATTTACTCTAACAAGTGTAAAAATCAGAAAGCTGTTTGACAGGGTAAGTCTCCTCCCTCTCCCCCCAAGTTAGGCAACAAAATTTTTTGGAGAGAAACGTGGTATTGTAAGAAGTGAGGATGGAAAGATCACAAATCTTCACCATTTGCAAAACCAGTAATTTATAGAAAATGTAACAGATGCATTTTTAAGTATCTCAATTTTAATATGTATCAGAGCTCTGGAAGTTCCCCAAACTTTATTTCTTTTGCTGCAATGCAGATCCTTATTTAATTCTAAAAACAGGAAGGGGAGAGCTTCTGACGTACTGAGCCCTTCTAATTCATAAGCTGTCCTTCCTGCGTTTCTTGAGCTGATAATTAGAATTACCATTTTATCCAGTGCCTTAGTACCAAGTGACTTGAATTAAATTTTGAATCTTTTGGGGATGGATAGCATAAGGACTGCTAATGGAGTATGAAATTTAGCACCTTTATGTAATTAGCTCACATTTATCACAGGTTACGAGTGATCAAGCTTATTAACATCTTGGTGCTTATTCAGTGTTCTGTTCAAGATGAATTGCTGGCCAGTTCCGATTCTTAGACCCTTCTCTCAATAGCATACAACCAGCCTTGCAATTTGTATTAATTATAACTTGCTAGATGGAGAGAAGGAATGAATTAATATCAAAACTTTAATTTTACTGTTGATGATCTCAGATGAGGCATAAACCCATGTGGTCAGAGGACTAAAGAGGGAAATGTGAACCACCACTGCTCTTCTTTCCTGTCTCCTTTTTGTCAAATAGCCATTCAGTAACGTTCTGTTTGGCTTTATTATATATATATATCAGGGGTTTTACCTTTTCTATATTAATTAAAATGTCAATAATTTTCTCGAAAGCATATAAAAATGGTGAGATAATTCTCTTTAGATTTATTATGATATAAATTTTTGCATAGTTACATAGATAATAAAATATATATGTTCTAAAATAACTGTCTAGACAGTTTCTAACTAGAAACTGTTTTCCTTGATGTGGGTGAATGCCAACTGTACCAACTGTCTAGATGAAGAAGAGCCTGTGGTGTTTTGTTCGAAACACCATGATTTTACTGTTTTGAAATGTAGGAGTCTGGTGTGGAATTGAATTGGACAAGCCTCACGGGAAGAATGATGGTTCCGTGGGAGGCGTTCAGTACTTCAGTTGTCTTCCCAGATACGGTATATTTGCACCACCATCTCGTGTACAGAGGTAAGCACTGAAGCTGTTGCAATGTTTGGGTTGCCAAACGCTTTCTTAATACGTTTCCAGTGGGAAACAAAATTTTGCAGCAGATAGGGAAGAAATAAATGGTTTTTTTCTGCTAATGGAAGTTTATAACCTCTGTTAAGAACCTGGTGGGTTTTAGATCAGCTTTTTGAAAGCAGAGTGTAAGTTGGAAATGCAGCTCCCCCTGTTTCTCTTGCAGCCACTTCAAGTATTTTCATTCCAGGGCCTCCGTTTCTCATACAGTCTGTGTTCATAAAACCTTACTTTCATGACCCAATCCTGATTGGCTGAGCTAAATTTGGTTGTAAAAGGAAGTTGCCCTGGGACATGACTGGAATCACTATTCTCATTCCAGCTAACTGCACAGAGGAACCAAAGCATCCACCACTTTGTAGTCACTTCGGTAGGTTTCAGGAAGAACATCTGAGGAATACTGTGCTCTTTCCTCCTGTATTTGTATCTAGTTACTCTGCCAGACATGTTCTTGCTTTTCTGTCCCTGAATATCCTAGTTCAGCCAAGCTTTTAAAGAACTTACCTCAAAATTATACATGCTTTCTTGCTGAGTAAAAGGCAAGTAACTTGAATAAACTAGTTTGCTCCAGGCTTCTCTTACGTACCGGCCTGATTACAACTGAAGTGTTAGTGTCTCTTGGGGGGTGGATGGGGAAGGGAAAGAATCAGAACTTAATCAACATTTGACAAGAAGGACTCCAGCAATAGGTTTGTTCAGAGTTGAGTTGAAATGACTTCTTCGTTGTGTTATTGCTTTTCAGGCTAACAGGTTCGCTGGATTCTCTCACAGAGACTTCATTGAGTAAAATAAATCACACTTTTCCAGGTAGGAGCGTTAAGACACTGTGATTTGGCTTAGGTAGCCTACCACAGGCTATCATTCTACAACCAGAACCTACTGCACAAAGCCCACTTCTCCGAGAGCACAACAGATTTTCAAGGAACCCAAATGCCAGCCAATAGTCTGGCTGGTCCCTTCCTAAAAATGGAGCCTGCAGCAGGAACTGTGGAGTACTATGTTGTTATTAACCCTGCACTGGCAGAAATAATTATGTCAGAGTTAGGATTGTTGACACTCTTCTGTTATTACTGTATTGCATTCTAATCAGAGTCAGCCATAAATTGAACCTGCTCCTTAATCTAAACTGACATTGAAGAAGGGGATCAGGGTAGGGAGGGGTCCATATGAAATTACTAAAACTTCTGTGAGATACTTGAAGTAGTTATTTTTCTTTTTCCTTACCTAAAGCTTTTTGTGAAAAGACTGCTTCAAATTACCCTTGTTTGGTTTGTTTAATTTCATTTCTGTCCTCTCTGAAAAATTTGAACGTGCTATGGATGCTTATTTTCATGAGAAGTTTCATCACTTAATTTCCAAACCGGAGGGGAGAATGTGTAGCAAATGTAGTGGAAACAGTGTAAAAGAAAACACAAAGAATATGAGTTCAAAAAGGCTTTGTTTTTTTTAAGAAGTCCTACACAGCTTAATAACCTTTCCACTTAGGTTTTAGACGCAGTCTAAGCACCACTTCTGCATCTTCACAAAAGGAGATAAACAGAAGAAACTCCTTTGTTAGGTGAGTGTCTTGAGTTTAAATGTTTGGGTGGGCTGGCTGTTAGCTTTACTGTTTCTTGTTCAAAAGAAAATCTTTATGCATGTATGATATCTAGACCTTTACATGTTCATTTTTTTTCTTCCAAAATGGACCAGTAGTAGACTATTTTTCCGTGGGTATCCAGGAGTACAGTCCTTGGATTCAGGTTGGCATTAAAATTGTTTTCCAATGTTCATCACTGCATATTCTCCAAATTCTTGTGGTTTCACACCGCTGGGTGAAGTTCAGAGGGTCTTGTTAAAAGACTTCACTTTGTCCTGGTGATCCTGACTGATGCTTGCACGTTACAAGTTGTTTTGGCTAAACTCTTTCAAGCCCCAAATAAAATGCTTTGTGCTGCTTAATTTGCCAGTGCTATCACCTACAGCAAGTACTGTAGATCCTAGCATCAGGTGAAAGGAAATCGGTTTTTCAAGTATTTCAGACTGCCATGTGTACTAGCCTGTTAATGTTATTTATTACACGTTTTGTTAGTGACATGAGATCAAAACCAATTTTTTTTTTTAAAAGGGAGTTGAGTTTTTTTCTGTGCACTTCACTGAATTGCAGATTCGCCCTAGGTGTTTTGTAGAAACAAGACTTTTTTTTTTTTCCTTTTTTTTTCTAACTAGATCCAAGAGCTCTGTGTTACGGCGCAGCTGGAGTAATACCACTACAGCTAACACTGAGGGACCCGTGAAGCTGCATGAAGGCTCTCAGGTTCTTCTGACCAGCTCCAATGAAATGGGGACAATCAGGTACATTGGTCCTACAGACTTTGCACCAGGGATATGGCTCGGACTTGAACTCAGAAGTGCCAAGGGAAAGAATGATGGCTCTGTGGGGGAAAAGCGCTATTTCACCTGTAAGCTGAACCACGGGGTCTTGGTTCGACCTAGCAGAGTAACCTATCGTGGGATTAACGGGGCAAGACTTGTAGATGATATTTGCTGAGCCAAAATGTGCTCATACAATAGGGAATAAGTACTTAAAGCACACAAGACCCCATCTAGAATGCAAACTTATTTTTAAATTATTAAATCTGCATTGGCATTTTACGTATATATAAGTATATATCTCTGTGTGTGTATATATAATATATATTTTAATATATATATAAAAATTATATATAGATAAAAAAAGTTCCGTCGCATTAAGAAGTGAAAGCACTGTTCTGTTTCTCTTAGTGAAACAGCCCTTGCCTGGGAAGAGTTATTGCAAAAGCATCTTGGGTTTGAGATGCTGTATTATTTGAATAATGTTCCAGTTGGAGACTGCGAGTATCTCCAACGTTCTCTAAAGTTGCTTTGTGATTCATGCAGTATTTAAACGACTTTCCTCCATGTAGTAATGAACTGATAATGCTTTGCGCATTGCCTGCTTTTGACAGAGGAGGTGGTTAATGAGTGACATTAGTCTGGTTACCAGGCACTTTGTCAATTCCAATACCAGCTGCTAGCAATAAGAAAGCAAAAAAAAAACCCCCAAAACCCTTTTTCAGGCAGTTGTGAAGTATTTTTACACTTTATCATTCAGATCCCTCCTCTTCTTTCCCCCTCCTGTTCTCCCCTCCAGAACGCAAAAGGGCTGATAAATAGAAGTATTTGCGGCTATTCGAGTGAACAGCAGCAATTAAATAAAAGGCCTTTAAAAAGCACAAATATGCTGCATGTCAGTCTGTATAGTGAAAAGCACTTTTTGTTGTATGCATTTGTAGAAAGAGCTACATATAAGAAGCACTCTTTAAAATAATGCACTTTGCACTCTCCCGGAGAGCTTTCCCTCATTTTTAAAGACTTTTTTTTGTTTGGTGTGCTGCAGGCTATGAGCATCATCACAGTTTTTAAATGCAAATAAACCCAGAGTGGAACTATACATAGTAGCCTCATCATAAAGATTAAGTCTGTATAAATACAGCATGGTAATTCCTGCCAGTGGTATGGATTATATGCAGGTTTTTCAAGCAAGCAATTAACATTATTTGATTTGTTTGTGATACATGTTTCTTCTTGTTTCCTTCGGAACAGTTTCCAGTATAAACTTCTTGTAAGAGTCTTATGATAAAATTTAGGATAGTGTTAGGTACAGCATTGTAACACATCTTGATGAGACATTATTTGCATATCAGCCTTTTAAAACAGCTAATATTTTGTCCATGTTTTAAACATATAATGTATTTTAATTGCTCAGCATATGTAAACATTATCTTATCAGGATGGTTTTGTGTTCCAGAACAGTCATTTTATTCTTAAACGATCTGCTTGCTCCTACCTACTTGAAGAAGTGACACTTTAATATCCTATTTTTAGACAGAATTCTGCTGCTGTTATCATCTTTTAAATATTGCTGTAGCTATTTTTCCAGACCTGTATTTAAAATAATGCATATAGTAGTCTAACTACCTTATGGGAATTTTTAATTGAATATAAAAGCTGTAAATTTTGAATGTAAAAAAAATTAATGCTTTATATTTGAAGATGCAGCTATTCAGTGATGTACTGAACTTTACTTTGTCCAATGTCTGTTTCTTGCTGGTATTAGTAAAATGAAACCCTGGTGAACAGCATGGCAAAAAATTTTCATTAGGTCGTTACAGAATGTACATCCTCTCACTTCTGTTCTTAGGTACAAATTAGGCAAACAGGATCCAGTGTGGAACAGCAACTGTAGTACATAATCCAGAAGTTTTTATATCTTCTAGCTATTCGGTACAGAACTGCCAGTTGTCAAACAAAGCGTTGTACAGCACGTTTCACTGGTTTGTCCCAGCCTTGTGCTCTTGGGTGGGCAGTTTAGTTTCTGTGATGAAACACTCATTATCAGAAATGCGTTTCTTCCTGCCTGACAAGATGGAATGGATGTAACAACTGCTTTATCTGATGGGTAGCTGGAGGTGCGTAGGGGAATAAGTGTGTGGGAATAAAGGGAATAAGTGCCTGAGCAGCAAGCTCAGGCAGTTTGTTTTAGTCACACCATTTCTGTGTGGCCAATCTTGCACAGATGAAGTAATATATGGGAATAACCTCTTTCCAAGAGTTTTCTGCTTCACTGGTAACTCTCTTTTTCTCCAAGGGTGTGAGGCTGCACCTTCTGCAGCTCGGTAGCTACACACAGTTCAGCTGGAAGTGGGGTCTCAGTGGCCTGGGCTAGCAAAGACTGCAGGACTTCGTTGAATCCTGTCTGTTGGGTAGAGAAGAGGGCAGAGATACTATCAGAGCATTGGTGTAGTGTGCTTTCCTTTCAATTTCAGCTTCAGCTAGCTGCACGCTTCTCCTGAAATCTCTGGCTGTGATCAGCTAGAGCACTGTAGGTTAGAGGAGCCAGTCAGGACTGTTATCAGTATGGAGCTGTTTTGGGAGCACTGAGAATCTTCTGCGAGGACGCAAGAAGCACTGTAAATTTATGCAGCCTGAAAGAGAAATAAATCAGTCCCTCCATTCCAGAGGGATTACTGATGGCTGTCTTCAAGTTGGTGATGTGAAGGAGTTTGTGCTTCCCTAAATCCAAGGTAAGTTGCCATAATCCTTTTCTCCAACTCTTGCAGGAGGACACTTTGTGTCATAAAAAAAATTTCTGAAAATAACTGGCAGTGAAGTTTGAAATTAGGTGCTGTGCTGAGGTCTGTACGATCACAGTCCCAGACTGGTTAGAAAAAAGACAAATGATCCTCAAAGGAAGTCCCTATAAACCATATAACTAAAATATTACCCACTTTATAAATAAATAAACAGATGGTCCCCAGGAATTCTGTGCGGACTTTGAGGCTTGCCCTTGTTCCACAGCCTGTCTCTGGGGTCAGTTTCAGAAAATGTACTTCTTCAGTGCTCTCAGCAATGAAATCTTTCAAGCTTTGTTGGACACTGGCTGGAAAGGAGAGGTCACAGGTGTGACAGGAGGAGGAGAACTTTCTTGAGGTGTCCCAGGATCGGGAATTCATTTCTAGTGAGTTCAGTCCAGTTGGATTCAGTGATTGGCAGATGTTGACAGTAACGGTTTTCTGGGCAGGGAGCCTGGGCTTTTAAAGTGTTGCTATCCAGCAAGATCTGAGGCACAAGGATCCAAAATTGGCACTGCAGATTTGCAAAACACAACCTAGTTTCTCTGACAAGTTAGCTCTGTTACCAGTGAGAGTGTTGCACAGGTGGCAAGTCCAGCGTTTATGTCATGGCTTTTACAGAGTTCAACTTTTGCAGAAGCCTTGTCAAACACCAGCTGGAAACTGAAACCGTGTCCATGAAAGCCACATAGCAGAGTACCCACCTGCACCCTTTTTCCTGCCTCGCTGCAGACAGACAACTCTGGAAAAAATGGAAATTGGAGCAAAGATTGCCAGCCAGCGCCAGATCCAAACCAGTATGTGGTGGCTGTCTGGTGACTAGCTCCTAGAAGAGCACAGGACAGCTCCCTTTTCAGTTAAGGTAGGGAGGAACCAAAGTGTGGGGGAAATGGAGGGAGGGGAGAGGTTCCTGCTGGATACCCGCTCAGGAAAAAAGTCTTGTTAACTAAACCACAGCACTGTCCTGCAGGAGAATGAGCATGTGGAGAAGCAAGTGAAGGAGAATAAGGTTTATAGATAAGTCAGTCCTAATTTCAAGGACCATTTCTTGAGAGAGCAGCTACCTATGGCATAGGAGTGGTACGGGGAGGGGAAAAAGGCGAGCATTTCGGGGCAGGAGCTACCTCTTCCTATGTTTGTCACAGGACTCGTTACTGGCACTCCACTGTATTAAAATACAGCTTATAATTAGACCTGCTCAAAGTCCATGTCCAGACGCAAAGAAAAATGACATCTTAGGATATAAGCATTTACGAATGAAAACACCCAAATGCTCTCTTCAACCGTGTGCTTTGCTCTCTTTTTACACTGGCCAGTTTCCTGTAGGTAAAAGCCAACTTTGATGGTTTGTAATAGAAGGAACGGCACCTCTCTCTGTAAGGAGCGTGGAGGTACGACATTTGCAGTGCAGACGAGTCTTAAACACATTGCTGCTAGCCAGAAAGGTGGTTGTCTCAGTTTAACACCACACCTGCTCCTTTGTGTGTCGGTGTACCTTAACACTTCTGTAACTGTACCAAGTGAAAATTGATGTCCAGAGACCTCCTCTGACATTGATCCAATCATTACACAGCCCAACACAGAGAAAGCCAGCTACAGTCATTTTATTTGTCTTCATGCCTTTGTGGTTCACTACACTTGTTTACAATACAAATACACTATTCAATACAAAATATTCAATGACCATATATTAGCATTTTTCTTCATCGTATCCCTGAAGTGCACAGGCCCTTCCTTTATAAACAATGTTGCATAAACTGCTGTATATAAGACAGACACTCCTATAATGAAGCTTGTTACTAAAAGAAGCCAGATGCAGACAATTCGGACATTCTCCTGTCATGGGTTTAACTTTGGGAGAGACAAACAGTGATGTCTTTGCTGCTGTGAAAGGCTGTTTGATGCTATTCCTATGTCAAGGTTCTTGTCACCCAGAAGGTAGGCTCAGTAACAGGAGCAGACATGCAAAGTTAAATCCTTTATAGCCTATTTCAGACCTCTTACATCATGCAGTGTATACATGACTGCGCCCAGCGGTGCTGCAGCTGCTCTCACACTGAGCCTGCGTCCTTTTGTGAACACACGAGGGAGGGAAGCCAGTGGACCCGCGATACTACACCACTGTGAAAGGCTGACTCAGCCAAATTAATGCAGCCCTCGTGCTTTCAACCTGTGGTACCTGTACCTCCCCTCGCTACAGCAAAGCCCCTCTCCCGCCACCGCTCCTTCCACTGCTCCTTGAGGAAGCAGAACCACCCAGATTTCTTGCCTCGCTTCATTTCCAGGCACGTGATGGAGAAACAAGGTTCAGTAGCAAAAAGGAAGATGAAAGGACAACTGGAAAGGTAGATTAAACATGCATCCCAACCTAGTTTACCTTCAGCAGCTTACAGAATCAGAAACCTACCTAACATCTATAGGAAACAGGTAACATCCACGTGGAAATAGGCCATTTTCAGAGTATGAGAGTGGTAGCACAGGATTTTCCCAGTCGTGTTTTATGTCCTGTAGATCATATGGCTTCCCGCTTTTCCACTGTAGAGTGAGGAAGACACATAAGACCAGAATGTAAATATTGCCAATGAAAAAGATTAACAGTCTTAAAAACAAGTTCCTTAAAAAAATTTACATTGTCTCAATAAACTATATTTAAAAAAAAAGTCATAGACAAAAATGGGTAAAAGGGTTAAAATAACTTGAATTTTTTTCTCCTACAACACTGTAAGCCTAGCATGGAAAGGTTTGGGAATTTGGGATTTATGCATGCCAGGGTGCTTTGGTCTGGTGAGCTCCTGGTGACCTAAGCCCCTTCTGTTCCCTGCAGCTCTGAGAACTGAACAGGTGAATCTTTCTAGACATAGAAATTAAAAATTCCTAGTTCACGACTGGACAAAATGCTCTTGTTAATGGTGTACAGCTATAGGAAATGTGCTAGAATTAAACTGCTAGAAATTGGATCAGAAGAAACACGAATGCTGAACACTTCCAGATGCTGTAAGAGAAATGCTGAAATAAATTTTCTGAAGTACCTTCTTGTACAGAATTTAAGCCACAGTCTCCTTACAACTGTGTCAAGTGAATTAGCTCTTTACACACACTCTCAAACCTCTGAACTGCAGTCTGTTAGCTTTACCCCAGCACACAAAGCCAAGTTTCTGTTGTTTCCCTCTGCCCTGCTTGGACTGTCCCTGGGAAAGCCCTTCAGAAGCTTCTAGCCTACCTCACTGAACAAACTGCTGCTAGTAATTCTTCCACCCAGGGCAAACCCGCGTGGCAACTGCAGCTCTCACGTGCTTGCTGGTTAAATGTTACAGTTTCTGTCAGCCCTTCAGCTAATTTGGGATGGTGTAGTAATTGGTAGGGCCGAGTGTGAATTGTTTAGTGACAGAGAAAACGGGTATCATTAAGCAAAGCTTTCTTCACATCATCCCAGTGATGATACAAATAAAATCTTGCATTGTCACTGAAATCCTGGCAATGCTTTGCCAACAGGACAGACACTTAAGCAATGAATTGCAGAATGACCAGGAAACTGTCTTCAATACAGCCTGCACACAAGTAGCAGAGCACCCTTTGGTCCAGGCAATTAATTCACGGAAATCATTTGTCATTGATGGTATCATTTGTTTTCTAAGAAAGAGGACAGGCAAATGCTCCAAGCCTTGTTTCTGAGTGCCAAGATTTGATTAGCGTCAATATTTACAAAACGTTCTTTGCAAACTGGGGTACTGTGCTTGGACAGCACACAGGGGTACCAAACTAAATGTTTGCTGTGGAGGAGCTCAGAGATGTTATGGCTGTTACATTAAAAATAAGCCCAAACTAGATTTCTGAAGTCCTCTGAATTCCAAGAGTTCAGAGGGGGAATTTAAAAAAAAAAAAACAAAACCACACCACAAAAAACAAAACCCCCCCCCCCCCCAACAAAGCATTTTACACTGGAGGCACTGGAAGGAAGCTTACTTAAAACCAACTGCTAGTGCTGAACAGTATTTACCTCAATGCACCGTACCCAGCAGACTGGAGAATTTCAGTAGTAATTCACCACTTCCCCTGACTAGAATTACCTCCTCACGTATTCCATAGGTAAGAAGCAGTAATGCGTTTAGCGCCTTCATTTTTTACAACTCCTATTATTCTGTAAGAGTATTTCAGTTGAAATTCTATGATAACTGCCCGGCACAAGCTGCAGAGCAGTGATCGTGCTATCACCATGGCTGGGGAAAGCCTGCCTTTCCTCCTTCACCCGCACAAACTTACAATCATCTCTTGCTGCTCGTGCTTTTAAAGCTTCTTTAGAAATGCTACCTTTAGCATAACTTGGCAGCTTATCTGCATTTGTGCAGCATCGGAGCTGCTGCCCCAGATCCAAGAATTAATAATTTCAGCTAGTCAAAGATCATTAACTTCTTTGCAATTTTTTGTTCTTGTGTATTCTTTAAGAACACTCATCAGTATACAGGTCAGATTCTGTCCTCAGTACCACGTGAGAGGCAGGGCAGCAAAAACTCAGGAGTGTGCTCCTGTGCAAAGAAGAGCTAAAGAAAACAATGAGGAGCTTGAGCCCTTCTGAAAATGAGAAAGCTGGAATATTGAAATGAAAATTGCCATTATATGTGAGTAATATACTAGTGTAAGAAATTGTTCTGATAGTGCTTACCTCCTGAATTAATTAGCTTTCCTGAGACTCTAGAAAACTACCCCATTGAATTTACTGAGCTAGAAAGAGAGAAACCACTGTGACACTAACACAGTCCTAAGCTAAGCTAGACAGAATTCCTCCCCGGTGGCTATTTCATGGCAAGAGCTGCGGGCCTAACAACCTTGGAGATCACAAATATTCTCTTAGTTCAAGCTAAAAAAGCCTGTGCGCAGCAGCAGAACACCCGAAGCATAACCCTCGTTAGCCCCACCAAGCCCACGCAGCAGCGGTGCAATGGAGTCCTAGCAGATGAACCTGAAATTCGGAGCAGCCCCTGACTCAAGCTTCCCAGCACAAGAGCACAGCCCCGTTAACCAACCACCACGCACAATTTTGGCACTCGTCTAAAAAAGGGTTTTAGTTCTGTGTATCATCAGAGATGTCAGAAAGGCAGGTGAGGAGAGCACACTACTGCCCCCCCCTCTTATGTTTTATTTACAAGGGTGGTGGCCCAAACCAAGCCCTCCGATTTCAATCTGCACATCTCAAAGGTGAGGAGTATGTATATGCGGATTCTGGTTTGTTCCCTTATGAAGATGGGAAGCTTACCTCAGTGTTTGGATCCAGGGCCAGATTCAGAGTCACTTCACTGAAATGAAGAGTCTTGGGCTGAAGAACACCTTCACGTTCCTCTGCTGATGCTCCAGTACACCCATTTCTATGGAAATAGGCACCCCTTTTTTGGATAGCATTCATGCTACAACAGCTCCTTGCAAGTTGAAGTTACTAATGCACATCTTCACACATGAATTATTTCCTACATCTATGTTTTGACAATACACTTAACTGGAATATTTTTCATGCACAAGGTGTACAAAATGAGTCAATGCAGTGTTTGTCTTTAAACCACTATCATACACATATTTTGTTAAAGGAACAAGGGCTCTAAACCCTTCAAATACAGACAGTATCTGGCATCCAGATTGTGGCACGATGTAGTCTTCCGCCTTTATGTTGTTGTTTGTACAGGGTATGTCAAAGGCTATTGTAAACCTCTGAGGTATGCAGGTGGCTGTCCATTTTCAGGGCATGGTGAAAGTTTCTCTCGTGACCATGGTCCTTTAAAACTTCACTTGACGCGCACAAGTTCCTGATGAAGGACATTCCTACTTTTGTAGGACAGAAGGAATTTTAAAGGGCTTTACTCAATTTTAGTGCTTAAGCACAGGAAAAAGAAAACAAAACAAAAAACCCAGCCCCCCCCCCCCCAACCCCAGAATGCCTCAGAGCATCTACACCTATCCTCCATGCTTCCTCTCTTCTCTCTTCCAAGCGATGCAGTATGACCAGTGTCTTTCTATTGCCCTGTCAACACCCCCATAACCGCTGTGCATTCAAGGACTTCCGAAGACTGGACTGTAGCTGGAACACAACTTGGGAATGTGCCATCGCGTCACCACTCAGTGCTGTTGTATCCTTTTTCGGTTTGGATAGAGGATGCTCTCCCCAAACCCACTACAACCTCTGCCAGCTGCAGGAGATCTCCAGCTGTTCCACGGCAACCACAAGTTTGGCACGGAAAACCCCAGACATGAAACACTCAAGGCAGTGAGCCGCGGCTTTACACTTAAGCAGAGAACGCACAACTGAGAAAAGCTCACAGGAAGGGCATGACAACAACCATGCGTATGAGTTGATGCAACAGCAGCTGGGCCTTGCAGTTAACATCTGGTTCCTGTATCCTCCCTCCCCCTTGTTTCTTTTACTGTATTGGGGCTCCGGTGATTTGAAGCCTCTCGCGTTAGTCAAAATTACAGCTTCGAGGGTGGCACTTTTGGAGCAAGTTGGCACAAAATGGAAGGTAATGCTGTCAGATCCCTTGCTCGTGGTGTATTGGGTAACAGGACATCTCTTCAAGGCTCAGGGGCCACAGGGGGGAAAGTCAAGAGAGTAGAGGGCTCTCACGGCCCCTGCTGGGTTATGTGGCTCTTGTTTCTAAGGACGGGGTCCTCGTAACTGCTAGCGCAAGGTGGCGTGGAGGCTTCCAAGGGTAAGCCCTGCTGTTGGTATCCATAGTTGACATTCCCACAGGGGAAGTGGCGGAGCCTAAAGAGAGGCACTTCTTTAACACTTGCTGTTAGGGAAGATGGCTCTAATAGCAGGGAGGAGCCTGGCAGCCTGCCAGTCACAATGTTGGGCCCCACAGTACAGTTTCCTTCCTGCCCCAAATTCTCCCTCTCGGGCATCTCCTTCTCCAGCAGAGAACTGTTTTTGCTGGCCTGCTTCTCCGCAAACCAGGAACCGTAGGTTGGATTCCAAAGGTTGGTGGGCTTGTTTCTGGAGCCCCGGCTTTTGTGCAGCTCAGAAGGGGGATTGGACTGGGCATAGGCCATGTTGATATGCCCCCCCGCTGAGGCTGACTGCACCTTCCCCGGCACTGGCGGTTCCAAGGCTCCCACTTTCCCTAGAGGTTTTCCAGCAGTGATGGCTGACGGCAGGGGTGGTGGAGATGGCAGAGTTTGCTTGTCGTCCTTTCTGTCTTGGTGTGTGGAGACCAAGAGAGGAGGAATTCCTTCTGGATTGTCGGGACGCATCGCTACCTTCTCCTCCTCCTCAGCTGATGGGCCATATTCTACTGGCAAAGCAGTGTTGATGACATCTGGATCCTGCCGGAGAGAACAATGAGAATTTCCTAAAGTCTGCTACCATCGTGCATACTCGGACTTGATTAAAAACCCAGCACATCTGACAGCTGTCATGCTATGATCACAGAGCATCGTTCCCACTACTCAGAGCCCGCATGCCGTGTGTAGAGGATGCCGACAAAATGCAGTTAGCCATGAGATGCAATGGGATACTCTCTTAAAAAAAGCAACTGTGAAACTCATCACAGAACAGCAGAAGCACAAAACCAATGAAAAACACTTTTTATGTCCGGCCAAATTTCCTGTGGGAATGTTGTTTTGGAATCTATATAATCTCAAAGTTCATAACATTCTCAGATAATATTGAGAAAGTTTCAGCCATGAAAGTATTGCCTTCACACAACAAGGGAGGAATGGGAATGCAGACAGAAGGCAATACTGGCAGACCCCTTGAAGCCTGAATCCGTAGGGACTGCGGTTCTGAGCTATTTAAGCAGTTTTGAAAATTAAACTGAGAGAAAACGTGGTCATCTGGGCAACCTTTAATTATTGCTAGACGCCATGGCAAGCTATAGAGAGCAGAAAACAGTGCCTCCCAATCCCATGATCCAAACACATGAAAAACAGACCAAGCCTCTGAAACAGCAAGGGAAAGCAAACTGACTGAGGCAAGTAACTGTGTGAGGCCACACAAGAAGCCTGCGCTGATGCAGGCAGCAAAACATTTTCCAAACTACTCCACTCCTCGTAAGCTAAAAATGGTGGTAAAAAATAAATAAATCGGATTTCGGCCTAGAAAGCCAGCCACATCCTTTCCCCGTTGCCTAGCCTTAGAATCCCCACTCCTTTAGCATGGCTGTCTCCACCTGCCTTCTCCAGCGCAGTCAGATTCAGAAAATTGCTGACAGCTGCAGAAGCCACCTGCAAAGGGTGCTCTGAGCCGGACCATTTCTGCTCAGTGCTGACCACATCTTAAGGGTAAACACTGGAATGGAGTGGCTGACATAAAGCACGTGAAGTGCGTACGGGTGCTGGCGTGCCTTAGCTCTTTTGCTTGTTGGAATCTGTGCCTTTATAAGCAGAAGCAGAACTACAGGTCTGCTATTTGTAAAGCTGGGTAAGTTTGTGTAAGCCTGTGCCTTTCAGCAGTGAAAGACAAGAAGGATCAACCACCAATGAGGTAAATATCCCAGCCACTGGTCGCAGGCTGACATCAGTCTCGCTGGAGTGCTGACTGCAGTAATGCGGTGCTGCCTTCTCATCTCGTGTTCTGGCTTGCCTAGACCACTCCTCAAGAACCCTCTCCACCCAACTCATTTGAGACGAATGAACACCAATACCTGAGTGCAGTACTCAATCCTCTCCAGGATTGTGGCAAAATTTGGCCGGTCTTCAGGCTGGTGCTGCCAACACTGGGTCATAATGCGATAACTGAAAGAGCAGAACGGGAGATGCTCATAAATGGCAGATCCTGTTGGTACCTAACAGCTAGTCACTGCAGCTTAGAAACCGTAAGCACGTATCACCACTCTTGACTTCTAATAAATAAGAGTGCTCTGCCTTCCCCAGAGTCGGACAACTGATGTACTGGTAACCACTGAAATGTGGTCACCAGCAGGGTTAAATCCACAGCACATCAGAGAAATAACTCGCCCACCCAAAAACCCTTGGACAATTCACTAAAGGTAGGCAGGGCTACAGATAATGGAGCCCAGTTTTCCCTACCTGTGAAGTCTTACGCACTTGCAGTTTCACAGCTAACCTAAGACACAGAAATATTGCACCCCCTTTGACCAAACAAGCAGTGGCCAGTACTTCTCAAAGGGGCCCTGAATTGTTCTCCAAAACAGACAGAAAAATTAAATAGTCGAGAAGTCACTGGCACTCAAGTCCAATAAGGCAGATCAGCCATGATAAGATCAATCTTAAAAGTCATTAACTTTTGACTAGAGAACAGCATTTGAAACAGAAACTTATTTGCATGAATATATCAAAGTTAAAATCTCATACACAGGGCCAGGGCAGTTTTTAGGTGGATCCATCCTTCCTCCATTGGTGACAAACTCCAGAACCTCCTGGTTACTTTTGCTAGGGTAGGGCATGTATCCCAAAGAGAATATCTCCCACAGCAATACGCCAAAGGACCTGAATACAGAAGCGAAGGAAAACAAGAAGTGAAGGATACGAGAATGACCATCACCGAGGGGCAATGCCCTTAGCTGCACTCCCATCAGCATTGCTCTTTGCAGTCTGTGCTCAGGCAGCTTGTGGAAATCACTGCTGCAGGATTCAGACATAAATAAGTTGCACAGTTGTAACGGTGGACTTTGCATCATTTAATGAATACTAGTAGCTAACTGTTAAGTGAGTGAAGTCTACGATATAGGTAGGTGAATATGGTTGCTTTGCCCTTGTACTCAGCACTGTTCAACTAGATGTAACAAATGTGAAAGTCAGGTTATGCTTTCCTGAGACATCAGCCACTGCTGGAGACAGGACTGAGTGAAGCAGTGGCCTGATCACTTATGACAAACTTTTTCTCTTGAATAAGCTGTATGAAATAACATGCCAGTGAATCCCCACTGATGCTCTGAGCCCCATAGCCCCTCCCTGTAGCTCAGAGTACAGTACAAACATTCCCTAGCTAACACCGCAGCCCTGGGCCTGTGTGGTGTGGCCTGCAAAACCCTGGGGACAATGGCTGGGACAGGACCCCCTCCAAAGCATTCACCTGGTCAGCTGCTTGGAAATCATGATCTTGTTGATTAAAATTGCAAAGAGCTATGTGCAGCAATGGGACACTCTTCTGCTTGGTGCTGAGACAGGCAGCAGCTCAGCTGTACGAGAGGGTGTACCTCCACCCCTCTGCTGGGGCTAGCTCAGGAGCTGTGTCCTGACCACCAGCCCCTTCCCCTCCACACATGTCCCAAGCTCTTGCCTCCTGCTCACCCAATCTCCCTCCCCCTCCTTGGGCCACCAGCAACTCAAGAGCTTACAGTGCTGCTGCAGGCCAGGAGAAAGATAAAAGCCACAATACGTGATGCCCTCCTCCCTCACTGGCAGCACGGATCCTGCCCGCAGTCTCCGGTGCCGCTTTCCTCAGTGTGGAACTAACGGTTTCCTCCCTGTAGCGGCAAAGCACCTGCATCTGCCCCAACCTCCCTTCCCTGCCTGCTCACCTCCCCAGCAGCACTCGCCTTTGCACGGGTCTGATCTTTCTGTTCCCCTGTCTCCTCCAAGATTACTGGCTCTGAAAGACCCAGCTTGTCTTTTTAGTAAAGAAGAAATGAACAAGAACGTGCGTTTTCTACAAAACCTTCACACTTGAGAAAAGTGGTTACAACACAGACAGACAGACCAGACAGAGAAGGAAAGGAAGCGCACCATGTGTCTGTTTTTGAGGTAAATATCCCTTCCATGAAAGCCTCAGGAGGCATCCATTTGACGGGCAACATTGCACACCCACCCTTCCGATAGTAGCTGGCTCTGCAAAGAACAAACAAAGAGTCAACCAAGAATTCAGAAAACGCCATTAATTTGGGATTTTTATAATTACAAATATTAAAATTATGAGCCAGAGGAGAGACTGATTTAGGCAAAACAGCATGGCAGAAAAAATGCTGAAGAGACCTGTTCCTTCTCACAAAAATAGTGGAAATAGGCAGACCATGGGACTGCTCTGATCTCCCTCGCTTTAGGCCTGGTCTGGTGAGCCCAAGTTATCCTTATCTGTGTGCATACTCCTAGTGAGCTACTCACACAGTAAACTGCTGCTGGCAGAGCCATCCTCCTGCACTTTTCAGCCACAGCAAGAGCTCCACTTCACCTCACATGTGGTCACCTAGAGCATCCTCACCAAAAATAAACAAAGCCTGTCCCATATGTACCCACTCTAAAGCACTGCAAGTGAAATCCAAAACCCTTTATAAGAATGAGGAGCTTGATGAGGAGGATGCTTGGCTATTAGAGCTGGGGCAGTGGTACAAAAACCACCTCCCTTGCTCCGAGACAGGAATTACATCAGTCCCTTAGTGTCGTCGTCATTTAAAATAAAACCTACAAGCCCCCATCCTGTGCTGGCAGCTGCAGGAGGCTGCTCATGCAAGCCGGTATCACTGTTCATAACTGCACAGCCTGAGCATCCAAAGGATATTCCTGGACACAGAAACGTGTGCAAACTTCAAAGGCACCTTTGAAAACTCAGCACCAAAGCATTAATCTTGGCAGTCGGTTCTGCTGATTGTGTGAGTGTGACAGGTGCTACTTTGTCCCAGCAGAGTCCCATCTGACAGTGGGGCAGAGTGGGGGCTCTTTGTGAAGGGAGAGAGAGGAGGGGGAAAAAAAAAGCAGCCGTGATACACCTGGGTTTTTGAAGGTAGCACTCTGTTTGCATCACCTCAGGCTGTGATACTGTCCGATCGCAAGCTAAGCAGAGCCAGGCCTAGCTTAGTAATTGCACAGGAGAATCCCGAAGCAGGAAGAAGAAGGCAAGGCACTGGAATAAACAGTGTGGGTGACTGAGTACAAGGCATTCCTTCCTCCGAGTCAGAGGCAAATCACTTCCTCAGCACAACAGGACATGGTGCTGCACCTCTGGAGGTGCCCTCTGGAAGATGAGATATCAAGCTGCAGCCCTGACTGCTCGTGGTCATTAAAGATTTCCTGGCACTTCTCGCAAGAGCAGAGTAGTTAACCCTGTGTCCTGGCTGAATTCCTGTTTGGGTGATTACATTTTCCTGACCTTCCTCTGCACCTTCCTCCTTTATCTGCAGTAAATTGAGGAGATTTACTGATGACACCAAACCGAAGGGGCAGGGGTAGTATCAAGGAGAGAGATTAAACTCAGAATGATTTGGGACCACAAAACAAAAGGGCACATCAATGCCATTCAGTGTGAAGAAAGTAAAGACAAGAAACTGAGGACAGAGTACAAGAGGGAGGAAAAATGCCTTCCATGCCCATCAGACTTCATTACCCAGAAGAAAGCTGTCAGGAGTAGGAAAAGTCTCCAGAGCACAGTTAAACTACAGGTGAAGGCAAACACCAAAAAAGCATTAGCTGGGATTCACCAGAGTGGGATCTCTCCACTCTCGCCTTGCTGAGGTTACGCAGAGCAGCACACGAGCCTGCTCTCCTGCACAAGCACTGCTCCTCCCTCATTTTAGCGAGCTTCCACTTGTGGATACCCTGGGCTTCGCTCTGCTACCTGTATATATCCCGGGCCATTCCAAAGTCTCCAATTTTAGCCACTCTCCCAGGCCCTCGACAGGTAAGGAGGCAGTTCCGGGCAGCAATATCCCTACAAGGAAAGGGAAGAAAAGCAACAGAAAGAGAAGAACCACTTAATCATTCGACAATTTTGCAAGCCAAAAAGAAAACGAAGAATAGTACCTACTTTCCTCAGCTGCAGAGAGCCCACAGCAGCCAGAAAAGTCAGTGTTTATGGATAACTAGTGATGTCCCGAATTCCAATCTACCCCAACAGCAGGAGCAGTTCTGCTCTTCAACATTTCCTCTTTAAACTTCACATAACATCTTCCAGCTGAAAGGATGGGCCTCCTGTGAGCCTCCCTTCACCCCAGGAACTATTTTAAAGTCTCTAAGGAGTTGCAAGCACTGGGGCTGATTTCAGCAATGTACTAGTCCCAACATCAAGCTGTCTGAGGAACGATCCACTGACCTGTTCCTAGCGTGCTCGTTCAAATATTGTCAAACAGGTGTCATACTGTCAGAGACAGGAAGAACAACAATGTGCCGGTGTTGCTCTGAAGACTGAAGGTATGGGCCTGAATCTGGGTATGCAGGTGAAGCTCCAGCTCCACCTCTGCTGGGCTGAAGTAAACCTTGAGATCTGAATAACATGGTGGCATACCTTGTGGGTAACTCTTTCAGAAGAGTCAACAACGATCTCTCTCTACTCATCTCTACTCAATGGGCAGAATTTTAGACACTTGCCAAACACCCTGTTCTGCAGGAGCAGGTAACAATAGTCACAGGTGTTGCACTTCTGGCTGTACTTGTACAGCCATTCTTCGAGAGGGAGAAGAAAAGCGTTCCAGAATGAGCAGAAAGGCACTAAGCAAAATTCATGATGGGGAGAGCTTTGAAGACTTCTGTCACGAGATTGTGTTTCCATTTGCAGAGTAGCCAAACAGGTTGCACAAGCACAGGCACTGAGACAGTGCTCAGGATCTTTGGTAAAACTACACACCTCCGCAACCTGATTTATAGCAGCTTTTCTGTTAATTGCTTCTACTCTGATTTAGCTACCTTGTTTAAAGGTATCCAGCCACTAGAGTGCAGCAGGACATAAACATATCAAGCAGGGCATTATGAGTCCGTGCCGGCCTGTATGCAAGTCATGCCTATGCTGACACAGATGTGTTCACCTACCTGTGAATGAAGTGGTTCTCCTCCAGGTACTGACACCCACAAGCAATATCACGAGCCACGTGGAGCAAGTCCAGCATGGAAAGGGAGGAGGGCTGATTCTGCCAAAAGACAAGGGACAAACGTGGATTAAAGGCAAGAACATGGCATGATTCATCACTGATACAGCGCTGGGAATTCTCCAACAAGTGACATAGCTCAGATGTTAATGCACAAAGGGATTACAAAAAATGTGCGAGAGTTCATATCCATGAACTATGCAAAGGATGTGCAGGCACAATGTCATACAGATCCCAGGGACAGAATCGGAACAGCTGGATCTGACTTTCCAGCTCCATTGGGATGCCCCTGTAAGAATTTCCCCCAGTTCTCACGGGAGACGCTTCTGAATTTTCAGCATGATTTTTGACGAGATCTGTAGCCTGAACTGGTCCTCACTCCGTTTCTTTGTATAATTGCTAGCTCTTCTCTAAAGTCACCTTGAACAATGAGAATGACATTTTGTATAACGGCATGAGTCACATTTGCTCTTTCCCACATCTGTGTAGGTTTTATCTTGCCCCTCAGAGCACTGACAGAGGTTTGCGTAGCCAACGGCTATGGAAGACTAAGGCTGCCAACTCCTTGTTCCTGCCCCTCTGATGAAGTCTACAGCGCTTGCCAGCAGGAGCCAGATGCTTTAGTGAAAAGGGCAGGCTTAGCACCAGCTCGCGTTTGCCAGCCTCTGAAGCCAAACCATCAGCTTCTGCACTGAGGTGTGAATCAGTGATCCCTGCAGCCAGTCCTGTGGGGGAGGAGGAAATCGCTGCTGCCAGTGGGGTGATGACAAACAACGGGGTGGCAGTGAATGCTTATTCCACAGCAGCCATTTGCTACCTAAGTGTTTACCTGTGGCCTTAGTTATTGGACCAAACAAGCCTATTCCACCCTCTAGCTCTCTCTCATGACACCTACCATTCTGCCCAGTGCCCAAAAGGCACACCTGCCTATGGGTCTCTCCCACTGATGCACAAACCAGCACGGGTTCTCTAGCGACAGGGACTGCTGGCTCTGCCAGCCCTTCTGTTGTGATGAAACATATCTCCAGACTGATGCAATGCAGTGCTGGCCATCCCATCTGATCTAAACCACTGCTAACTGGGACTGGAAATAAGTCCAGGCTCTGCAGCAGGCAGCAGCCAGTAGTTAAACAGTGGGCGTTGGCTAGTAAAACCTAAAAAAGTCTTAACGTCTTCTGAAGAGATTAGGGAAAAACCTGGCCTCAATACTTGACTAATGAAATAATTGAAAAATGCTGCATCTCTGTTTTTTCCAGTGCAGTGCCATAAAACAAAATCATTTGTGACTATGTATCACCTGCCTATATTTTGGTATTTACACAGTATAGTTTGTCGCATATATAGACTTAACTGATGCTTTAAAACACCGGACTGTGTCTCCTCCTAAACCTTTCTTTTTGTAGAGTAACCATTTCCTGAAAACATAAAGCCTCTCCCCCGCAGCTTTTGTGGGGAGGGGGGAATAATCTTTTTTACCTCTGTGAGTTAAAGTGACTCACCAGCTACACAAGATGGCTACAGTAAGAAAGGCTGCAGATGCCTTCTTTTTCCCTTTCAGAGCATAACCAAAGGGAAATGAATATCTCGATCTACCCATTCCCTCCTCTTCTGAGCAAGGGTCAGAAACCTGAAGTGAAAACCGAGTAAAAAGCCCAATTCTTTACTGTGCAATCGATTCCAGACCTGAGCTATGTTGCAAGGCAGTCAGTAGGCTGAAGCCACAAGCTGATTTGAACAGCATAGCTTTTCTCTCTTTTTCCATTCCTTCCCCTCCTTGGATGAATTCCTTCCACCTTTTATTTGGCTAAATACAGTCCTAAAACAGATGTGACTGCCCAGCCAAGGACAATTTAGCCATGTAATTTGTTTGAAAAATGGAGGTTTGGGATTCATTTTGCAAGGGGAGCAGCCTTGAGACACCAAAGGATTCACTTTACAGTCTGTGCTCCCCAGATGAATGGACAATGCCAGCTGCAATGCACCGCTGCTCAGAGCAGTGGGCATGCTGGAAGCACTAGTGTGATACCTCCCTGGGTGAGGCTTAATCTTGCTAAAGGTGAATGAAATTCTGTGTATTGTTCAGCGTAATCACTGCTCTATGCAACAGGCTGCACAACACAAAAGAGGGGAATAATTTATCTGTATACGATTTATCTTCCAAAGCTGTTCTTTGATTGCTGTGCTGCGTGTGAGAAAGATCAGCACTGAGCTTCCCAGAATGGACAATTCTGCAACACTCATAATGAGCGAAGGCTCCGATTCCAGGCGTCTCTGAATCTATGGGACTGCCTCTCTCCAGATGAGGGGGAAGGGGTAATCCTGTAATAGATGTGAAACTTTATCAGAAATGGAACACAGAAACCCTTCAGGGCTGTAAACTCTGGACCCATGGAGAAGTATGAATCTGAAGCTTACGGAGTAGGCCTGGCTGGCATAAACTGACAATATTCCACAAGAGTCACTGGTATTGTATCAGTGATGTTGGATGAACATTCGGCTTACATATATGATTGTTCTTGCTTAGAGTCCAGAAAAATCATTACGTGTGGGCTGAACATTGCTGTCATTCTTTACATGAAGAACACATACGAACAACATGCAATAACTTGTGCTGGCAGCATCTTGATCTCCCATTAAGTTGGATCCCATGTCCTGATACCTCCTGCGGCAGCTCCAGCTTCCCATTTCATGTCCCTCGCAATGTCTTAAGTTCCCCCTTCCATCACTTCACCTTCTCCTCCACCATTCCCTCTGCTCCCTTCCAAGCTTTTCAGTGGCTGAGTGCACGGCAGCATGCTGCGTGTATCTTGCTCCAAGTCACACAGGTTCTTGCTGGCCAGTGGCAAGCCAAACAAGACAACTGTTCTGCTCAGTGGATGCTCTAGTGTGGTGCTTTCTTTTTCCTGAAGCCTTGGAATTAATGCCAAGTTAATGCCTTTCACACCTCTATTAAATTTGACTGAAACTGGCAAATGAATTTGAAGTTACTGGCAGGGGAGTCAGTCAGAGCAACTGGGGGATGAAGGTAGACAATGAACACGTAAACCCCTCTTTTGCAATCAGGCTGAAAGCAGAAGTAGGTGGGAAAGACAAGGTAGTAAGGAAATCAGCTGGAAAATACAAAACTGGAAAAAAACAAGGGGAAATGACAACAGTAATTCATATGGTGCTTACTGCACAGTAAGCAGTGCACCTCTGTTACTGAGTCAGTCAGCTAGGTCTTGTGTGTTCAATTAATTCCTGTTGGAAGCAAAGCTCATCGAAGCCTGTTTACTCTGCACTGTTCCCATCTTTCCTTTCCTTTAATGGGCCTGGAAAACTAGATGTCCAGTCTGCTATGCCTACCTCCCGCCTGTCTTCCTTGAATGAGCGATAGGAGAAACGAAGCAGCTCAGGGTTCATTAAGAGCAGTGCAAAGATACATCCAGCAGTACTGAGCCACGGGCCTTATGTACAGGGACACTGTCACACCTCAAGTATATGCAGAGGGTAAATCCACTTCCACAGCTGGATCCCATACTTCACATTTTTCAACGCTTCACATGCATCTAATCTCTCATCAGTCAGTCTCCTAGCCTCATTGTTTCTGAGCCAGCAGTCAAATGTGCAGCAGAGGCTGATTTCTCAGCACTCACAGGTGCCATTAGCCCCGCAGAAGCTGCCCCTGCAGCCAGACAATGAATTACCCTGTCATTCTCACCAGGCAGCCACTACATGGGATGGTAGCAAAAGCAGGGCAAGGCTGTTAAAAGGTGTTAAAAGTGGAGCAGAAATGATCTGTGTCTGCACACGGTCAGGCTGTCTACATTCACCCAACTGTTAAAGAGGGACTGGAAACTGTTTTTCTGAATCAGTTCCAGCTTGCAACTGCCCATCTGCATTTGAACCTCAGCTTTCCCAAAGTGTGACAGGCATGGGACAGAGCAGAAAACCGCAGCATCAGTCCCACGTCTGCTTCAGTCCTGGTAGCAAGTTAAATGCAGGAATAGGGGAGGATCTTCAAGGTGCTGGGAACAGTCCCTGTGTGTAGTAGTAGTCAGTCCCTGTGTGTAGTAGTAGTTATGGTCAGTCTCGGATAACTTCAAACAGGTCAGGAAAGACAAGGAAAGAAGAGGAAAGGAGAGACTGTGAAGGCATAAAGAGAAATACCAAGGAAGTAATGTATGCTGTGCCTGGAGTGAACCATCCACCTTTTCTGACATAGATTTCACAGGGGTTCCACAGCGCTACCACTAACAGAAATGGAAGCCCTGGCATGCAAGGAGAAACTCATGACTGGGGTAGGGGCAAACAGAAAGAAACCCCTCAGATCAGAAGGCTCCCATGGCTGCATCCTATAAAGATTAAGGGCTTTCCATCCACAAAAGCAACTGGTTCATTTTACTGCAAGTAGGTAAAAATGCCTGCTGTTCAGGACTAATGTTCTGGGTGCTTCCTCACAAGATCCTGATTGTTACTGGGCTGGCTTCTCTGTCTAATTTAACGAGCCAAAAAGATGTTTCCATTGCAAAGTGATGGATGCCCTTGCCCTACGCCATCCTGTTTCACCTGCCACTTCACATATCGAGCACAGCCCGTCCTGGCAGTTCTGAACAAAGCACCTACCAGGCAGCATACCTTGCCCATGCCATTTTGCTCTGCACCGGGAGAGAGCAGAGCCCACATTGCAAAACATGAATTTTCCCATTCACCTACCACCAAGTTCAGCCCATTTGTATGAGCTGACAAGAGCATCTCTAGGTGCTACAGAAAACCAACCTCTATTTATAAAGACTGCTTGCTCAGATTTCAAACATCTTGACTTTCTGGGTGTTTAGCCTTATTATCCAGGCAGGAGCCACTTTATTGCAACCTATCCAAGACTGCGGTGCTCCTGAGCAACACAGACCATTTTATATGTCTGAAAACCAGACTGCAAGGAAAAAGTACAAAGTTTCCAGATGCCTCGAGGAAGAATCTTATTTATATCTGTTAGAGCCAATTTGTGTCTCTCTTGTACTGATAAAATCCAGCATTTTGCTCTGTGTCAAAGAAATGTAGAGACAAAGTGTGAAGCTGGGCCCTGGTGCTAAACTTCAACAACATCTGGATGCCTTTCTGATCCAGGGACTCAGAGCAAACTTTATTCTTCTGAAATACTGATTCCTCTCTAGAAGTCGTAATTTATTTCTCACCCATTTCTGACTGACTGTCATTTCCTATTGATGCTGATTTCAGTGGGAAAATCTTTAAAACTCTGGACTAAATGTATTTGCTATTAAGTGTCCTGGTTTCAGCTGGGATAAAGTTAATTTTCTTCCTAGTAGCTGGTAGAGTGCTGTGTTTTGGATTTAGGATGAGAATGATGTTGATGATAACACACCGATGTTTTAGCTGTTGCTAAGCAGTGCTTACACTAGTCAAGGACTTTTCAGTTTCTCATGCCCTGCCAGCAAGAAGCTGGGAGGGGGCACAGCCAGGACAGCTGCCCCAAACTGGCCAAAGGGATATTCCATGCCATATGACGTCATGCTCAGTACATAAATTGGGGGGAGTTAGCTGGGGGGTGGTGACCGCTGCTGGGGGAACTGGCTGGGCATCGGTCGGCAGGTGGTGAACAATTGCATTGTGCATCACTTATTTTGTGTGTTCTTTTATCATTATTATTATTTTCCCTTCCTTTTCTGTCCTATTAAACTGTCTTTATCTCAACCCACAAATTTTACTTTTTTTTTTTTCCTCCCCAATTCTCTCCCCCATCCCACTGGGGCAGGGGGAGTGAGCCAACGGCTGTGTGGTGTTTAGCTGCCTGCCGGGTTAAACAACAACACTATTAAGTCAACAGCTCCAGGCCGGATTCTCTCCTTGCCTATGTCAAACTTGCACTAACAGATATCCACAGAAATGCACCTGATCAGCAGTTTAAACAATGGATTTGTCATTACTAGCCCAATGCTTCACCCCCAAGCTGCCCCCAGCTGGTGTGAGGAAGGTAAGAGTAGAGTTTAAGTATTTTTTTTTAAGCTTTGATTTTGTTCTTTCTTTCAATAGTATCTGCAATGCTATCTAGCAAAGTCCAGGGATGAGGCACCTCTGCATAGCTGCAGCAGCATCTGTTCCCTATACATCTGTGTCCTGCCCCCACAGCGGTCTTTTAGCAACAGAAATTTTCTGACCCTCTAAAATGCTGGGAAATAGTAGCTGCACGGATCAGCTCTTTTATAGTTATGTATTTGCCTTGTGGCAGCAGCTTACTAAATAAAATTCAATTTTCTCTTTTCTTACCGGTCTAGGCCGCGTCTCTCTCAGGAATGATTTCAGGTCACCTCCAGCCATGAGCTCTAGCAGGATGAAACGGGGCAGTGCCTGCAAACTCACCCCGATACAGCGCACAATATTCTGGTGGTTGAACTTGCTGTGGAGACAGGGAGACTCAATTATGGAGCAACTTCGATCCAAAAAGCACAATTGTAGAAAAAGGATCAAAATATTTTGCTGCGGGGAATGTTGTTTTTTTTTTTCCCAGAAAGTAACAAATCTCAAAGGTAGAGTAACTGGATAAAGCTAAAGCGCTACCCCTACGCTCTGTGTCTGTCTGCATAGTGCAGAAACAGAGGTGGGGAAGGAGTAGCTTTTGGCTGCTTTTCCTCTTCCTATTGTAGAAAAGGATCAAAATATTTTGCTGCAGGGAATGTTGTTTTTTTTTTTTTTCCCAGAAAGTAACAAAGGTAGAGTAACTGGATAAAGCTAAAGCGCTACCCCTACGCTCTGTGTCTGTCTGCATAGTGCAGAAACAGAGGTGGGGAAGGAGTAGCTTTTGGCTGCTTTTCCTCTTCCTATATTCTGCATCCTTTTTGGGCTACAGCAAGACTTGTGGGCCATAGGAAGCAGAGAATGTCTGATAACAGAGAAAAGTCTGCTCCCAGTTTCCCCATCCAAGGGGCAGAAGCTGGGCTAGGGCAGAGTTGTTCCAAATAACATACTGACAGAGGGATCTGCTTACGTAGGGGATATTCCTCAAGGTCTAGTCTCTAATACTTCCTCATTTCTCCATACCTCAATGTCACAGGAAACTATTTCCATGGATTCTAGGACTCAGTCACTGACATGTGACATGACAGCAGCATTAAGTCAATGCCATCTGTTAGTTTTGACTAGTCAAACCCAAACTCCTAAGGTTTGTTTCTACCTCGCGTTCTGATCTCTAAGAGAACTCAAAGGATCCTATTATCAATTCTGAAAACTGGGCCTAAAGATTTTCACTTGGATAATGAAAACCAGTGTGGACCCTCTTGAAAATTTAGCCCTTAATCATCTGGTGCCTCTTCATTTGTAAGAAGGATAAAAAAGGATGGCAATGCCTATCCTTTTTGTAAAATACTACAGCCATGCGCTAAAACTACTGTATAGATGTGTTGCGTGGACATCACCTCTCAAAGCACCTTTTTTCTGTAAAGTGTGGGCTGGGCTTTGCAAGCCTACACAAGTGCTGTTCATCTTATTCATACACACCTAATAATGAGAGCTTCCATGAGGAAGTCCAGCTCATCTTGCTCCGAACACACTTCTGGCAATGTCTGGAAAAGAAGGAACAGGTTCACAAGATGAAGATATTTAAACTTACAGATGTAGAACACCTGGCACAACCAAAAGTACTAACATTGTCTGCAGCAATCCTTGTTTCTCTAAAAGAAACCTCACTCTAAGATAATAGCTAGACCATTACTAAACTAGGCTGTGAAGCCTGTTGAAAGGTAAAGATGAGAACACATGGCCCATCAACGCCACTGTCATCTTCCTCCCAGCAAAGGAAATAGCCCAGAGTGCACAGGGAAGAGCGCTCAATATATGGGACTCTGCTCTATAGAGGATGAGGAATGAGACCACAGTTCCTGAGCTCTCTGACAGTTCAATACTCCTACCTCCCAGCAAGACTATGAACTATAACTAGCAGTAGGACTGTGCTGCTGTGTAACCTCTAGGAGAAAACAAGCTAGCTAGGCTGCTGAAGGCCTGGAGAACCCTACCAGGGTCTCTTAGCTTCACATCCAGTGCATATCCATCCTGTAATCCCTGGAAAACCAGCCACCTCCTACCTGCAGGCTCTTTGATTTATGTGCCAGCTGCTCTTGGCCCTGGCACAAGACAAAAGTCTTGTGAAGACTTTTGGCCTCTGACTCAAAGGCTTTGGACAGATTACCACACCAGGTGTAGCATGTGGAGGATGGACAGAGGATGGATTTATTTCTCATACCTGCAGTCTACTGCAGCTGTATGGGAAATCTTTGCCTATTTACTACTTACAGACCTCTTTTAATAATCTCACAAGCCCATATGCTACAAGCTGTACCATCACTATGATGGATTAAAGTGTTGCAAGAGAGTAGCAACCTTTCTAGCCACATCCTTCAGTGCTATAGTAATGCTTAATTCATCTTCAATTTTATAATGCATTGGGACTCTTGGGTGAAAGGTGCATGAAACCGTCATGATAACTCATACACTGTCACTTACTTTCACAGCCACCTGCAAGGGAGTGGGGTCGCTGGGGATCCCTGCCACCTGACCTTCATATACCTCACCAAAGGCTCCGTGGCCCAAACCCCTGGACAGACCAGAGAAGACAAGAAGGTTTTACTACAGAGAACACACATTATAACACTGTGGTCACAGCTCACAGAACGGGCTCACGATTTTCATGGTAGTGAAACAGGGAGAACGGGATATTGACACTGACGATACCACCCCTCACACTATGCAGGGGGACCAGACCTTGATGCGATCTTTCCTGGACCTACAATGTATTTAATAGGTATGGAAAGCAATCCTCAAAAGTGAACAGTCGCCCTCCCCCGTGAAATCAAGCTGCTGGCACTGCGGCGTGTAATGGATAGCACTCTTCTATGGGCTTTGGTGTCAGTGCTCTAGTGGTGGGTGCTCCAAAACAGGTCAATAAAGATAGGTTTTAAGTCTTGGTGTTCCTACACCCTAAACACATTAACAGCTCCCACGATGTTTATGCATCACCATTAAAGAAAACATTGAACAAGAAACTAGGAAGCACAATGGTTCTCAAAGGACCTGAATTCTAAACCAAGTATCTTTTCCTGATTTATTTTGTGATTCTGGGTAAGTACCTTAGCCAGTAAATGGTGATGATAGTGCTTTGTAAAGCACTCGGCTCTAGGTATTCGTGCTGAGAATCGTTTCTGGCACTGATCATATTATGAAATTTACAGATTTATTTTGAATAAGGGTACAAGAAAAAGAGAAAGGAATTAAAGTAATCATACAACAGATCCCATCCTATGTCCTTGTGATACAGATTTTGCGTACCTGTCTACTCAGTCTTCACTGACTTAACGTTAAGTCAACTGGTACAAAAATAGCTTTACCACATAGGTGGCATGTCATAACAACATAGCAAACTCTGGCAGAGAATGAGGCTGCATACCAGATCCCGAGTCCCTCTTAAACCTGCATGGGCTGCACATCAGGCAGTAGCAGTTTGAGCCTCTAAAAGACATTCCTGCATCTCGGTCCGGGTAAAAGGCTCTCAATAAGGCTCTCTTCTACAACACGCACTTTTGTGGTAGAGCCAGGTCTGGCCTGAGAGCTGCACCGATTCTGTTCTCTGGTCTATCGGTGGACTGTTTTTGCATGGGCTGTTGCCCTCCTGTCCGTTCAAACAGGTGCTGCTAAGGGCAATCTGCTCTGTTGTTGCTTAAGCTCTGTCTGCAGTTTTGACAGGATAAAGACCAGTCTAGGCAGTGAAACCATAGTGAGGACTTGCGTTGCCTGTGACTCAACCACTTCTTTTAATAACGTTTTGTAGGTGTCAGCTTGAGACACTATTCTTGGCTACGCCTGACCAACTTATTACAAACTGAGGATATAAACCAGATCTCTACAGCTCATAACTCACCCTCCTCCCCAAAAGCTCACCTTCCCTGCCCTTATCAATTCCCAGCTGTATCCTCTGCTCTCTGCAGCTTGCCACACTTCAAAAATCCTTTCAGAGCCCAAGTGACAAAGGCAGCAGCAGCACAGGGTACACTGGAAACTTCCAGATGCAGTCCAGCAAGACGTGCAGGTAAGAGGGAATGAGATAAGAGACAGCAAAACGTTGCAGTAGACTAAACTGTTACCTAGCATCATCTTTTTTAGCACCGTAAGCTCCCTAGTCTTCCAAGCTCTCCTGCTTCCATTTCTTGGCTTTTTGTGTAAAGCTGCATGGTACAAGAGTAATGTCACATTCACAAGTGGCATGCACTGTATCCTGCAGTAGACCAAGGTGGGAAAGAACTCTGAACGTTCAAGTTTTTCTTAAGAGACTATTTTGACCTTTCCAGAAGTTCTGATCTAGACATGACTATCCTGCTGGCTTTATATTCCTGTCTTTTTAATACTGTCTGGCAGTCTCAAACCCATTGCTTTTCCTGCTATTGTACTTAAGGATGTCATTGTCTTTACCAAAGATCCCATCAAAGACTTTAAAAGAGCCTCCCACAAGCCTCAGCCTTCCCAGCATTTCATCAGTTAATACGGGAAACAGGCCATTCATTGCACGGTCTGCAAAAGATGGGTCTGAATTACTGGTGATGACTCTTCAGTTCCTCTCATAATCCCAGAAGATTAACACTGCACCTGTAAAAGGTCAAGGAGACTGCCAAAGTCTAGTCCCCTCCACACAAGCCTAACTACTGCAGCTTTACATCTTTCTTATGAAAAGGGGCATGAGTCTACAAGTGCATGAGAATTTGTACGTGCCCGCACAAAGACATGAGTTCACATCTGTGTAAGAGAGCCAGCATACGCAAGTGTATAGTGTGAAGCATGGGGAAGGCAAAGATGAATTTACCGGATGAGGGAGATGTTTTTTCGAGGCACTTCTTTGAGGTCACTAATGGATGTGGTCTTTCCTGCAAAGCAGTAGTTGGGATTGTAGTCTGTCATGATAGTGGAGGTACGCAGCTTGCTCAGCTTATATTCTGGGCTCTGTAACTCCATCTGCATGGCTTGTAGCTCCTGGTGCTTCCGACGATATACTAAATACGGAGAACACAGTAAACCAGAGATACAGATTGACTTTGGAACAGGACAGCAACCGTGCAGCACGTCTCACTGGAATTCACTGTGTGGCCAAATTTCAGTGAATCAAACCAGACAGTGACACCGTCATATTTCTGTACATCAAATAATTACAGATAGAAAATGGAATCTGAAGTTATCCAGAAACCTTTGATTTACACATCTTATGAAGAAACAAGCTTGCTCATGAACTGTTTGGAAGAAGTAAAATGAATTTCATTTGCAGAGATCTCTGATTTCAGAGGTCTCAGGTTTTTGTTTTGTTCTATTTAACTGGATCTTCCAAGTATGAGTCCAGTTCCAAACTTGAGGGAGTCGGGTTATAACCAACTTTCCTAAATCACGTAGAAATGACTAAAATCTGAAATGAATTATTGCATTATATTGTTCAAAATGGATAGACTAAACTGTTACCTCAGAATAACACATTGTACATAAAACTAGCTCATTTTGCAAAACTTCCTCTGTTTCTAAACAGAGTTGGACTAAATTTGAAATCAGTTTATGGTAGTGTTATACTCCTTGAATCACTTCACTGATACTTCTGAAACGCCATTAGAAATCACAACTTGAAAGAAGACATCCTGTGGATATTCCTTGAAATAGTAATTCATATTGCAGTATTTTTTTCAAAGCAAGATGCCAATCGTGAGCAGGTTAAATCAGTATTACCCTTACTATTGATTTCTGTGGGAGCTGGATTGAGCCCAAAGACTGTGACGGTAATAGCTATTGCATCTTCTTCAGCAGATGTTGCTCAGGGGAAGAATTTAAGGAGTAAACATGGACTCGCAAAGGCAGACGGATGTAATGACCTATCCACAAACCCTTCCTGTCCTCCATTTTCCTCCTCATTGCTTTTGCTTTGATTTTTTAAATCGCTGCTCTTTCCTGAGATGGCAATGATAGGCTAGTTGGATGGAAAGAGGATTACTCTTCCACTCCCTGAGAAGTAATTAGTAATTTTAAAGGGGTACTGTCAGGCCAGAAATAATACATGTAGGACCATGTGTGTGCAACTGATAACTCCTGATATTCTTAAAACTGAACCAGCTGTGCAAATCTAATTTAATAGTTGCCATTTGCTGCTCTGGGTACATCCCTCCCCTCCCCCAGACTATATACAGTGTGGACAAAGAAAGGTGGCAGAGCTGTGGTTTGAATCCCTGGCTGCTTGTCATTGATTCAAGTCTATTCTGCTTGCAATTGAATGCAGGTGAGCAATTGTTTAAAATAAGAAGATGAAAGGGTGAAAAATACCTTTTAGAATTTCAGATAAAGATGCCAAGAATGCCCACAACCTATTAAGTAGCAGTTTGTGAAAGGGGAACCTATGTGAGAATTTCAAGCTTAAATGTCATACGTTGAGAGGCTAAAACTGTATATAGGCACACAATTAAAGAAGCTTGCTCTTAGGCATTAAGCACCAACAGCTCTCACAAAACCAGTGGCAGCTGTGTTCTGGCAGCTTTACACTACAACACAAGCAATAATGTCTCTTTCGAGATGCAGTCAGTAACTGAAACCTCCTCAAATTGGTCATTGTGGTTAGAAACAACTACTGAAATCTGAAGTTAAGGCATGTGTGTGGGAAGGTGACATTAAATACAGCAGTAGCTAAAAACCTGAATACTTTTGCCTCCCAGGGCCCAATTATCCCTGGCTAAGATCCAGCCCTCATACGAAAATATCTTTTGCAGAGAAACACTCACCTATCATGATTCCTGAAAAAGCCAAAATTAAAGCAGCCACCAATGCTGAAGTCACTACAGACAAGACCAAGGAGAGAGGGAGATGAACCACTGGTTCAGCTGTAACAGAGGCAGGAGAAGAAGGAATTACATGTTTGAAATTATCTTCCAGCAGCCACTTTTTTGCAGACAGATTTTTCTGCTCTTCCTTCCATTTACTCATCTGCTGCTCCTGTAGTGTAGGAGCAACCTCTGGCATGATCAGTTCTCAGGATCTATAACCTCTAACACCTCATTGTTTCACTTTCCTCAATTAATATCAATTTAACACCATTAAAACAGTTGGTTTGCTATCAACGAATTAACATGTGCACTCCCTGGGTATGAAAACAAGACCATAAAAAACCTGGGGCAGGAGGCTGGGGAGGTGGAAAGAACATTACATTGCCAGGGTTAAAGTGCTGCTATCAATGCCAAATCACAGCAAAAGCAGAAGGAGGACTGCAATACATCATCTCCTAAATGCATCTAATCCAGGCAGAAAAACCCGGTAACAGTAAGTGTAGTACAAAGTATTCAATAGCTGCATCCTCACTTGGGACCACAAGACATTCAATGACCATCTATTAAGGTTTACTTCACCCTGGCAAAATGACCATGCTTTTAACCCATTTTGCAGGTGGGAATGGTAAAAAGACAGAATAATTTTCCCATGCCAGTGACAAAGCTGAGAGCAGGATCCCGAAACCCTGGAGTCACTTGCTCTAACTGCTGGGCAAGAAAATGAAGGAAACCTAGTAATGGAGCTCTGAGCACTTGGTTTTTCAAGTAAGGCAAGTACAGGCACTGTCTTCTGTTTTCCTCAGAGATCTCTCACGCAGAATTTCTTTTAGATTCTGCACCTGCACTTTATATGTCCAGATCCACAGGAATTGTATTCTCCTTCACCTTGTACATTTGTTTGGTTCTTAAGAGGACTGACCTGGAATTTAAGTTTAGCTGGCAAATTCCTCCAGTGAGCAAACTTTCATGATTTCGGAGCAGAATGTGAGCATCAGCACAACCAGGCACAAAATTTGATTCTCCTCAGTGCTGCCCAGTATGTCAAACATACTGTAAAGCAAACCAGCAATGCTGCTCCGTGCACCATTCCTCAGCACTGATGTGTCTACATCCTAGCAAAATAACTCTGCAGCATATACCAGCAGGAAAGAAGGTAACATTCAACAGAAGCCAGTTTTAAGAAAGACTAGATAATACTTTCAGGATGCCTTACAGTCCAAACTACAGATTTTTGCCATTCATTTTCTGTTTCACACGCTAGCAGCCTACCCCATACACCTACTTACCTATGCAAGACACACCATCCTCAGCCAACTCTGTGCCTGGCTCACAAAAGCAAATGACTTTTTGAGTCTCAAGATCAACACGGCACTCGTCCATCTCACAGTGACTGCAGTTAAGATGGAGCCTAATATCCACCTCTCCGTGCCCCTCTGTCACTAGGGAGTGGATGAAAGAAGCTGAGTTAATTACTGTAAAGATCGTTCACTGACAGAAACAGGGGACATGGTGGTCATGGTTGCCAGATGTGGCAGGGTGGGCCCCATCTAAGAAACTGATTTCTCCCCACCTTCCATAGCTCCTGTCCTTTTCTCATGTAGAAAATAGCATCCAGCTAAATTAGCCCAACTGCAGTTGAGGTGCACTGGCTCTCTTTGAGCAGATAGTCCTACCACCTTAGCAAGGAGGCTGCTGCTGAGGCTAAGGGAAACCTGCCCTTTCGGCGGTCCGTGGGGCTCACCCTTTTCTTTCCTGGCCTCTACTCCCTCTGAGATCAAACAATGCAATTTTTTCAAAACTTTCTGTCTGAATCTATCAGGCCAGAGCGCACATGTATTTGAAAATGCTTCTGGCTGTTCTAAAGCAAACATTTTTTTTGAGCAAATAGATTTTTTTATATTTTCTGAACACATCACAAACATATCCAAGACACTGACTTCTGGGCAAACACAGGCTGGAGTGGCAGTATTTATCACTCGCCCGCACTGCTGGGCAGTACTGCACTGTTTTCCCTAGAAACTCCTTGGTCCAACCTGCATACTTTGCTGAGGGATGCTCTAAGGAACATGTTTGTTAGCGAATAGTCAGGTGCTTTGTCTGTTTCTTTTCTAAATTATCTGAACTATGAGGTTCTGTTACCACTTTCCTTGGCCAAAATTACACTACAGGCTGGTAGACTACGTTGTTGGGAAGTGTTTTCTAATAGCCTTGATGTTCTCTCCACCTGCTTTCTTCCTGCTACTTCCGTTTATTCTCCACTGGACTTTGTTATGCTATCTTTCTGCCTCCTCGTGTTCATGAAGACACTAAGCTGTACCCAAAGGGTTGTAAAGTGTCCTACAGATGCAAACTATTCTTAACATGAAATAAACCCACTAGAAGACTTCTGACCAATATGAATACCTTTAAGTGCTGGAGTGTATAAAGTACCAATTGGATTAATAAAGGACACACCATCCTCCCCATCCATCTCTGGGTCATTGTCCACTGCAGCATTGCCACCTACGTCAAACCAGAAGTTACCTTAACAGACTGAGGCTCATTGGCACTAAAATACAGATAAGCATTGCAACATGCATGACTTCAGCATATTTAGGGAGGCATCCAAATGAGAAAAGAGAATAAACCGAAGTATTTAACATATAGGGAACACTTAGCGAGTTGTGGCACGAACCACTGGTCTTTTATCTCTAGAACTTCAATTTAATAGCAGCAGCTTGAGACAATCAATTTCTTAGCTCTGTTTTAGGCAGACTGCTGCAAACTAAGGCACAAACTTCATCTTTAACCATTTGGATGCTGTGAAACATATAAGCCCTTCTTAAAATTAATGTAGCCAAGAGACTGGAAAACACCAGTACTCAAGGGCTAAGTTCACCTTTGCTGATGTATGTATGTACTGTGTTAGCAGAGGGAATGAATATAATCTGATATCCTTCCTCTCCTTTGCACCCTGAAAGCAGGGTGGTCCACCAGGAATGGGGACTGAAGGAATTTATGAGTTGCTCATTTGTGCTTGGGCATATAGAACATATCAGGAGCGAAGTATGGGCAATACATAGAACATATTAGAAGCACAGTACGGGCCATATATTTTGTACTACAAGCATGCAAAGATTCCCCCACCCCACCCAAAAACGGCTTTTCCTCTGTAACCATCTTCAGTGAAATCAAAATTATGTCATGTGAGGCATTCTGTTGGAAAAAGAAGCATTACACAGTAACATTGGTACAAAACATGCACTTAATAATTTAAATTCATTACTTCCTCTCAGGATTTCTAGTCTATCATACACTTGATGTAAGCTGTGGAGAACCGGGGGTTAAAAAGTCCACCACAGTGCAGATGGCTGAAGAAACTATGTGGCCCAGGAGATTATGGGTTAGTAGATATCTTGAATCTGGCCCACACCAGTTATAATCGACATAATGCCATCTGACAGCTGTCCTGAGACCCGCAGCACATGAAATTAGCTCCTTGTTGACTGAAGTCAACACCACCATCGTTATTAAGAGGGGTCCTGGCTGGCAGCCTGAGCCTCTGCCCCAGAGACCACCTGTGCAGGACCAAGGCCCACCCACAGCAGGGCAGGGTAGAAGAAGCTGCGCCTTTCCCCTGGCATAAAGCCTGGCTGCCAGTCTCCAGGACCAAAGTCCTCAAAACACAGGTGCTGGCAATGGGAGCACACAGCCTGTGGCTCCTCTTTCTTCAGCACCATAACCCCAAAATGGAAGGCTCAAGAATCACAGCAGGATCTTGATGGCACGTTTTGCAGAGTGCAAAGCCAGGATTACAGCTGAAGGACTGACATCTGGCTATTTGCTCAAAGACTAAATGCCATACATTCATCTAGTGCTAAAAAGGCAACACACAGACATACTAGTACATAACAGTCAAATATGCTAGCTACAGGAGAATTATCTATCAGTGTTTTGCTGATCATTAGCACTAAAGGAGGGGAAGGGACACCTTGAACACGAAGCCACTTTACCTATATATCCTCCGCCTCCTCCACCTGAGGAGCACCCCCCTCCACCCCCTCCGAAACCCCCTCTTGTCTCCCACCCCCACTTCTTCATGGCCTGGGGGCAGGATCTTCCTCCAGTAGCACCTTCCAGCAAGGATTTTCCTGACCACAGGAAGGAAGTGTTATCATTCCAGCCACCTCCACCACCTGCAGTTAGGAGAAGAGAAAAGGCACAGGTAGGGGTTATTCTTGTGTAAAAAACACTGCAGGGATCTGCACAACAAGCACTCCTTCAAAGCACTTCAGCTGAAAGTAAGAATCTCATGCCTTGGTTAAAAGAGGGGATGTGCTTGCTACGCAGTGCTACAGTGACCTTTCTGTAGGGCTTTTGACCATGTTAATCATCTGCACCTTTTTTCACCTACCATACAAGGACAAGTATTTTCTATGGAAAATGTAAAAAGATATCCCTGCCTACTCCCCAACCACTTGTTTCTGGCTTACAGAGCCTTCCCCTTCTCTTTGCAAAAAATACTTTTGAAAAAACCCTATGTCGGTTCTGAAGTGGAACAAAAGGAATTTAGTGAAAGGGATGTGAAAACATGTCCCAGCCCGGCTCTAAATACAACATACTCACCAGTGACTCACTTTCAGCTCTGCTTCTTGTTTTGTCCAAGGTCTCTTCACAGAGACTTCTAGCCAGGGTGCAATTATGCTCTTTCTGCATAAGCCAGGGAAACTGTGAGTATGTCTATACAGCACAAAACAGTGCAGGGAGCAGGATGGCCACGTCCAGCACTGCAAACTCCCATATCAAAAATCAAACAACTTTGCTTATGAGAGGTACTACATTATTTTGGGAGAATGTTGCCATTGCTATAGCTATACCATCTCTGATACCCTTATTTAGGTCAAGTACCCTGCACTGTGGGTACCTCCTATATGCATCTGTTATACTTCCATGTTCTCCCTGAACTGTGTTTTCATGAGTTTCGCCTCACCTCCTTGTGAGGAGGAATCTGGGAGTACCACATAATCACAAAGGTTTTCTTAAAAAGAATAAACCTTCCTTACCTGCAGCTCCTGAATTTCCATTCAACCCTGGAATAGAGGAATCATTCTCCAGCCTTTCTGGATGAAATGTGTCTGTTTTGGCCCTGTAGGCCCTGCCACCACCTCCTGCTGCAATTATCAAGGGAACCGGTTCTCCATTCTCCATCTTAACAAATTCAGAAATAAAGGCAGTGTTCAAACTGAGTCAGACACGCAAATGGAAGTTCAACCACACGCTAGTTACTGCATGTTGCACTAAGCAGGCATTTAGGACTGCTTGGCACCACAAATTACCATTGCATTATTTTTGCACCCACATCCAAAAGATTAATGAATAGCACTAGTCCTATCAAGTTCTGCAACAGAGAACAGTGGCATCAGCAGCTCTGTGAATTGTACCTACAGTGCTGATGACTCTTAGAAAGCTTGTAATGTTACCGTGTGATGACTTTCATCAAACGAAACAGCTAAGGCGCACTGCTTTATATAGTGCAATATAGTGCCTCCATTGGTAAATGAGTGCTACACTGCAAACTGTCTGAGCATGCAGAGAATTATGTAGAATTATGTAGAAGCTGGATGATCTAAACATATTGTTAACGCCTGAAACCAGTGTTTGAAATGAGTACTGTCTCAGCTAGTACATGACAGAAAACAGGTCCCTAGCTATAGGGTTGCCAACAGAAAACATACAGGCTACCCTCAACTTTTCTTGTCATTGCACCGTATAGGCCAAATGTGTAGCTGAAGTCTAATGTTCTGCAATGATAGATTTGAATAAAGTCCTGTGGAATTTGCCCTTTGCTGTAGAATTATGCTTCGGCATCTTAGCTTGCATTGAAAACAATCCAATTCAAACTATTATGTTTGCAAAGGAAACTCCAAGCCACTGAAGCAAGCGTGGCCATACCACGTAGAAGTTCTAAGAAGCGTGAAGGGCCAACTCAGCTCACTACAGCTATCAACTGGAAAAGAAGGATACCCGGAGCTCAATTTGTGGACCCTTCCCGAGAGGTGTATAAAGGGTTCTCAGATATTTCAGGCTGTGGTACTAGAGGCAAGTGGCAGGACGTGTTCATGCTGAAGGTGCACGGGGACTATGTTTCCATACCTTAAATATGTAAGTTGCACCTCCCCCGCCTCCACCTCCTCCTGCCCATTCATTGACACTTCTGTTCACACGTATTTCTTCTTCAATCACATTGTTCTCTCCAATGCAGACTTTCTGTATAATATCATTAGTCTGCAAACAGAAGACCAGGTCTGAGTTCTGGTAAGAAATCTCCATGTCCTTGTACACACACAGGCCTCGTGGACCCTTCACCCTCCCAAACCAATAAATTGTCCTCCAGTGAAACTACATAAGCAGAAGCAAGTGAATGCTCTTCTAGAAGAATTTCACTTTTTGCTTCAACCTTTGTCAGAAGAATTTGTTGCCATTTTAACTGAATTATTTTGAAGCAAGCTCAGTGCTGGTATCTATTACCATGTAAAACAGCTCCATAAACTTTTAACATACAAAGTGTAGCAGAATTCATTGCGAATACTTCCCAGCATTAACTATCTGCATTTCACAAGTGGGGGAAGGGATTAACTCAGCGACGATGTGACTTGCCCCATGTCATGCAACAGCCAAATGGCAGAGACATAAGAGAGAACCCAAGTTACTTTACTCCTCTTCCAGTGCCCCATTGGTTGGGGCCAGGCAGCCAACGTGCATCTATCCAGAGCCCAGGTGTATTGGTGGCTCACGTAGATGTACCAGGGCTAGCTTTAACCTAGGTAGTCATAGCATGGCCAGTAGCAATGAGCTCAGCATAGACTAGCCACCTAATATTTATCTAGACTTCCAAGCAAGTTTTGATGTTGATCCGATGCTTATGCTGTAGTAGCAATTTTACTGTAATTACCAGCGCTAGCTAGTTCAAAGCCTACCAAAAGAGCTGCAATCCCACCTTTGATTGCAACATTGACCTGATGTTAAAGAAAATACTTCACTAAAAAGCATATTTCCTACTTAGCATTTTTCTCCCCTCCACCAATTAGTACCAAATGTAATGAACCTTCTCTATTAGGCAAATCACTGAATTCACTAACTGATTTCAAACACAACATTAAACCATCATTTATAAGTACTTCCGGACTATCACCTAAGAGAGGTAACTGTCGCTTCGATTTTAAATTGGAGTACTACAGTGCATGACAAGCAGGGCTCTGCTATGAGTATTTGTAAGTTGCAAGCTTTGCTTCTAGCTTACTTTGCTTTATACGTTTCATCTCACTAACGCTATCTTGTTACGCACACTGAACTCCCTAAGTCAACAACAGTTTAAGGGAAAAATGCACAAATAGTTGTTACAGTAGGATTGACCTTCTGCTTCCTTCTACTTTCATGTATGTGTTTTCTTTTGGTAGAGGAACCTGATAAAAGCATCCTCAAGTTACAAATTATTCTGTTGACCACAAAATGTGTTCTAGGTTGTGCCAGAGAATGAATGGCATCTGTTTTGTGTGTGCAGACTTGCCTATGGAACTAACCAGTCCTCCTTTCCCTAGTCTTCCCTCTCCTTAATTGATTTGGAGTTGGGTGGGGATGATTAATAAAATGACAAAGTCAATGACCCAAAGGAACCACTAGATTACAATTGAATTAAAAAAAAAATAATCCTTCATGGCAAAGACGTAACTGATTACAATCCAATCTAGTAGAAGTCCCTTCTACGAGTCAATGCAATCTCTTTGCCTCAATGAAAGAATTACATTAGCACTCAATAAATTCTCACTAAGATTACAGTGGCCTGCAATTTAATGAGTCCATATATTACACTCAGCTGGAATGTCCTAGATATAGACGTTAGATGGAACTTTGAGTTAGGGCATTTCTCATTGCAAAGGGGCTTCATATTAATGGTTTGTTTGTAGATATGTATAATTCCAGTTTTAACATTATTTACTTCAGCACCCAGCCTTGAGAACCCCTCTTTCTTGTCTACATTCTTCAACCTTTCTCTGCTGTAACAGACTGCTAAGCTTTCACCTCTTGTATGCCAGCCATTAACAGTTAAGAAATGCACAGCATTTAAATGTCCAGCTCAAACCTGTAGGTGAAATTTCATCAGATAATGCTTAGTTTCCTCCATAAGAATCTCCTATTCCCTCATCTTCCGAAGAATACTAAATGATTAATAGATTATTGTGCTTGCAAATGGCAGAAGTTGCACCTTTCTGTCAAGACATTTGCAGCAATGATTGGTTAGTAACACAAAAATCAGGACTGACTCAGCAGTGGTTAATTTGCCTCTCACATTCCCATACAGAAAATAACCAAACAGGACCTGTGAGGTGGGTGTCTCCAGCGTTGCAGAGTACTATGATAATGGCAGACAAAAAGACAAAGCCCTGTGAAGTCAACCTTGAAGACTGATCTCCAGAGGACAGGAAGGCAGCGTTGTCTTTTCTCTCCGAAAACCCACACAGATGCTCTGAGATATGCAGAACAATCAGAAACCTGTAGTTTCTGATTCAACCATTCAACCAATGGGGCCTGAATGTTGAAGAGGAAGTGAGCACAGTGATGTGGTACTCCATCCTTTCACACTCATGCCCTCCCAGTAAAACTGTAGCTATCCCTTGAACGATATAACCCAAAACCCCTCAAGGACAATGGTTTTCTCTGTAAACAGACAAAACTCAATGGATTTGTAGAAGGGATTAAAGCAAAACAGAAAGGGCGATCACTTACACTAGGACAAGCATCTTCTCCTTGCTGTCCCACCAAGATATACAAAGTATCATCCTTCTGGAGGTCAAAAATTCCCAGCACAGACACGCCGTGGGACCGCACCATGGTGTTCTTTCCTCCTTTCCCACCAGCAGCTCCATAGCCTGAGATGCTGCAGGAAAAAGAAAACAAGAGCCTGGCACCAGAGTTGTCCCAGACAGGTGGAAGGTAGTACAAACCACTTCCAGGCACTGTTTTGCATACCTGAACTATACACAGTGTCACAGGGCTGTGCCCTGAAGACCTGACACTAAATAAATCTAAACCCAAAGCTTGAAGACTGAGGTTCTCTGCTCTACATGGACCTATGAACTTGGGTAGCTACAAAACAGCTTCTTTCACATTGATTCTTGGGCAAACACTTGCTGAGGACAGAGCGAACAAGTCCCTGTAGTTTCAAACTTTAATATATGAAACACATCTTGTTTCCCAGAAGGCATACCCTTGAGAGGTTTGCAGCAATGAAGAGAAAGAAGCAAGAGAACCGGTAAGTACAGCACATATGGCTAAAAAGAACATTAAGCATGAGATTGACAGGGGGAGAATTGAGAAAGCAGACAGCAAAACTGGTCCTGGTAGCATGGACCAGATGGGAAACAGCTCTCCTATTCCCAGAACCAGAGGAATATAGAAGAGTAGATGGACACAACACTACCTGCAGTAAACAAGGAAGGCAAAAGTCCCAGGCTAAAGTTGCAGTCACCATGAACGTCTCACTGTCTCCAGCCAGGAGTGGCTAGGTTGCATACACAGGCTGCTGCAGTCTCAATTAAGGTTCTGGGACTTTTACTTCAAGCAGTCAAGATTCAGAGGTCCTTACTGTTGTTGATGTACCCAAAGATTTGGCTGTACCACTCCAGCTCAGCTGCTCAGCTCCTCCCTCTCCCCTTCTAAGTACATAAACAATTTACATACTTGATGCAGCTTTTATCAAAGGATTTCAAAGCACTTTATAAAAATCACGATAAAACACACATCTCTGCTGCAATAAAAGACAAAGTTACTCAACTTTCTGAGCAAGAGAGTGGTGGTACAGCAAGTTCAATTTAGAGCTGAAATAAGCAGGTGATTCTCCACTGACATTAGTAGCTTTGCAGCTATTTCCATGAGAACAAATTCAACGTGGAGCATGTAAACAGTGACTGCAGGGCTGAGAACACAAAACTTCCTCTTGGCTTCCTACCAGCTACAGTATAGGTGCTCTGCTTTAACTCCTCCTTTCTTCTAGCACCTGGTTGGTCTTTGTCCAGCACAGTCTTGCATGCAGACAGGCTACAAGCAGAATGAACCAGCAGTGCCCATCATGAGTGAGCACCCTGAACAGGTCGGGCAGCCAGCTCACTTTCAGCCAGCAATTTGCCTTAACGATTAGCATGAAGAACTCACCTTGTGATACTGCTCTGAGGCAGCCAGCATGGAGCAATTCTGATGTTGAAGTAACTATGGGGCATCAAGTGCCTCATCGAGCACATTAGATCCTCACAATGTGACATGATTATGTTCATGCCACTGCTGATAATCAAAGCAATCATTCCTCAGTAAGACTGCACTGGAGCCAGCAGAAAAAGTGATGGACACAGCACTGGGCTACCCTGAACAGATGCTGCATGAATCTGAAGACTCGAGTTGATTTGCTGTAGAATTTTGTAATGGCTAATGAGGTGCACTATCAGGCACAGCAAGCTGGCAGGGGTAATCGACTGTAATTAGGGGCCATATTTTTCTGTGTATGAACAGATTTTGCATACAAGCAATGATGTCAGGAAGTTCAGGAGAACCCATTTTGGCCTCATTCAAAAGCTGCAGACAAATAAAACCCAGTAGATTCAGGTCACAGTCATTCCCTATTCAAAATGGGTGTCACTATTTAAACAGATGGGTTATCTTGTCTTCAAGTTTTAGCAAGATCCCTTTCCTTAGGCACAGCTTTCTTTTACAGGAGGAATCCATTTAACCATATTGGTCCTGAAGAAAGATTCAGACCACCCTGAGTAGATATAACCAGAACACAGAATACCTCCACGGTCTTCCTCGTTTTCTTTTACCATCATACTTGTAGGAACTGAAAAACAAAACTGTGTCTGCAGGAAGGGTCTGGATGAGCAGAGTGCATTGCCTGTGCAAACCAGGGCTGGAGAAAAAAATCCACCTCTAGTTAGATAGGGCATCGGAAACACTGGAGCTAGTTTTGAGAATATGAGAAAATGTAGTGCCTAGGCTGGCCAACTTAGAAGGACACCTTTTTGCATTCCACTGTGCCGTGTTCTTGTGCTACCTTACAAGAAGGGACCAGAGAAAAGAGAGGACAGTGGAGGTGACAACAAATGAGACACTTAGCAAAACGGACCAAAGACTCTTGCTTTAAAAATTGAAAGAATTCAGATAATGGATGGTAACGTGTAATTTTTTACAGTTCACTTCTCTCATACTTGATCATAGGCCTAGATATGGGATGACAAGACCTTCTGAATGCTTAGAAGGAAATCTGAAAAGAAAAATATTCTTTTATATTGCCTATCTTTATTGTTATACAATGTGCAGTCCCGTGGGAGCAAACCAGATGATTTTGTCCATATCAGCATTGGAGCATGTAGGACTCCAGTCTTCAAATGAAGCTGTCTACAGTGTGTGGCAGCCTAGCCAGACCTTCACAGATGGTGGGGTTTTCTGGGTGTGGTTAGCTTGTGCTAGGAGAGTTTTGTGAAAAGTTGAGCTTTCTGTCTTCGCATTTTAATAACGCATATTCTGTCTCATGTTCACACAATCTATATCCTTCTTATGCATTTATCAGGAATGTAACTCACTGCTCTACATTACACAGTGTAAAATGCACTGATATGGCATAACAACAGCTTTCTTAAGAGCCCAACAGCCAGCTGGAGGATTTTATCTCTGGGTCAGGTATACTGGAGATAGCTATCAGGCTAACTTACAGGACCCACAGTGCAGCAGGCCTGCAGGGGAGAGCTAAATACAGGCAGTGGGTCCAGACTCTGGGAAGCCTTAGAATTGATATTGCAAATTGACATTTTCCTAGGGCTATGCTATACTGGGGGGCTCTGCTGCCCCTTCAGCAGCCCAGAATCAGGAAGATGTCAAGTTAATTTAAGCCCACAATTGCTGCCTCCTTACCCCAGGCTGAGTGAATTCTCTACTGTAGCCTTAAGAGGTGCAGAAGAGAATGTCATCCCTTTATACATAGGTTACCAAAGACATTAGCCGTCTATTATCTACACAGAACCTAAAAGTCTGTTAGGTCATTTATAGGACTTAAATAGACAGGTCCTCCCTGCAGGACCTCTGGTTTGTATTGTGTAGCAAAAATCAGCCTACAGTTGCACTGGAATTCTGGCTCTTCTTGGGCTGTGATATTAAAGAAATGACAATGTTGTAAGTTTATTGCCTCTTCTCTTTTGGGCTATATTTTATAACCATATTTACTGAATGCCAGTCCTGAAAAATTCTATTCACCTCAGGCAACTCATTTTTGATAGCTGAGTAAAATATCATTAATGCTTTTTTCATTACCATCAATCCTTGTGGTAATAGGTACTCAGGCAGAACTTGTGCCTGGCCTAGCCTAGCCAGTTTCTCAAAACTGCTTTGCAGTAGACTGCTGTTAGAGACTGACATCTATCCTCAATATTAATATTCTTTTTCAATAAAAAGAAAAAAAAGAAGGTGCCAGTAATTTTTAACCGAAATTTGCTCAAAGCCTTCAGTGGAATGTTCTGCTTTGAAATCCATGATACCATCATTGGTTTCAGTAGGGAATGCTGCATGAATAAACACCACTAGACAGTCACTGATTCAAACAGACAGTTCTGCTTACAAACTGATGCATGTAATGGCTTGATGTTAGCATTCAGATACAGTGAACTAAACTTCGATTGTACTTATTTCCCCAGCAAGAGCAAAAAGAAAAAATGATTGGTAAAAATCTGATTAAGTAGCATTGAACCGTATCTGACCATCTCCCTTCGAAAATAACTCCACAGAGGGATTTCAGCGTTAGAACCCTCAGTATCACAGAGCCTAACATTTAAGTGGCTGGCTTCCAAAATCAATTCCACAGTGGTGAGCCAGGCTTACAGGCTCAACTTATCATGCCTAGATTCAAAAAAGTCAAGATGCTGAGCAGAGCTTGATGCAAGCTGTCCCATAAGAAATACTGACATATGATTGTGCCTCCTATACTGGGTGAAGAGTGGGAAAAACTCATTCTGATCCCAGAATTCAATGGATGGCACATGGGATAAGTATGCCCCTTGGCCTGGGGAGGTCAAAACACTTGATTTTCAGCTACTTATGGAGCTCTCCCAACCTGTAACCATTTAGGCTAAAGATCTGTCTGCCTCAGATGGTCGCTTCTCTTCCTTTTCTTCTCTCTTTCACCAAAAAGTCGCATCTTCCAGACAACAAATCTGAGACTGGAAAGGTTGGAAATCACAGGATCAAGGAGGAGTAAAACCCAGGTAGATCTGGCCAAACTTCTGAATATAATACTTCATATATACCTAGCATGTATCTACAGCTTGGATAAGTTTCAAACGCAAAGATATATCATGACAATCGGAGACGGTTCCCTTACCTGTATGTGTTGGTTGCTGGTACTCTCCAGATCTGAATGCCTTGGAGAATCCCTTCAGCTCCTACAATCACACTGAGGTTGGAATTCCTGTAGGCATCATTGCATTGGCTCTGTGTGGGGCCATAGGGTCCACTGGCACCACATGTTGTGAATAACCAGTGATCTGAAATGAGGACATATGCAAAGCATGATCCGACCATCCAAAGATCAAGTAGCTGTTCCGCTCTTTATTCACTCTCTCGTCAGACCAAGAGAAGAACCTGACCCCGGAGGTTTTAGCCAGAGCAAATAGTCACAGAATTCTTTTAAAAGACTCATAGCGCTGTGTATCTCAGTATTTGACAGCTTTTCATCTACATGTCCTGAAAGCTATCCCAACTATGAACATAGCTTTACTTTTTCTAAGGTTCAAAAAGGCAAAGATCACAGAGTAGAGTAAAATGCAACCCAGACCACCCAGTTTTGTGCTCTGCTCTCTGGGCTGTTAAAATGCACACTCATAACCTCAAGACTGGTGCATTTTAGCTCTTTCAGTTTCTACAGACGTTTGATTATTGAATTTATTTTATATGGGAAAGTAGCTGTTAATTAGATAAAAACTTGTACATACAACATCATCTCAGTGATTAAAACATAACAACAAACTAATTGTATTTTGAGTAATTATTTGCTCACAAGAGATTCAAGTTAAGCTTCAGAAGGCAAAACACCTAACTGAGCCCTGTAAAACAAGCATTCAGCTCTGCATATTCTAGGCCAGATCTGCGGGTGTAGATCAATGCATCCCTATTACAGCCATTTTCATCAACTGGAAGTACTAGCCCTGTACAAATAGATTTCTAGAACAAGGCTTTGCTAATTTGTGCCTCAAAAAAATCTGATTTTTTAATTTGAATACATGATGCTGAAAATGCCTTCCTCTTCCTTAAAGATTCATTATTAGGGCCAGTGCAGTTGCAAGACCACAATGCTCTTGTAAAACCCACCCTAGCATATTTGCCAGTATATCAGGAAATATTTCATACGTAATCAAAACTAAGATCTAGATGGTAAATAAGTGGACTAAGCATTTTTGGTGCACATTACATAATTTATCATTCATACTTATTAACAAGCTAGTATACACAACCTAATAAACACCATTAGTTAATTCTACTGCCATTAAAGACAAAAGACATACATCTAAAGAACATTATTTCTATAAATGATGTTGGGCCAGCCAGCCCTCCTTATGGCTTTTTCAAAGGGCACCATTTTCCCCCTCAGCTTCCACTAATGCAATACAATACATGCAGTGTCTTTCAGCGATGGTACTAATTAGCTCAGGTAGGGCATTAGCTTGATCTGCTTCTTGGAATTCAGAGCAGAATTGTCTCAGCAGATCTGGTCTAGAAATTAGGGTCTGCATGTGTCTGGACGAGAGGCCAGCAGTTCTACCATTACTGTTACTGGAGGGGTTCACCCACCAGAAATACAAGGAAACACATTAGTTTAGCCAGGCACAAGGTCTGAATTACCTTTTCACAAACTAATCCTGAAGTTGAGCTAAATTCCTTCTTATAAAAAAGTTCAATGCATGAAATGGATAAAATAATTTGGCAGGACTTTAAGAAATAAAGTGGCTGGTATTTCTGAAAAACCTTTGTAATACAGTCTTGGCTATTCCAAGAAGCAATGCAAAACTACTACTTTAGGAAAGCTTCCCAATCTAAGTACAGCTGAGAGAATAATCTCCTCCTTCTTACTGCAAAATCTATGCCACCCCTCCTCAAAACTCCCTTGCAAGGGTCCTCTAGAGATTTTGCTACTGTTACTTGTTTTATATGGATACTTACATACTTATTTTACTTACTTCTCCAATCCTTCTGCAATGGGTGGCAGTATAAAGTCTTAAAATTAGCAGATAGCAAATGGAAGAATTCTCCTCTCCTCCTCTGCCTCCAATGTACCCCCAAAAACCGCAAGAACAACAGGTAAAAGGGGAAAAGCACCTAAGAAAGCAAGGTCTAAAAGTTCCTAAAGCAAAATGCTTCAGTAGCTCTGATATCGACAGTCTTGCACCAGAAGTTACTTATGCTTATTCTTGCAAAAAAACACCCCAAAACCAAAGCAAAATCTCACACAAAATGGAAGATGAGAGACTCATTCTGTCAGCTATCACAGTGATTTAACACTGCAATATCCCAGTGGGCTAAACCACCTGCACTGAAACATATGTTTAGTAAAGCAGGCAGGCAAGTGTCTTCGTTTGGAACAATAAGAAGACATTTGGATGTCTCCAGTGAAACATCAAACATGTTCCCAAAGGTAGAAGCAGGTGACCTTCAAGGGGACAATAAGCCCAAAACATGAGAGAATCAAAATGGAAAACTGGAAGTGATAAAACCTAGGACAGACCATAGCATGTGCATACTGCTGCTATGGTTAAGCTTTAAATTTCTGATTTACTCCCTTTAAATAAATCTTGTTCCTTAGGTATCTGCTCACCTGGCCTTGGCACAAATATCTCTAGACTATCACACATGTAACACACAGCACAGCTGGACCTGAAACTGGCAGCTCTTGACTCCCATGGGGTTCCAGGGACAGGGGATCAATGAACTACGTCTTATTCCAAAATGCTTTTTAATGGCCTTCTGTTTCCTTAAAAGCCAAATGCCCTGGTGGAATGGAAGAAAAATGTCCTCCTGCTGCAAACATTATGCCTTCAGACTTTGAACTGAAGCAACCAGAACAACTTTTGTATTTTCTGCCTCTTGGACAGACTAGAGGGGGCTCCCTTGAAGTGCAGAGGCAGTATCAGGGTAAGAGCAAACAGTGCTGGTAATTTAAGATTAGCGAATGTGCATCTAAACTCTTAGAATCTGGCTTTTAAGAGCATGAGAGTACGGGGAATGAAAAACCACAGATACGTTATGCCAGGGAGTACGACGTAAGGAACCTGGAGATGACTGAGCACAGGAGGTACTATCTTAGATTTCAAAAGCGGTCCTGTTGTAATCGATACAGTGGTATATACAAGATTATATGTAAAGCGTCCCAGGTTCTGCAGCTGCTGCAGTCAGTGCTAGCAGACATATTTACTTGCTCTCCTCAGGTAGATGGTAGACAGGAATGGGAGAAGACATGTTTCAGAAGTAGCAGAGCTGGGTAGTGACCTTTGCCCAAAACATTGCAGGAGGAAGGCTGGCCCAAGTGAAGTCCATGGGGAGACTGCACCTGATTTGAACCAGCCAGGATTTCAGTAAAACCTACAGCCAGGTGTTGTGCGATCTCCTCATTTGTCACTGCTGCATTGACTTGCAAACAGTCCTCCCCTTGTTTATATGCACTTTCAGTATCATGTGATACTGAAAGCCAGTCCAACATTTAACAGCTTTGTCGCTGAATTAAATGGGACAGAATACAGCATGGGAAGAAGTCGCCCTTCATTTCAACATAATTAGGACAGATGGGTTTTAGTTACAATTCTGAATACAGACTAAAAACCTCGCACTTCCCTCCCTCTACTCTCTTAAACGTTTCACAAAGCCAACCCTCAATCTACAGATGTAACGGTAGCCCAAGATCTTAAACCACTAACCCAGTAACAAAACAGAGTACTGCCCATCTTAGATAACCCACCACTTCTTTTTTTAAGCAAGAATAACCATTCACTCCCCGTAAAGTATTGATTTTCTCCTGATTTTAGAGATGACTGCAGCATGTCTCATGAGGTCAGAGACTGTGTTTCTACAGGTTGCTGCATGCCACAGCAGTTTACATTTAGTTCAATGTGAAGCATTATTTTGATCTCCAAAGACTAAAGCAGCAGCACTGAATCGAAAATCCTTAAGCAGCTTGGTGAGAAGCATAGATTTTTCCCATCGGTGCATGTGGTCTGTCACATACTGCACGGCATACCTCTCCTTCCTTCTACAGTGTGTGACAGGCTAACATTGCCAGCACCTCACACTCGCATGACGGGAAAAAAAGCAGGACTCTGCAGTCAAAATCTTCCCAAACAAACAGCAGATTTTGGAAGTTTGCCCAACTTCGCACAAGTTACAGATGCCTGGTTTCCAGAAACAGCTGAGCATTCCCACGATGAAAACTAACAGGTAGTTAAATGTAGGGTCCCTATATATTCTGCCATTGGCAGCTGCAAGATGCAACTGGGTTTAAAAACTGGAAATTCCTGTTTAAGGTGGGGGAAAAAGAAAAGAAGTGAAGATTACACTGAGAATCAGAATTGGGGTACTACATTTCAGTGAATAATTTATACATCAGTTCATTTGACAGAATCCCCACTTTCACAAGAAACGTGGCAGAAGAAACATTTGGTCTTCTGCCTATTCACCCACACACCTGCCCTCCTCCAGCTTCCTGGCAATCTCCCCAACACATTGCTAAGGTCCCAGCCATTTTGCAAGAAATGCCATTTTGGCTCTATTAAAACAGATTTAAAAAAAAATGTTCTTTGCAACTTTTCTTGCCAACTTAGATTTACTGATATATTTACACACACAGTCACTCATGCTTATTTTCTTTTGCACAGCAGAAATTCTAGTTTTCACATAGCTTGGCTAGATGTGTAAGATGCACAGCAATCAAGGCACTGGATTTCAGCCACAGCAAAGGGGAGTGATGTCCTGCTCTTGGAAAACAAAAACAACAAAACCCCACAAGACTTAAAATGACTAATTCATTTGAAGCTCTGATACTACTTGCAGCCCAAGGCAGCACTGCTGCAGGCACTGCTGGAAATAACAACCAGCAACAATGAAGAGAAAACAGTGGAGCAAAGCCTAAAGCACATTTGTACTTTTATCATAGAAAGCAATTTCACTGGCACACATAGCACATAAACTCCATATCACAAAACAGACACAGGCATTTTAGCTATACCTCAAGGACCTAAATGTATTAACTGGCATTTGTTAAATTAAGCTGGTTTGAACTGAGGTTCAACTCGTTCCAAACCAAAACTTTACTGTGATTTGAGAAAATTACCAACCAAGCACCATGCTACTTGGCTTATTTTGGAACCTAGAGTAACGCACTAGTGAAATGCATCAGTGCTTTAAAACAATGTGTAGGCAGTTCGTGCTGCCACAACCTCTATTCAGGCCAAGAGGCTATCCCTACTTCCAATGGAGTAAAAAAACATTAATAAGGGCTATATGGTCTCATGCTTCAGGGGCATAAGAACCCCAGCGGCTAAACTTCTGAAGGCAATTAATTCTGTTAGTTGTCCATCAGGGAGTTCATTTTACTTCTTCCTCTAAGGCAGATGTCATCAAACTTGATGCCATGAACAAGAAGAATGCTTGCTTCATCTATTTGTAAAACATTCACGAGCTCCCTTACAATACTTGGCCAATATGGGAAACCAGAGGCTTATAGGAAATTGCCCATCTTAATCTTCACTAACATTTGGCTGCCATTAGCACCATGGTATGTGTGGAGGGATATACCTTTTACTTGGTGCATGAGCAATCTCAGTTATGCATTACCAGTAATTCCAGGGTTGGTCTGTGCTGAAAATCTGTAGGCAAAATATACTACAAGAATATATAAGAAACATGTTCGGTGATGTAAGGAATGAAAAACCTTTCAATTTTGCTTTGGGTTCTGTTGTTTAACAATGTCCTGTGAGCAGTAATTTGAGATTATTACCTTTTCCAGGATGAAGTTTGCCAGAGATTAATGAGTCGGGCGGGGGTTTGAAGGATGATGGTAAATGGCAGAAACAGATTGCGCTCACAATCACAGTCCCTGAACTGTTAAATGTGTCTACACAGTGATATTAACTGGATATAAAATGATCATAGAAATTACTGAGTCTTGCCAGCAATACCAAAACCAGTTACACAGGTACGGCTAGACTAAGAGGAGGCCAGCTTTTCAACTATTTATGGAGTTACTATTTCTACCTCTGTCTTTCCATTTTCTAAATGAGGGCAGCAATGGAAGACTTGGACATGTTTTTCAGTTCAATGAGAAAAGCATCTGCAGTGATGACAAATGTATGCCAGATTGATCCTGAGCATCATTTCAAAGACACACTCAAAGCTTGATTCATGCTTTAGATTTTTCTTAAGTGTCCATATAAAGGGAACACGACCAGGGCATGTAGGAAATTATCTGTGGTCAGTATAACAGGGCAAGGGCATTGCTGACTTTGAACAGCAATGAGAACGGCTTGTTTCTCCCTACCTTCCGGAACCAGAAACTAACAAAGCAGCATGAAGAAAACTAATTTCTTTTCTCTTTTAGGTTTCACTTAAAGAGATAGCGGGAGTCTTCCATAAAGGGTGTTAAGTGAGACATGCTGCTAACTTTTTGGAATTTGTTTGTTCACAATTACAAAGGATAGTAGAAATGCATGTTGGATAACAAAGACCAAGTTGGGTGGAGGTGGCAAAATTATTTCAAAACCTTTCCTGAGATTTATAGCAGTTTCTGCACAATTTAAACTGCTATTCTTACGAGTGGGCAGCTTTAAAATTTAGGTCTAAAATGTGTGAATTGCCCTGTTTATTTCAATTGTATGACTAACTCTGGAGAGCATTTATGCCAATTCAACTTTGCTATGTTGGGATCTGGTTGTATGCTGATTTTCAGTATTGCACCTTTGCTATTTTCAATCCTACAGAGAAAGCAAGTGTAAACACTGCAATAAAGAAATTCATGCCTACATAATCTGAGTTCCCACTGTCCATCTCTGAATATTTTCTATCACTGTTCAGGATGCTACTTTTCTTGGGGGGAGGGCACTGAGCTGTTATTCACTGTGTTAATTGATGCTTAATACAAAAATACAATTCTGCAGATACCTTTATTGCATTATGCCAACAGTTCAGTTAGTATAATTGCACACAAAGAGCAACTAAATGTAATTTTCTTTTACTTAATACTCGCTCCGCTGTTCCTTTCAGCTCCTTCATCTGATTAACTAATGTGACTCAGAGTTCTTCCGAGAAACAGCCATGTAAGTACTTGTAAGAGGACTCTCCCTGATGCAAAAGACAAAATCTGTGCAACCACTAAGTGTTGTGAGGAAGAGACCGGAGCTGAAGGAAAACAGTAATCCAGTCTGGATGAGAAAATGATTTGCTGATAGTTTCCATGCAACAAACCATGGTCACACAATGGCTGGTGGATATGCAGATCAGATGGGACAAAACAATGCAAGGTTTGAGGGTAAAAAAGGTTAGTCTTTTTGTACATTTCACAACACACCATTTTTGTACTGTGTGTCCTGACACGAGTAAGTTGTCAGTGGGACAGATGAGAAGCTGAAACATCAAAAGAGAGGCTACCTTCATGGTATTTACAGCCTATTCAGAAGCACCAGAAATCTTTAATTAAAGCTTGATTGCTCTGTGTCTCGTTATCTCCTTTCACCTACTGAGAATCCTATTTTGTCTCCTCCAGTTTCCATGATAGTAATTTGTTTACCTAGAGTTCCTCATTATTGCTCACTGTATCTTTATATGCCTGAATTTCCCATATTCTGGCCTTGTCTATAAAAGGAAATTGCATTGGTTTGATATAAATTGACTTTTTAATTGGTAGTTAAACTCCCTGTAGAGAAATGCTATGGTTTGAGCAGCTTTCAGTTTTACTTAAACTAATACCTAATCAATTCAAAAATGAAGCCAAAGTAAGCTTGGTTCACATCAAAATAAACACAGTGCACAGATTTAACCATTTCAATCAAAAATCCTAGTTCCACTGAAGTTGTTTCAACCTTCTGGTATATGTGGGTTTTCTTACAACTTTTTTGCAGGCTTCTTTTAGAATCAAGTTTCACCTGCAACCTTTCAGCAAGAAGCTCGCACGCCAGCAAATAACACGTCATTAATTAATTGAAAATGAAAGCATTTGCATTGCTTGGTGATCATCTATCTAACGGCCGCCTTGCACTGCAAGTAACTGTGACTTGAAACCTACAGGAATTTTTCTGTGTTGGTCCTGGTCATCGTCAAGAAACTTGAGAGAGCAACATCACCACATTACTTGTAGCAATTTTGGGTCTTATTCTCTACACAGCACATTCATCATCCCATGTGTGACACATCACAGCAGTTAACAGATTTCTGGAAGCTTTAGGGTCTTTCACAGAGTGGCTGCGTTATGTGTTTTGAACCTTTGGTATACATATCCTGGAGGCATGCCAAGCCACGATAAGCAACGGCAAGGCTGAAGAAGTAATTCACTGGGTACAGAGCCTGAGAACAGAGAGGATAGGGAGGTTGGTGGTGATGACTATCACTTCTGCTGAAAATGGATTTCCAAGCACAGGCAAAACCAGCAGGTGCATGTAAGAGGTTGTTCTCAGTTACAAAGGAGCAAATCAAGGCCCATACTCTTGAAAGCAATGGAGCTTCTTTAGATTTACTGTCATGCAAACAAAGTGATACCTGTCTTTCAGATTGTACTTCCTGCTGTGTAGGCTGAGCTGGCTTGGGGACTTGGGGAGGGTATTTTATTATCCTGTTGTCTCCTCAGCTATAGGAACACAGTTCTTTGTTTTAATATGATTTCTTAAGAAGGAAATATTATAGCCTGTGATCCATCACACAAGCCAAAGATCACATTAGCTGTAATTACTTTTGGCTGAGCTCATATTGGTCAATGCAGTCTTTAGGACTTCAGGGTGGCGCTGATGCTGTTGGTTCACTCGCACAACAGTAAATGTGTGGCCATCAAAGTAAAGGCCTTGACAGACTCAGCCTGAGGTTTCTTAAATGCATTACAGGATGCAGAAAGAAACAAGATTAAAGCTGGGTAAAATGCATAGCCCAGGGACCAAACAAGCATCTGCAGTGTTTACTGAGAGCAGGGACTCAGCAACACAAAGGAAAAAGGTGATTCGGTGCTGTGGAGACCCTCAGAAACACAATGACTTCCCACTGCAAGAAGCCACAGCATAGCTTCTCTGATTTCTGTCCTGTCTACACCGAGGACACAAAGGGGAGAAAATTGCTGTAGGAGTGATTTCAAACCTCAAAGGCTGGAAACAATTTTAGACAGAACACGAACAGGACCGAGGATCAAGCCCAGAAATTAGGCAAGCTGGCTTAGATACCACAGGAATTGCCTTGAATTTTCACCCTGAGGTTACAACAAATTATTTGAATTGCTCAAAGTACCTCGGTGACCTTCTCTTCTACCTCCATGCAATCTGACTCCCATTATTTCTACTATCCAAGCACTTCTTTAAATTGCATTCCTCAGATAGGGCAGGGAGGAGAAGAGTTAGAAGATGTTCCATCATTTCAGGTCTAGTGAGAAGTAGGAAGCAACAAAATTCTCCAAGAAACCTACAGCCACAAGATTTCTAGCCTAACACCCACACACCCACTTTACATTAACTTTGCATCCAAACTTCAGGCCATTCTCCAATCTGAACCTGGTATCTAATGGCTTTTCTGTTACTAAAACAGTAGGTACCTTGGAAGGAAATGTACAGCTGCCTTAGGGAACTACATCACCGCCTAAGCATTGACATTGCTATGGAAAGTCAGGCAGAAATCCATAATCTACACCTGTGTATGGATCATACCACAAGATCACTGACCTAAAAGCTATACTGAAAGCACTTAAAAGTGAAAGGTGGCTCCACTTACAGGCAGGAAATGGAGATACAGATATCGAAGCGAACACTTCGAAGGATCCGCAAAGAGGATGTAAGGGTCTTTTTTGAAATCATACCTTGGTCAGAACCAGCCCAAGCTCACACACAACATCTGTAACAGAGCTAGACACAACCTTTATAGCTAAAGCACAGGTCCACCCAGCCCAGCATCCTTTCATATGGGCTCATTCCCTCTGCCTCATTCTCCTGAGATTCCTGTCAGTGCTCCTGCACTTTTCTTGCTGTATGATGCTCAGTACATAAAATAACAATAAACTCCACTTGATGGCAACTCTTGGTCTACACTGCAGACTGTATCATCAGCCTCCTCTGCCAGAGCTTGCTTCACAGGAGAGTTCAGGTACCAGCAGCTGCCCTGCTGCGGCAGAACGGAGTGGGCTAATACATCCAGCTTTTCAGGCAGGCTTTGAAGACTGTGTGGAGCTTTTGACTCCACTGATCAGACTGCTATTGGTATCAGAGCTAACACCACTAGTTCATGTATTTCAACAGTACGCTGCAGGTAGCAAAGTGAAACATAACCTAGAATAGAACAGACTCAAAGAAGTCTTTCTAAGACAGAGGAGTGAGAGAGAAGGAGGCAGCAGGAACAAATCCCTGGGCTTACTGACAAAATAAAGGAGACATATACCAACCATGCCCCTGTTCTCTACCTTAAGAGGGGTGGTATTTCAAATTGGCAGGTAACTAGCTAGCCCTAAGTGAGGAGAAACAGCTGCACACAGTGCTGAGGGTGGCAGTTGTAGCAAGTGCTCGTCTGTCCTGTGCTCGTCCACCCCTCATTTCCATGGTCAGCCCTGCTCCCCCCGGTAGGCTGGAGGTTGTGGTCATCTGAATCAAATCGGAAAAAGAAGCTGGCAAGGAGGAGGGAAGGAAGCAGATTGAAATAGAAATGCACCTGTAGAGCCCAAAACAGATATTTTGAAGGTGTGGGCAAGCCTAGGAGAGGGAAGAGACAAACATTTGGGAGACAGTGATGTGAGGGGGAGGGAATGGAAATCTTGAATCTATTTAGCCCACACTGCTACAATTAAGCTGGAAAGGGGAGCTGGGGGACAGGGGAGAATGAAATAACATTGACCATAGAAGACTGACATTTCTAACTAACTAAAAATCATGTGTTTAAAACAAAGTCCAATGCTGTACTCTTTCAAATGGGCAATGAAAATATTACTGAAAAAGCAAAGCTATGTTATTTCAAACCAAGCCTATACTAACTAGAGATGGGTGTTCAGGTTACTACATGTTGGACTCTGTCAATTTACACACTTCATTTCGATTCCTGTCTATTTTCAAGTGACAATGACACCAAACCAACCTGTCTTACAGTTTAAAAAAACGTTTTACTTCAAGAAGAGGCTCCCTCTGGTTCTTTCTTTCACCAGCTTGCAGCTGAAATCCAAGTTACAGTTAACAGCTAAAGGTAATTGCTTTCTAGAGCTTGTTTTGTTTTGTTTGTACGGGACTTGGGAAAAAGCTCTGAACAAAGGCTTTGGTTAAAAAAAAAAAGGAATTATATTGCATTTAGCCACATCTAACTGAAATCTGTACTAGTTGGAAATCTCTGCTGTCTGAAAATGCTTCTCAGACCAGACAATTACCTGCTGGACCAGAAATGGGGGCAGTGTTGAGTTGGAGATTTCCCAGAAGCTTTTGTTCCCATCCAAACTTCTTCTGGCCACCTCTACTGGTGAGCAAATTGCTTGAGTCTGGAGTGGTACCTCGAGGTGTCTTCTCTCCACTGACTAGAAAACAAGAAGTCACAGATTGGTTTATCACTCACGGTGGCTGAGTCAGTATGTAATCCAAAACTGAAGCTAAATTAAGGGCTGGAGGCTCCTCTGCTGAGAATAAGAGCCTGCAATCACAGGATATAACACTATTAAAAGGAAAGGGCAGATTGACTTTCCATTGCTGTTACGGGAACTGTGCCAAAAGGAAAATAAACAGGAATGAGTGGTGGGCAAAACAGCAAGTGAAGACACAAAGCAGAAATACAGAGTACAACCTTTAGCAACTGTTAGAAAGTTTCTCTTTTAGCCAGTAAAAGTACATGCAATCTTTCTTAATTACAGCCTAACTTTAAGATCTCTCTAGAATCCTGGAACCTGATGTACATTGTACTTACGCACAGAAAGCAAGGGGTATCACTGCATAAATAGAAAGACTCACAGCCCCAGCCAATGCAAATTAACATAACACAAAGCAGATGAAACATTCTGACTGCTGTTGGATGAGGAAGTGCCTTAGAGGTTTTCAATCTGAACAGGGCTACAGAGGCTGTAGCTTCAAGCCTAGGAGATGAAAGAACACACTTAAGTTCTACGGCTCAACCCAAGGTAGAAGTTCCATGACTTCAGAGCTGCAATCCTCCAATCCTCATCTAAGTTGTTGGTCTGAGGTATAGAGTGACAGATCATTGAACACATTTACAAATTAAGCAATTCACTATGCATGAGATTGTGAAAGATGAGACAGACACAAATGTTCAATAAAAATCCAAATGGGGTGAAATCTGGCAGCAGAGGTATAGACTGGGCTTATTCTAGAGGCCAGTCAATCAAGAAGTCTGGATCAGCATCCAAATTTTTCCCAAGAGTAGGAGAGAGTGAAGATCCTAGTTTCTGATTCATACTTAAATGTATGTCAGTCCAAATAAAATAACCTTGTTCTAATTTAACTGGAGTATTGTGCCCAACGTTACTGCAAAATTAGTGTCAATCACAGGATGCCT
>NW_008824051.1:2421309-2427935 GCF_000699105.1 Pygoscelis adeliae
TTTCCCTAGCCAGAGTCCAACTGTCATTCATTTTGATAACTGTCACACAGCAAACCAGGTCATCTGGAACTCTACAATCACAGACTGGCTTCTGCATCAGCCTGGGTGGATAGGTGATGCTATTGTCTCAGCTGGAAGCTGACTCTCCCACACCATATGTCTTACTACCCATTTACTGCCAAACTCGGAACCCATTCACTGGTCGGCTCCACTAATAAGGTATGCATCTGAATGGTCTCCTCCATCTAAGCACAGTTATTTCTGAAACGTACATTTACATTTCAAGTCTTTGAAGATAACAACACCCAATCCCTTCCGCACAGTTTAAACCCCTTTCCAAATTTCAATTACATAGCAAATAAAAGACAAGTCACTTGCAGATAAAAGGAAAACTTACTTGTTAAATAACAGTCCAGACTAAGGGAGACATTGTCAAAAGCAATAATGGCATCAGATCCTTCTTCCCATGAAGCGATGATCTGAAACCAAAACCTGCACAGATTGGAAGAACAGGGATTAAATTCTATTAAAGAGATGAAACTCAGAGCTCTTTGCAATTAAAGCAGTTTTAGAATGGGGGAAAAAAGCTTTTCTTTTCACATATAAAAATATTAAATTGACAGAGAAAGTATCCTCACCCCTAACAAGCAAAGATGATCCGAGGAGGGGAGCTGTACATGAATATAGGTAGACAGAAAAAAGAATGCAGCCCCTCTTTCCTCCAGAGGCATGCAACCTGAAGCAGGTGCAAGTATGTGTGTGTGCGGGGTGTCAGGACAGAAAATAAAGTCCCCTGGCTTCTGGCACAAAAAAAATCAGACACCTAAGTGATTTTATTCTCACAAGTGATTTACACCCTAAAGTGTTACGAAAAATAAGTAGGCTGGGGCTCCTGAAGTCATTTGGAGTTTCTAAAAGGAACTGGCAATCAAAGGCTGAAATCAATTTAGAAAGTATTTGGTGTTGATCCACCCTCTAGGAGGCAAAGCATATCTAACAGTCCCGGCAGCCACAAAAGAGAGGAACTGACACTGGGTAGTCCATAGGAAGAGCAGAACTCATTATCTCCTTGTAGAAGCTGAGCAGGTTTGCCTTAAATCACTTCCACACTCTCAGCTGGCTTTTGCCAGGGAGTTCTGCCACTCCTACATGACCAGAAGAAAGATCACTGTAAATTCACCCTCAGTGATATTACAGGTCAACAGGAACAGCAAAAACAACCCACAATCAAATACTTCAAATCTGATAGTATATTGACCATGCATTAATTTAGTGCACTCATGGATTTAGATTTTTCTCTTAGTTTAGCAAGTTCATGTTCTCCCGATGCATATCTGCCACATAAAATCATAATACTCTGCTTAGGAAGGAGAACAATTTCTAAAAGCAGCCGACCATGGCCCAGAAGCGACATACAATGCTGAGAGGTTGCATCAAGACTATAAAAACACGAAACTATCATATGCTGTATAACAAGCTGCAAGAGAATACGAAATATTTAAACCTCATTCTCTGTTGTATCTTGATGTTTTACACCAGCAGAAGTTAAGCCATTCATGGGTCTCTTTAATGTAGATCTATGGCTGATGGTTCCTGCTCTATCTTTTAGATATAAGTGTTTAGCCAGAATGTGAATTCTTGCAGGTGTTCCAGTTTAGACGAGAAACTGATGACAGAACAAGGTATTTTTGAGGAGCAGTCCTATTTATTTAGAAAGGCTGTAGAAATCCTGTCACTTCACTGCAGCAAGAATCTAAACACGAGCAGAATTTTTTTCTTCTCACAGACTCTAGTCCTTTATACACAGTACTGGGTCTAAAATATTTTCTCTCAGCTTTTTGTCTGCTATCAGCATTCTTACATTAGTCTTGTTGTCTCCTACTGTTTTTAAAATCTACCTTTCCTTTACCAACAAACCAACCGCACAAAACAAAATTCAATTGAAGCTTCTCTGCTCATATGTACATTTACTTTGGGACAGCATGTTCCTGTGTTTTGAATGAGGGTTTTGAGTGTTTCAGCCACCTGACTCTGTCAACAAACATAACCAACTTCCATGTTGTTCTCAAATGCAGTGCAGCTTTCACTACCAGTGATGACAGTGAGGTTTGGCATAAGCTAAAACAGACCCCAGGGATATATGTGCCTTTTGAGGATATCTAGATTGAAGTGTCATCGTCTTCTGCAACTGGTGTTCTTGCTAAGCTACAGATGGGGACACACTCAGAAAAGCTGACCCAACCAAAGCAAAAACTTGAAACAGAAAAAGATCCTGGCAGTCCCTGAAAGGTGCAAAGGGTTTAGAACAGAACACAACAGTCCGTTCACAACAGAAAAGAGCTGATATAGTTACTATGTTCCTCCTTCTTTATTTCTGGTAAAGTAAAACAATGATGCTTCAATACTGAAATTTCTCGCTCCTTGGAGATATGCATTGGACATATGGAGAGACTTTTCTAAAATGGACTTTTTATGTTCTACAGACATAAGCAGCTGCTATGAAAGAGCAGGTGATTGACACAAAGAACAATGGACATAGTGAAGGAAGAGTACTCCTAGCATCAAAGGAAACTCCAAACAGCAAGACATAATTTTCCTTGCTAAATGATTTGTCTTTATTAGCTCAAAAGGTAGCAGGCTCCATCCAAACAAATCTGAAGATCACAAAAGTGTGTTTTTTGCCTTCCCAATCCATAAAAAGTGCAACTGCAGTCTGACGTTGCCAGAAGCCTCACAGTTCTTAGTTGGTATACCTGAAACCCATTGTGGGTATGTCTAGGAGGAGAATTGGAAGGAACATAAAATCCTCGGATGTTAAACTGGCTTGAAGTACATCGGCTGTCCTCCCCCTGCCTCCTCCCACGTTTGCTCCACAGCTGACACCCCACAACACTTCAAATGAAATTACAAGCTCTAGCAAAAACATGAGCTGTTCAGTTCGAGGCATGCCATGTGAGGCTTAAACAAAAGCTGTTGGACAGACAAAGTGGGCCCTGATCTACTTTTTCCTCTCAGTTACTGTGCCAGCAGCAGACATGACTGAACCGTATGTGAAACAGGTCCTGAACCACCACAGGTCACAGTCTGGTATGTTATGGAGAACCAGGACCTACCTTGGGCTGTAAGCTACAGGCCATAGCTCAGCAGAAGCTTCTCTCTCCCTGCTGTGTGCTGCTGAAACCTCCAGGAAGAGGTAAGGTGAAAATGGATTCAGCTACACGTCTTTCAGTTGGCTATGTCTGAAAGTCAATGCCCTGCACACAGTGAACCTTGGTGCTACATTGAAGGGACCACTGGAACTGAGTCTCTCATGTATTTCATCTTCAGCCTGTTTCCTGGGGGTGCACACTACATGTCACTTGGAGATATGGACATTTTGATGTGTACTTATGTTTGTAAGGTGCTAAACTGAGGCTGGGAAATGAATTACAAAGAGAAATAAGCAGTTCTTAGACACGGTCCTCCATGTCAGCTTTTCCCTCCACTTCTGCAGACTTTAGCTCAGGTTGCATAAAAGAAGAGACACATACTTCTGCAAAGACTATTACGCACCTTCTTTGTACCTCGCAACTAAATACTTCTGAAAATAGCTTTAGGCAATTTCCTTGGCAGAACCTAAGCTTAATGCCCCAAGGTGTTATCCTTTGATGCACTGTTCATGTCATGCCTCTTCAGACATTGAAGGGTTGCTCTTATGAGAATGTTGTCGTTTAACCCAGCAGGCAGCTAAACACCACACAGCCGTTTGCTCACTGCCTCCCTCCCCTCCGCCCCAGTGGGATGGGGGAGAGAATCGGTAAAAAAAGGTAAAATTCGTGGGTTGAGATAAAGACAGTTTAATAGGACAGAAAAGGAAGGGAAAATAATAATAATAATAATAATAATAATAGAAATAATAGAATATATAAAGTAAGTGGTGCACAATGCAATTGCTCACCACCCACTGACCGATGCCCAGCCAGTTCCCGAGCAGCAGTCACCACCCCCCAGCCAACTCCCCCAGCTTATATACTGAGCATGACGTCACATGGTATGGAATATCCCTTTGGCCAGTTTGGGTCAGCTGTCCTGGCTGTGCCCCCTCCCAGCTTCTCGCTGGCAGGGCATGGGGAGCTGAAAAGTCCTTGACTAGGGTAAGCACCACTTAGCAACAACTAAAACATCGGTGTGTTATCAACATCATTCTCATCTTAAATCCAAAACACAGCACTGTACCAGCTACTAGGGAGAAAATTAACTCTATCCCAGCTGAAACCAGGACAGAGAATTATCAAATGTTCAGCCCCTAAGAACAGGAAGGCACGATACAAACCAGTATTTCTGTCACTGAAGGGAGTGCCATCTAACGTGCCCATATAAGAACGCAATAGGCTGTGTTTTACTTTTATTTACAGTTCATTCAAGTTAAGAGACAGCCTTGCTGATTTCACCTGCAGGAGCACTGGGACCAGAACACTTGAGAAGTTTCCTGAAGTTCACCAGGGATGAACAAAATGACAGAAATGCCTCCAAAATAGAAAAATCACGTGAATGTCAAACACTGTTAGGACCATCAGTGCTGCTCTGGTTGTCTATCAATCTGATTTTTTTTTCTAACGTGAATGCAGTTTCAGTACAAATCTTCTCTTGAGACCAGCATTTCTGCAACAAATAGTTCATCTTTTTCTCTTCTCCAGTTTAATGCCACTATTAATTTAGAAATATGATGTCTTTCAAATTCCATTGAAACAAGATCATCAGTTAACCAACATTTCAATCATTAGCTTTGGTGGTTTTAGCTTAATGGGCTAATTAAGGGAAATTTAATCAAAACTGAAGATGGAAATGTCACACATCAGTGAGATGGAAAAAACCCCACAGACAATCTCATTCCCTTGCCCCTTCCTTTTTTTTTCTTTCTGTTTGATCCCTGAAATCAATGAAACAACTCCCTTTGACTTTGGTGAAAGCCGATACTGAAACACCAGAAGTCTATGTTATTGGAGTGACTCAGTATAACGCTGGAGGTGACGTCTCACTTATACTTTTGCACAGATCAAAGTGGGATATGCTGACTGCACATCCAGTACTTCAACTGGCACCTATACAGCACAGATGCTGGTCCACAGCACTCTGTAGACATACTCACTGCAAACACAGATGCTGTGGTGGATGGCCATGAAAGAGTATTCCTGAAGGCAATTACACAGGAGCAACAAAATTAGTGCTGGCAAGTTTGTTGTGACTTTGATGCTTAATAAATCCCAGCAACTTCCTCACATGGAATCCAAATCCTCATCAGATAATTCTGTGTTTGTAAGCTAGATTTCTTCATAGGAATGAAAATATGGCTGCTACGAAAGGCTTTAATGGCTTGGATGTTAGAAAAATTGTTACTTGAGGATTGGTGGAAATTCTTATCTGTCTCTTCTTTTGTCCCACTTGACCCCAGGAGCACAGCTAGGAATAAAGTTCCTTAGATGTATGACAACTGGGAAGTACAAGTTACATCCTGCAGAGCTGAGTGTCAGCTGAGCTGTGAATGCAACTCATAAAAAGGCCTTTTTTTTTTTTAAATCTGTTTGATGCAGATGGGAAATGCTGTACCAGGTGGACAAAAAAAAAAGCCTAATTCAAATCTCCCCTTTGGGGAACATCAGCTTGGCTGTCTGAAGGATGTAAGTTTTACATAAATTCAAAAACCACTCAAGGGTGACTACTGATCAAATATTTCAGAGTCACAGATGAGAAATGGCACCAAAGGCATAACAAATAAGCTTTTCTTGGTTTGTTTCTTTGGCCCAATCTGTGAACTCTGAATCCAGATAAACAGTTCCTTGAAAGGTAGGACCAAGCGTATTCCAACTCAGTTAAATCTGACAGTAACAGGACAACATCAAAGCTTTTGGGCTGTAATCTTCCCCGTTTCTCAGGATCTTTGAATTTTGGGTTTTATTTCAGTGTGGTCAGTATTTGAGCTTCACCAGGTCATCCTGGATTTTCTGTTCAGTTGGTTCTTTTTGCTTACTTATTTTTTCCTTGATCCTAACAGAAGACTGATTCCCCCCAAAATATCTCGGGCTTATTTACAGAAGGAAATATAGAGCTAAAAATATGAAAATACATCTATAGTTATGTTGGTATAGCCTCCATGAGGACAAACTGTTTTGCTTACATCACCTATCCTCAGGTCTTCATCGCATGGAATTGTTAGCTTCTGGGTGTATTATATCCTCTTCTGTTTGGAGGGAAATAAAAAACATTGTCCTTGAATTGAAGACCTCAGAAAGCTGATTTTGTGCAAATTCTGCAGCTCCCTCCCTTCAGTAACAACTCTGAATTCCACCTAAATATTGTCCCTGGCTCATACAGACAGTTCAGGTTTCCATTAGCCAGACTCAGGCAGCTGTCTTCATGCCATTATTTTAGAAAAGCTCATAATCATGATTTTTTTTCTTTTTATCATAAAGATAGGGATTATTAACCAAGATTGAATGTTAATCTCCTCTGTACTCAATCCCCCATGCAGTCACACAATCACAGCATGCCTGTATGTACAGATCCCATTTCATAACTTGTAATGTTTTGCCTCTGATGGAACGGATTTCTCTCTCTACCTAGCTAAAATATTTACGACGGAACCGGCT
>NW_008824051.1:2427982-2487077 GCF_000699105.1 Pygoscelis adeliae
GAACGGAGAAGTTTCAGGTCACTAACCCTTATTACATTCAAGTTCCCATTAACTTCTCTGTTACAAATGATGCATTGTTAGCTCACTTCACAAAGGAATACTTACTATTTGGGGTAAAAGACGTACTTAGGTGGAATGAGATTATTTGGAGAAATATAAGCATGTTAACCAAACTCAGTTACAGTGACAGAATTGCCATGCAGGAAGTTACTTAATAGCCACTAATAAAGGTTGAGATTCAAAGGTGTTATTAAAAGCAACCATACTGAATATGTACATGTACAAAATCTGTCACAGGTACTCTGCACACACTGCCAACAAACCCCCCTTTTTCAGATGAACAGAACAGCCATCAGCAGAATATTTCAGAAGCAGGACAGTAGCAGACATAGTTAATGCTACAGAGCAGAAAAGCAGCGATACGGGCATTAAAGTCTCACTCTGTTTTTAACAAAGTAATGTGCGACCGCATCAGAGAAACAGAGGCTGGGCTTGTTGGGTGGATATAAGAAGAAAGAATGGGTGTAGATGTGACCAATGACTATATACATGGTAATGTGTAGGGAGACATATGTCTAGCTTGTATGGAGGGTCCCTGTTTCTTCATAGCAGAATGGGAAGAAAGTTCAGGAATAACAGGAGACAAACAGGTCTCTGGGTACAAAATGTTGCCAAGAACTTTCCTTTTCTTTTTCATCCTTGATGGGAAACCTGGTGCCCAGAAACTTATTAGAAAGAAAATCTGAAAGCAGTGTGAGGGAGAGACACCAATGCAAGAAGAAATTATAAGACGAGTGCTTAGCCACAGCTGGTAGTCATACCACTCTGCTGTATTTCTATGAGACAATTTCTTTTTACTGCTCTTTTTACTGCAGTAATGAGTGAGAGGTTCCCCAGCTGCTTTGGCTGCCATTGAGATCAGAGCTACTGAAGGAGCCAGACAGAACAAAGGGTTTCACTCCTGAGGACTGAAAGGGACTCCCACTTCGATATGTAGACAAAAAACTGATGAGCTGTAATTCATAAAAATCCAACGAGCCAGCCAGACTGGAACAGGTAAAGAAACCAGTTTAAAGAAAGAAAGTATAATCATCTGGACATGAATTTTGACTTGTTGCAACAGAGTATCACCTTCTGGGGTAACTTAAGTTTGTAGACTTTTCTTTCTTTCTTCCTCAGGAAGGTCAAATCCATACCTAGCCTTCCAGGTAAGTCACATTTTTCTCTTCCAACATAGTAAAATTCTGCAGTCCATGTTCAGAAGGTCATCAGCAAGAAAATAATTTTGAAGCTCTCTGAGCACAATGGGACCAAAAGAGAATTGTTTTTCACTTTCTGAACGTGCTGCCCTGTTAAAAGGACACAGAGCCTAGTCTTGCTATCACTAACAAGGCAAATGGTGCTGCTACTTATGACTAAAAATTTAGTTTCTAGGGACCTCAAGTAAACTCTTCCTCTTACTCCTCCTTCCACCATCTGGCCACTACTTAAGACTGGCTACAAATTTAGACTTTGTAATGCCAAAAAAATAAACTTAAGGAAGGAAGCCAAGGAAACCTTTCTAACCAGTAGACACATTTACATTCCTTTTATATTTCTATACAATCTTCTTCTATCAGAAGACTGTACTGAGGTTGGACAGGTTGCTATTAATACTTGCCATTTGTAAAAAATGTTCCTCTCACAGAAGTTACAGTGAAATCTTTAAAGAAAAGGACAAGTTTAGTAGAGAATATAGGCCTTAAAAGACCAGAGCTGGGCTGGGCTGGCTCATGTGGAGTCCACTTCCAGGCAACTCCAGCCAGGTGGTAGACAGAACCATAGAACATGTGGTTTACCTGTCACTCTACATGGCTGGCCTCAGCTTCACCACGGGAGCAGAAATCAAGAGAATTAGAATTTGTTTCTTAAAGCATTATTTTTCCAGCCAGGCTTCAGCCTATTAGAGCTAATCCTTTACACTGCCTAGCAAAACAGTTGCTAGGCGGGTTGTTGATAATAAGCATCAGCCTACAGCAAGCTCCAGAGAATCACTTTGTTACACATGCTTGTATTTCATCTATGTGATATACCTTAACCATACTGTTAAACTAACAGAATGTCTAATTATTAGCTACACAAATCACTCATCTTCAATTACATCAGGCTTCTGTTTGCTCTTGCTGTCACATTCCCATGACTATACCATTATTAAAATTTAAACTCACATTTACTTACTAACTAAAACCAAATGTATAAAAAAAGCAAGCCCAAACTACCAACTACAACGGAGCTTTCAAGACTGTTTCCTACTTGCATTTCTGTGAAGTTAAAAAAGAACAGTTCTCAACAGACTCATCACTTATCATTGGAAAACAAATAGTAATTTTCCATCAAATAAAACAATTTTACAATAACACAGTTCTCTATACTACTTTTAACCCAAATACTTCAGCACTGCATTAATGTGTAAATTCCAGTAAGTAAAAATGACCAGTTCTCCAGCTTTCACTAATCTGTGCAGATAACGAGTCCTTCAGGGAGGGGTAGGTGGCTCCATGGGGGCCAAATGAAGTATAGTAAGGATTGTTAGTTCATGTTGAGTGTATTTAAGTGGCAAGTTAAAATACAGCACCTCTGGAGACTTTGCCTTTTGCCTCTGGTAAGCACAATATGTTCATCCAACAGTTCAAGGAGCTCTTGTCCACAACCGGCTTCTTTAATTGTAGGTGCTTTGATGGCATATCCTTCACCAGGCCCTTTGCCCTTCCTCCCCCATGCACAGAAGATACTGAGAATTTGGAATTGGGTTACAGCTCTATTAATCTCCACACCATATGAGCTGACTCTCACGACTGTTTTGCCAACACCTTCCAGAACAAGGAAGGATAGCTAACTTTGGAAAGATGTAAAAAGCCAGGACTTCAGCCTCTTTAAAGTCCACACAGAAAAGGTAAGTCGTCACACAGGGTGAAATTTCAACTGGATGCTTTCCTAAGGATCAAATGGGAGGAAAGAAGACAATCCTCTCATCGTACTCTTGGATATTAAACATGTGCCCAGGGTTGCCCAGGCTAATGCAGTGTTATAAATCTAACATCCCCTCAGTCCCAGTTTAGCTGCTTTGTCATACTCCTCGCTACTTTCTGTTCCTGCCAAATCACCTGAAATGTCCTAGCTGTGATTTTCTGCCAAAATACAATTTCTCCCAACAGCCTGAGGGATATAAAACATTTAAGAAATGACTGTTTCTAAAGATAGTTTAGATCTGATCTAATTTCTTGGAAGTCTTCCTAATGATTCTTTGAAGTGCTATAAGCCAAACATGGAAATTATGGCTAAGTAGTTTTTGAACAAGCATGCTTTTGAGCAGTTTTAGAGCATATTATCTTGTTATTAATAACACTTTGCATTCAGTTTCCCAATCACAATGGAACGTGCTTTAATTTTGTGTGGAACTGGTACACTGGTGTGCTTTATTCAAGAGCTTTACTTCTGTGAGGTGATTTAAAGTTTCAGCTCCTTCTGTAGGAATATCTGCAATATCATGCTTCTTCTAACGCAGGCCCTCACAGCTACTGACACAGGAACCAATTAGAAAAAGACAGACAGCAAGCTTTCAGCAGCACCAGCATTGCGTTCACATCAATTAAATACTTCTTACAGTTCAATAAAACGGTCATTTATCTCCAAAGTATATATACTGCAGTCTCCCCAGTACCATTTTGGAGTACACTTCCATAGAGTTCCTTCCTAATTTGTACATCAGTCCAGATTTCCTAAGAAACAGGTTTCAAGATGGTGAGAAAGATGCTTGCAGTATTTCCAAGTCTCACAGGAGATTTCTTCCTTCCCAGAAAGGACTGGTTTCAACTAAATCAATCTTAGAAAAACATTGATCAAAATAGTGCACTTTCTGTGAATAAATAAGGACAAAACTTTTCAAGAGACACCAAAACTTCAAAGTTTTCCTTGCTTATGTCTTAATCTCCAACAAACTGCCTTCCCTCAGTGAAGCCAGCTGTCTTTCTCTGTAAGTAATGGGGAAGTAAGGGTGTCAGCACCTTATGCATAATAGTCAGCACCACATATCAGTTGGATCTGTGATTCCACATGAACCACTGCTAGCCTGGCTCCTAAGATCAAAGTATTCTCTGCCTGACTGTGCAACCAGAGAGAATTTAAAGGAAAGCAATAGTATGAGAGTACAGAATAATTCAGGTACAAAACATTCCCCTGGCAACATTAGAAAATAAATCACATAAATAATAATGGCAAAATATACCATTCTTCAAAGGAAACACAGCTGAAGGGAATGAAGCAAGCAGGTATTTTTACAAATGGTACTTCAGCAGTGACTGCACAATAAGCCTAATGCTGATATTTTTTAAATCTTTAACGCACACATATTAATTATACATTCAGGACCGAAGCGTTGGCAGTGTCCTTGTTGTATTTGCAGCCTACGTGCATCCCCAAGAGCCAGTAAGATAAAAGACATTCATACAATGTTTGTTCAAACTTCTTATGAGGCAAACTATCCCTTAATGAAAGCCATTATTTCTAGGGCACAGATTTCCAAAAAGACAACGGACCCCAGTGCTCACGACACAGATTGTAGATGCATCTTACAGCCTAAGGGCCAGGGCAGCAGGAGGTGAAGTATGTCTGTGTCTTCTCTATAAACAGCATAAGCCAGAGCACACACAAAAAGTAAACAATGAACAACAGTATTCCCTTAAAGCTGACTTGTAAGAAACAGCTAAAACAACACTCTTCAAATAAGCATATGCTACCAGATTAAGCATATGCTACCAGATAAACCTTTTATACTTAAAGCCAGAACACAGTCATAACTGAGACAGCCCTTTATTAAGCTGAGCCTCCTGCTACAGCTAACACAAAGGTGTTCAGATGCATCTTTGCCTGATTTTCAGCAGGTTCTTCTCCCACCTCTTTCATCCTCAGATCCAGACACATTGAACACTAGGGACTTTGATAACCAGAAAAAAAAATCAACTATGGAGCTCACATCCAACTCTAGCAAACCACATAAGAAGATCAAAAATGCTACACGAAACAGTATGTGAGGAGAATTATTTCCAGTCAATGAAATGGAGACACAGAATTCTAAGCACCTTGCTGTAGACTACCCAGTGACCCAGTTTGTGAACCAAGATCATGACTCAGGAGTTCTAAAATTCGGTGCTTTACTTTAACTACTCAGTTAGTTAGTCTCATTCCCCGCCTCTAACAGAAGATACCTCCCGGGGCCAAAGCGCTTCCTCTCCCTGAAGGAACCACTTCCAGGAGTGATGCTGGCCATTTTCATTGCCAGGTAGCTAGTGATTAAATGGCTGATCACCATGAAGGAGAATGATGAGTAGACTCATACCTATCCAGTATATCTGGGAGAGGTAAGATCATCCACTGCCATATTCCCAAACCTTCGCTGTTATCTGAATGCCAGAACATCCGGCTCTGTTCCTTTCCTGTCTTGTTCTCAACCAGCACCAGGGATATATTTCCCAGCAAGACACCATGGATGAGCCATGACATTCGTAGCTAGAAGAAAGAGAACATAAGAGATTAAACATCACAAACATTATCCAAAAGTTAACAAAATTCCCAACTCTTCTTTCATTTCTTTGTTTTCCAATCACCAAAAAGTCGATTCTCCCTCCCTGATGCTCATGTAATCCCTTTAGAAAACTCTACAGGTGTGGAAGTCTGTAATACTTCATATATGCTATTTAGTATTGGAACTACTGGTCTTTCCTTTTGGTAAAGTTGAGTCCAAAACATCTCTGTTTCAGCTTTCACACATGTGTCTGTAATTTTGAAGGGATAAGCTAATACGTCTATTATCTGCAGTACATAGATCACACTCCCCTAAGGTCCCACCTAAGAGATGCAAGTTAAGACTAACAACTTTTTCAGCAATAAACTTTTGTATTCCAGTAGAAGCAAAAACACAGGGAGAATAGCTGCAATAAGCAGGCATCACTAGTAATCACACCCTCATCCCCCAGATACTCTTTTCAAAAATCAGTTTTTCCTTACCTCTTTCCAAGTTTCTACAGACTTTCCAATTAAAGTTCAGTAATAATTAGGTTTTTTATTAATTAAAATACCTTAGGGAACTGGTTTTCTAACATTTTTGTTACATTTAATGCAATTGAGTCCATTTCTATGCATTTATCCCCACATGTAAAATTATGTCATGTAGTTTTCTTATTTTATGACTTTCTCTCTCTCATTGTATGAAAAGAAAAACAATCCCTTCTACATCAGGCTAGTCTCAGAATCCATATTATACGAATATAGTCTTCTTGGGAAGAAGAAGAGCTAGCTCTTTGTTGATAAAGAGCATAAGTAAAATACATATATATATTACATACAGCAGCTGGGTCTCATCTCGATAACCAGTAGAGGTGAGAATGCTGAAGGAACAAGTTTATTAAAGCTACATTAACGATGGATTTTTGGACACAAGAAAGTGTTCAGCACAGTATCTAGCATACATGCATGTTAAAAAATAGCCCCCTGGTTTTTAACACTTCAAAGCCAACACCTAAGTCAGGAGGCTAGGAATTAAATTTATATTTTACATAGGAATACCTGATAACATTACTTACTTCCTTGCTTTGATAGCCTAGAATATTCTTATCCATTTCTCAGCATAAAACACAACTGCTAGATTTTGCTTGCTGTTCCTATCTCATAGTGTAAGTCTGTCCTGGCAGACAAGTCAGATTTAGGGGTCAAAAGGACAGAAGTGTTGCTATTATTCCTAGCTTACGCTCACAATTTTGGGGTGAGTGAAACAAAATTCTGGGTACCCATTATATTAATTATCAGTACTGAATTTAGGTAAACAGTGCAGTTCACCTGTCTGTCTCCAAAGTTACAAAACCAGCAATGACTTCGACTACATTGCAAAACTATGACAGAAAACAAAAAATCTAGATGTGGTTCTTCTCTCTCTCCAGTCCAAAAATCACCGCACTTGCCTAGAATCGCTCCTGGGTCTGTTGAACTGCTAGTGTGTATGACACAAGCATTGGTAAGGTACACAAACTGATATGCAGATATGGGTCCATGAATCCATCTCATTACCTCATTTTGACCACAGATGTTCAAGGCTGATGCATAGGTTTTCAGTAGTTCAGCAAACCATCACTGAGGCCCACCAGACCACAGTACTTCTGCGGACAAGCCACTGCTCTAGTCTGACTACCAGCTCACTCTCACCCCAAGTTTGGGAAAGGACTTGTGGAGTCCCATGTCCGTTTCCATAATGTCAGACAGTGGAAACCATAGGATGAATTGTGAGGATTTTCACCTTGCAGACACCAGAGAGAAAAAGCAGAGTTGAGCAGGACTGTAAAGAACTGCTTCAGATATGACACAAAGTGATGGCCAGCTGGGGGGAGGGCTGAGTTCATACCCACAAGTTCACAAGAACCAACACTGGTGGAAGAGGCTGCTGACAAAGGTTTATGGTGTAGGATGCTGATGCCTTCAAACTTGGTATCTGCATAGCTACTCCTAACTCTTAGTGCATACATGGTCTTAATGTCAGGTGACAATCAAGATTAAATAACTTGTTGGGCATTTTATACTTTCAAGTGCCTATGAAGTGAGACTACTGAAATGACAGTGAAGATTGCTCTCCCTTAAATATCATTAGAATACGTTTCAGACCCACTTAAGTAATTTACCTTGAGAAAACTGATCAGGACTAAACTTTTTTTTTTTTTTTAATAACTTTGGAATTCCAGTGGACATTTAAAGCACGCAACCTATATCAGGGAAAGCAACTCCTCTTATTGAGAGTCCATATGTGAAGCACTTTCAGGGCCCTAAAGCCAACTCTACTGTAATGCACTATGTGAAATTTCTAATACAGGTAAGTTGGAGCAACTTCACTGTGCCATTTTGACAGTTCAACATTTGAGAGGGTAAAGCCCTGAACCTCCTACTATACAGGAGCTTTCAGACCTCTGTCTCTTCTGGAGACCTGCCAGATAGTAAGAGGCAACATCTACACGGTCAGAAGTGAGAAAAGAATGAGCCTTTGACAGCTATTAACGTAACACTAGAGCAAAAGCTGAAGCAATTGATGAATTGGAATGGATGCCTCTGCACACATGTCAGCTGTTTGAAGGAAAGACGTAGTTGGCATTAGATGTGGGAGATCAGCTTGTTGGCAAAGTGCAATATGCAGACTCTAATGAACTGGCTCTGAGTGAATCAACTGGCACTGTGTCCAAATGGGCATTTTTGGCTGTGATTTCCACGGTTTCTAAGCTTCACAGCAGGGCAGTCCAGGTCTTTTCACACCTGCTGAAGTGAACCAGAGCAGATGATGAGCTGGATGCCATAGTAAAGACTTCCGAATGGGGCTGGCATTCATTCTACGGAATACAGCATCAACGATGGCAGATGGTACTACATACACGATGCATCCTGTAAGTAGTGCAGTGGCACATTTGGAAAAATCTGAATCTGGGCTGTTGGTGGCATACCCTGAACATTATATATCAAACATCTCCCTCTGTGTTAAACCAGCAATAAAATATTCAGGAGCTAGAAACATCACTGAGAAATTAATTAAGCATTGCAGGTAGACATTGGCTCAATGGCACCTTGCTTTCCGGCTTTAGAACCCACCATAGCTGGTGATTAGCTGTTCATATGCAAACCCACTGACTCAGTAAATGAAACACTCTAAACTGATTTGGGGAAAATTAAAGGGAGAGAGAGCCCATGGTAAACACACAGCATATTGAGGCAAAACTTGGGTCAGATGGCCACATGCACTGTACTGCAAATATCATCTGGAAAGATGCCTTCTGAGAAACCCCTTAGCCTCTGAGTTTGTGGAATTTCTGAACTGACAAACAGGAGACTCAATTCATCGAAGAAAGAACAAAAAACTAATCCTTATCAATATCAACAGGGCTTAGGCAGGTTTAACAGAGAGGTGAAGAAAAACAAGGAGGGTAGATTTTCTAGCAGAAGCTGCGTAATTTCAAGACCACCTGAGAACCGAGACTTGCATTTTACTTCCTTATGCACAAAAGAAATAAAATACTGAGAACCTTCTGGGTGAGGTTTGGGCCTGCTTACACCTGTGAGTGGCTAGAAACATTCCAGTATGAACTAGTGCTTAGATGTCTGACTGAGGACCAGTGACACACACTCACAGCAGCATAAATAAAACATTCCTCAGTGGCACTCTGGAGAGTTGCTGTTTCTTTTTCCTCCCTTTCTGAGTAGCAATGCCCCTGACGATTAGCATTACGGTCCTACTGGACAGCAAAAGCTAGTTGTCCGTCTTTAGCACAAGTAACCAAAAAAAGAGGAAAAGATGAACTCCTGCCCTTCAAACAGGGCTTGGAGTAAGGTATTTTTAAGAAGACGGAGAAGAGCCTACAGGCATCCTGCTCCCAAGGAACTGCAGTAGTTGGAGCCCACTGGTGGCTATCTTGCTACCCACACCCCAACTCTGCACCACAGGCTTACATCTTGTGAGATTCACAGCACATTACTTAGTGCTCATGCCCCCAGTTCTTGCCCCCCACCTATAATACTTGCTCAAAGGAATTGATTAAAATTTTCCTAACCAGGAACTGTGGATGCTTGAAATACAGACATTTATTTTTCTGAAAAACATAACTCTTGTCTTGGGTCTTCTTCACTGGACAGGAAACAGTAGAAGTTGGTTTCAGGTGTTAATGTGCTGACCCAGTAAATGTAAGTCAGGCATTAAAGAGGCTTGGAAAACACCTCATCGTTGAATAGAAACTGAAACTGCAAGTTGGAATATGGTTTACAGTTAGACAATAGCTGCAGTTGCCAGGTCTCAGTAAGGTTTGTACGTGAATATGAACTATGTTTGAGGCATGAAGTTTATCACATTGGCAATACTGTTTTTCTTACTAGAAATGAGAAATGGTTGCATACAACAGTACAAGCAGACATCTAGTAGGACTGCTCAGCAATTTGGACTCTTATGAATAAGAAAGATGACCAAAAGGTCTTGTTCCTGGTTTTTGGCCACATCAACAACTGTGCACACTCAGTCTCTCTTTTAGTCTGCTGACACTTCTGCTTTTGCTTAGGACGCAGATGTGCAAGCAAAAGCCTTATGTAAATGATAAAATGATAATTAACTGATCTGATCATGTAGCTTTAAAATACCTATGCAGGCAAGAGAAGCTTGTATTTTATATGAACATATTCTCATGCTGTTTATTCTCACATTATTTCTTACTTATGTTTACTTTTATAAAATCAAGAACCTAATAAAAGTACCTTCATTTCAGGAAAGAAACAAACATAAAAAAAAAGATGACAGCAAAATGAAAGAGAGAGAAAGAGTTCATAATTTTGCTGCCAGAGTACTGTGGAGTGACCAGGCCTTCAAGAAATTTCAGATATTATAGATCTTCCAATCCAATGACACAGAAGCCAGGTAGCAAAGGAAGCAAGGAAAGATAAAGACATAACAGTGAATAAGCTGTACAGATTTTAAAAACAACACTTTAAAATGAAAAAAGGGTGCTAACAACATTCTGCAAAATAAAGCACATGAAAGGCTGTGCTAGAGGCCTATCTATGTTGCATTTTTCATGCTCATAAATGTTCTGAGTCAATGTTATTACCATGTACCCTTCTAAGTTATTTAAAGCTCAAGGAATAGAGGAGAAAAGGAGACACGCTCTGCAGGTGTCAGCATGGGGCTCAGAATGCACTCAAGGAATGATTTATATTATTGATTTACGTGCTTTTAAAAAAATACAACACTTTTGCATAGAAAAGAGAACTGAACTAATAACCACAGAGGATGAAAACATCTTTATCCCTATAAACCTGAATGAAAGGGCAAACTTCAACTATACTGTTTTACATCAACATATTATATTTATTTTCTAGAGAGTATGTTTACATTCAGAAAGTAATTTCAGGCTTAAAAGAAGTCTGGCTCAGTTTAGTACTTACTTACACAACATAATGGTGGCTTTCAAGAAATAGCTAGTTGACATGTCAAAATAGCATCAGAAAAAGATTTTCATTATTTTAAACGTGGCCAAAAGCACAAAGCTCTTTTACTGTCACAGGAATCTGTTTTCTTTGTTTTTCAGCACAACTATACCCTTTAAAATGTTTGACTCAGGATCTAACAGAAAAATGAAATAATCTGGTTCCCAATCACAATGTAGTCCCTCTTGCAAAGAGTCACCTTCTTTTGTGGAGATGCATGCAATAACATTTAAGGCTAATTTCAAGTTCATCACAATCCAGGCAACACCACCACTGTTGTTATTCTCCTTCTCTATTATAACCTACATCAAAACTGCTTGCGTGGCTTTTACTTCTCAGATATGGCACTAAGGTCTATCGCAGATTCCCTTGTGCTGAGCAAAGCACAGCCTTTCTAAAAATCAGCCTCCAGACTGTTCATGTTTCTGCAGTGGCTTTCAAACAGAAGTAACAGTCACAATCCACCACTAAAAGAAATCTTGCAGGACAGATATTAACTACTGCTGCCCAGGCAGGTACACGCTGTACCAAGCCCTCACAGAATGCAGTAGTCCTAGACTTGGTCTTACATCTTTTTATGAGAGAAGCCCAAACGCTTCGGGAAGCCACAGATATGACTCTGCAGGCACCACAGCATCCTTCAAAGCCTGAGGATGCAGACGACAGGGAGCATCTCTGAAAAATGTAATGAAAAGCAAGTCAACGTACGTGACTCTGCACTTGTACAGCAACAGTGCTGGGACTGAGGGAGATGGGATTGCCTCGTTGTCCAGACATGGGGGGCCAGAACTGAGTCTCCAGCTTCCACGTGAAGGTGAGCGCTCCTTGGACATCCGCAACACTCTTGTGTCAGCTCTCTGACATCTTTGCAAAGTACTGGGAAGTAGGTGGCCATTATAGTCTGGAAACTGTGCACACCGAGGGGCTATCAACTGCGGCAAAGCAATTTATTTTTGCCACGGGTGACGTCTGAGATGACAGCACTTCCCTTGGACTTTAATTGCAATGTGATTTCCCAGATTCCCAGACAGCAGTACAACTACTGATTACATGCGTATGGATGTCTTCTTCAAAATGAGGAAATGTCTAACCACCCCACGATCCTCTTTGCCCTGTCAGCCTTGTGAAGGTCAACTGATTCCCGCTCAGAGGAGGGAAATCACAATGTGAAGAGAAGAGGTGACTAATGCTGTGCTTTATTGCTCAAGCTCTATAAATTCTGTCTTTAAGTCAGGCCACTGTTTGGATTAATTCTTCACACTTTATGTGCATTCCTATGCTCAGTTACACGTGCTTTGTTTCCAGTGAACATTTACATGTGGATTAAAAGATTTTCGCTCTTGATTACTGTGACTCAGTTTGGTTCCTGAAGCATTTGCCGAGCTTTTTGATGCGTCTCCCCCTTCTGGCTACTTCAGGGTAATGGAGCATCTCTTCATGGACTACACGTACCACTTCCTGCATTCCCCCAAGATTTAGTAGAAGTGCCACAGTTTCCCTCTACCACATAAACTGGGTTTTAAACACACAGTTAACGGGGTCAATAGGCAAAGGACTCTACCGAATGTGCAACATGAAAAAGATAACAAAGACTGTCTGGACTGCAAACAAGATTTTTTGAAGCCAGGACACTCTAGCCAAGATTTAATAAAACAACAAAAAGAAAGAGAAAAACTGACTGGACCAAGAGCAAAGGGCAGCATCACAAACTAACTCCTCTAACCTCCCAAAAGCACTGAAGAACAAAGAAAATGAAAATATAAAGCTGCTCAAAACAAACAGGAGCAAAGTGCAATACAAAGGTATACACAAAGTGCAAGGCACATTAGGGCCAATCCCAAACACATCTGGGAAAGTACAGGCTGTGTTTATTACTCTATCTCCTGCATGTATTTTTACCCTCTTCTCATCTTTTGATGCATGTGGGGCAGTACAGAGTAGGTCAGGCTGATTTTTCCCTTACTGAGTTAATGAGGAGCCTCGCACAGGGCATGGGAAATGGTAGGGGAGCACAGCCTGCAAGCAGCCCAGCACGCTCCTGGTGACCAACCTCAAGCTGGGGAGAGCACAAAGGTGGAGGGTCGCGCTTGTCCTGCACTTAGCCGCAATACGTATGCCAAAGATCATCCAGGCTCTGGAGTCTCCAAATGCCTAGCATCAGCACTACTGCAAACAGCTGCCCAGAACCTCAGCAGGGAAGGTGTTTGGACCAGGGCACCCCACAAGTCTCCAGGGTGTCAGCAGTCATCTTCTCAGACTGTTCAGTCATCTCTGTTGCCAGTCTATCACAGTGGAAGATTAAACAGCCAGGCTGAGGGACAAAATCAAGCCTGAAGCATTGGCAAATTCTTTGTGGCTGGCACCTGCTGTGGACTGCTTGACTGCTTCCTTATCAGCATTGAACCCTGGTTCCATGGACATTCTGGCCAAAACCCAGAATCCTCCAGCCTGGTACTGCAGGTACTGCAGCAGGTAATGCTCCTCACACTGAGGTTGAAGTAATTAACTCCTACATACACCCCAGGCTAAAAAGCAGGGTGTCAGCATTTGCTATGGTGGGTGTAATTATCTAACATGACTGGATAAAATAAAAGCAAATTAAGGGATAAGGGGAAAAAATAGTAGCTTCAGTAAACAGCGGGTCTAGTAGTGTCCCAGAGCTTCCACGTAGCAGGGAGAGAAGAGAAGGGAGTCAGGATCAGCAAACTGGGGACGTCTGCTGGCCTTGTTGCTCTCAGGGCTTGCAGCATAAGGCCTTTGATAAAGTCCTGCGCACAGAGCAGGGGTAAGCTCTACTCACCCAGCAGAGGTGATTGAGCTAAGTAGCCAGGGCAGCACATTCAGTCTCATCCCCAGGAGTTCAGCTGAGCTAGGCATGTTGATACTGGGGTAGACACGGCACACAAGGAGAAGGAAGGATGTTAAATGACAGGCTTAAGGACAGCCTCCATCATTAATATATATTAGTGCAGGATGTGAATCTGAGCCGAATCTCTCTATGGTACTGGAATCAGCTGTCAGGACTAGCCACTATGTAAGTGAACACACAAGGAGAGCAAGCAGATATCTAAAGGAGCATGTGAGCTGGATCAAATACAAAAGGGAAGGCAGGTTTATGGCTTGCTCTGACTGTGGAAGAATAAATGGGTCTAATTCACACACACTTGCTGAGATCCCTTTGCCTCATGAATCATGAGTGAGTTTTGTCAGTGGGATTTCAGTTGCCAGAGAATCTGTCCTGGTTGTGACATGCCAGGTGGAGCTGTCAGCAATGACAGGTAGAAGAAAACTCATCTTTTAGTGCCTGAACTTGAGCCAGTTCAATCAGGACGTGATTGAGGGTGAATAAACGCAGGACAGCATTATGGTATTTTCACAACCTCTTTTCTGACTATAATTTCACTATAAGGAAGCTTGTTGGCACCTATTGGAGGAATAAGTGCGTAGGGGGGGAATATCTCCTTTCTCCTCTTGTGTTGTGCTGAAAAGTGGAATTAAATTATTCTGTTCACAGACAGATTGTTCCAGTAAAATACAATTTGAAGCCACCAGGGGCTCATTGAGAAGAGAAGCTTTTACACTATATGAAAAGGCAAGAGACAAAACCCTTGCCAAACTCCTTCACTCTTTATTACTGACAGCTGCAATGCTGGATCTGTCTGGATGCCTTTTAAGTGCCAAGGGGAGTGACGGAGGTGGGATGGCATGTGAGCAGATGAAATACATGGCAGCTTCTCCCCCGACAGCAAGTTTAATTATTTGTACTGTTGTATACACAAGAAAAAAAATATACACGTATTGGGAAATCATTCACTCTGATTCCTGTGTCAGGTGGATTATGAAAAACACTTGCTCTTGCTGGTCCATGGCAGAACAAGGTCTTAAAATGTTCAGAACCTGTATACGCCTTTGTCACAGGCGGGAGGAAAAACAAGGTAGAACGTATTTCCTGAAGAAGGAGGACATGAATATATCAAGAGAGCAAAAACAGATGCGCTTTGCTATATGAACTGAGATATCCAACAGAAGTGAACTAAACCAAACTTTAAGCCAGAGAAACACCATCTTCTATGTACTTTCATTCCAGAGAACTTTCTAATGTATCCCTTCTTGTCCTTTCTGCATTTTAAGATCAGTGGAACAAGGAGAATCCGATTCTTCTGTCTGTTCAGTGCTCAACCAATAAACACGAAAACTGTGCTTTGTTAGGATCGATTTTCCCAAATCCCTCTGCTCCAGAATCCAGGAGCTTGTGTAACATTTCAGGGCGACCATTCAAGATGTGAAATGCTCTAAGTCACTAGCCATGGTTCGAAGTCCTAAGTCATTAATAAATCCTATCAGTGATAATATAATCTGTGAGGCTATAGACTAGAGTAAAAAGATGCAGACAGGTCATCTTTCTGTAATCTGCAGCTTAAGGATTAAGTACAGCTGACTCAGAAATGACAACCATTTGTGCAGGGTTGGCAAGCCTTGATATACTTGCTTAAGTTGATGTCTTATGACTGTCAACAGCTTTTCTGCTTGAAGAAGAACCTGGTTCCATTCTACATGAATTTATCTCTGCTGCTGTTAACTTCAGCGCACCTATGAACAAGGCCTACATGAAGATTGGTAGGTTTGAGGTGCAGCATGATGAAGACCTGCCAGCTCAAATCCCAGCTGTGCCAGCAAAAGCATGCACCGTATTTTCTGAGCAGCTCAGGGGCAGTCCTGAAGCCTATTCTGTCTTGGATCTTGCAAATACAATGTTTCTTCATTCAGTAAGTTTCCTCCTCTTCGGGTTTATGTAATGCTGGCTGCCTTACACTTACAGTATATACACCTAATTATGAAGATTGTAATACATCATGTGAGGCCATACAACGAGGACAAGATATGCCAAGCTTTTCAGAGCACATTTTGTGGTATTTCAAGCAGCTAACCATATCTTTCCCTTGTATGCAGGGGCATTAAACAAGTATATTTTATATATAAGACATCAGAGAAAGCGGTTGCTGTGCTACTGACCTAGTGCCTGTGTTTGAAAACCAGAGTCAGACACACAAAAAACCTCTGTAAATTGCAAAAGAAAAGAGAACATTAGGACTTGCCTCGCAGGGGGAGTTCCTCAAAGGAGCTGGAAATGCAGTGCTGGTCATGACAGTGTTTGCTACTGCTGGTGCTTTGCTGGCGTTAAGGAGGAGTGCACAACCTGGATAAAAGAGCAGGAAGAAGGTCAAACTGTAGCATTCACCTTCTGGTTTCAGGGTTTGTGAAATCTCCCTAGAACCTGTGTTAGCTGGCTCCTACTACAGGAGAATGCCAGAGAACAGATGGCTTTTTCCATTTATTAGGGATGCAGCTTCACCCAACAAACATACTCGGGAAATACATTTAAGAAGTCTGTCTACCTTCCCCCTACAGCTATCTTCTGTTCCTCCATGACTTCAGATTCATCCTCCTTGCAAGGCTCAATAACAAAATATATCTTTTATGAACAAAAAGTAACTTGGAATAGAATATTTATCTTGGCCAATCCCAAAACAAAATACAACTATGGCAAAATACCACCAGAGTAATATTAATGCAGCTGGAGGCCTCTTTGCTCATTTAATCATTTGTTGTAACTAGAGGAACAACGGCAGTAGTAACACTAGGTTTTTTCCTTGGCAGCTCTGCATGAAAAGATGTGTATTTGCAGCATTTCAGCACTGCCCTCCAGCTCCACCACTACTTAAAGCCCAGATATTTGGGCTTTCATTGAAATCGCCTCTACAGCACAGACAAATCATGAATCAGCAGCACATTATTGCCAGCTCCCCACAGCACCCTCTTTCTGGCTCTTTGCCTTCATGTTTACCTATGCTTCCATCACTTTGTGGTCTGTAATCATAGAATCATAAAGGTTGGAAAAGACCTCTAAGATCATCGAGTCCAACCGTCAACCCAACACCACCATGCCCACTAAACCACATCCCTAAGTGCCGCATCTACACGTCTTTTAAATACTTCCAGGGATGGTGACTCAACCACTTCCCTGGGCAGCCTGTTCCAATGTTTAACCACTCTTTCAGTACAGAAATTTTTCCTCATGTCCAAATAATACTACCGTGAATAGTAATACCGTGAGCTGAGCCATCAGACAGCATAAATGCACTGTAGCCTATACCAGTTCACACAGAAGTAGAGTATCTTACTCTTCATGTTTAACACCGGATCTAACTTTCTAAAGGAATGTTGGGATTATATACCGTTAACTCTGTTGTTATCATTGTATCTCTTTAGATGCTCTGTGCCTCAGCAATAAATGCCTCCAATGATTTACATTATTGCATTAGGAAAAAGCTTATCCTGGCAGGTAGCCTGTTTGCCAAAACTCAACCAGCAGTTCAATGGTTCAAAAACTCAACCAGTTCAATGCCCAAGGTATAAACCTTCAAGGGTTTGTACAAGAAGGATTAGAAATGAACTACTGGGATTTAGCTAGAGGAACCAAGTACAGAGTAATTATACATAGAAGTGGAACTCAAGGGACAATGGAGCACAGAGAATAAAAATTAGGAAATGAGAAGGGAAAAAAAGAAGCAGAACAGAGAAACAGAGGAAGTAAATAGGAAAATCTGAAAGAAAAAAACAGATCAGTATGGAGGAGGGTCATGCAGATTAATACTTGGTGTGAAGTTGTTTAGAAAGGGTCAGGATTAGTATCTGGTGTCAGCTGTGGAGACCTGAAGTACCAGTCTATATCCTCAAGACAGAAAGCGACCAGGATAGTCTTTTGCTCAAAGCACTTAGAGTAGAAAGATGGCTTTTGTTTCACTGGAGGCTGAATATGTAAGTACATAGGAAAACGTGCCTTGTGTGTTATTCCCTCTCCCCACCATTTGTGTATCTTTTTTGCTCTCTGCTGTTCATTCTCTGCACTTACTATTTACTCTCACACACCTTCTATTGAAGGAAAACGGTTGTGCTCCGGGCTTCCAATCCGCCATAGAGAAGGATGGGACGCAGAAGAGCCCTGCATCCAGCCACAGTCTCCTTCTTCAAACGAACAGTAAAAGCCAGAGGGAAGATTTTCTGCAAGAGGGAAAGACACACACACATACAGAAGAACCCAGGTGAGCTGAGGAGGAGACTCCTGGGCTCACAGAGAAGCTGCAGTGACTATTCTGACTGGGTTGCTCAGGGCATGCAGGCACCCCCACAGCTACTCAGTCCTTTCGTGTGCAGTCATGTGTATGCCTGACCATGGGGAGGGTGGTAGCAAGGGAAACAACCCCCAGATTGTGACTAAGTGACTCCCCACACACTTTGATGCATCTAAGTGAGAGGACACATCTCAGTGTACACTATGGGGTCTCCTAAATACCTGGCCTCTACAGCTCCACAGGTATAAACCCACTCAAGGTTACACCTTGGAGATGGCTTTCCTAACCACTGCTTCTGCAGCCCCATGGAGGGAAATCTTGGACAGGGATAAGTTGCTAACATTATTCCCCTCGCTTACAGCCTAGGTCTCTAGTCAGCCCAGCTCAGCAATGTGACCTCTTCTCTCTGTGAGCACTGATGCTGTCTCAGGTAAAGCACTGAATCATTTTGTGCCTCAATTTTTGCACCTGTGGATCTGTTTGGTGAGATGAATGGATGAAAAGAGTATAGTTTATTTTAAGCCATACTTTCAGGCTTTGAAGCCCACTCATTCTGTCACTGGCTTGGGATTTCAGGCAAGTTTCCAGCTCCAAACAATAAAGATATATTAGCTTTTTGCCTTTAAATTAACCAGTTTTAAAGTAATAGTCATCTCATTCAAAGCAAAAGGTAACTTCATGCCTTCTTCATCTCCTTCTCTACCTACATTGCAAGTTCTTCTTACAAAGGGTGCAAAGCACTGCTCCTCTTGCCCTGAGCCATATACTTACATTACCATAGGTGAACATCCTCTATTCAGCCACGAATCCCACATTTCCTTCAAAACTCATGAAATAATTTTTCCCATCATCCTCAATAAACACTCACGGCCTCCCTAATTTCTACTGCTGTGTAGTTCTACCTTTGCATTTCTCTTCTTCAACATGAGGCCAGACTCTGTACTTATTGAGTAACCTCAGCAGAAAACAGACCTTGTAAAATGCCATGTAAAATCACAACCACTATAACATGATTTTCACTTTTAATGAATCACTAATGATCCTTAATATAGATTCTGCACCCAGGGTGCAGCTGACAATCTGCCAGGTACCAGAAGGCTTCCCAATAATAAAAGGGCACAAAATGAGTTTTACGGGGAAAAAGGTAGAGCACAAAGCTAGCCTGGCAGAATAAGGCGGCCTTTTAATATAGAGTTACATTAGGCATTAAAGATGCCAGAAGAGAAGTAAAGAAGAGCAACCAGTCATTTTACCCTGCTATATAGACTAACTAGTCGTTGGGGCTGGCAGTACAAAGCCCCTGAACAGGCTTGTTCAGTGGGGGTGGTCCTTGTTCCGATAAACCAGAAAAACTGCTGTGATGAACAGATGTAGCCATAAAAGGGATGATGATATTCCTGACTTCTCAGAGTTTTTACACCATTGTGTACTCAAATCTGTACTAAAAACCAGTTTAGCCCATATGTGTTTTCTCCGTCTCTGTTCCCCTGAACTTCCCCTAAAACTATCTTTGGCTTTTTTTTGTTGTGGGTTGTTTTGGTTTTTTTTGAAAGAAAGGAAAATGAGACAAGAAATCTGTTTAAAATTGCAAGATAAAAATGAAATTTCATGTGCAAACACATTATAAACCCCCATATCCAGGAAATTAGTTTTTCCTTTCAACTGCTTGTCAAAATCAGAATAAAAATTTCTTCACTTACAAAATGTAGGATAGACTACAAACTCCTAAAGCAAGAGGATGTGCTGGCCATGTGATAGTGGCAATTTCATGAGCTTCTCTAGGAGAAGAGGAGGCTCTTGAACTCAGATTTTGTTGTGATCATTAGGAATTTGTCCCTCTGAAATTTTCTATCTATGAAGTGAGGCACTAGTATCCCAACCCCAGATCATTCAAAATGTTTAAGTATCAGCAGAACCCCCTGACTGACATTGCAGGTCAATTAAATACCTGCTCACAGGGCCTCAACTTTGACTCACACACCTCAAAAGGCAATTCATTGTCAGTGGCACATTCACCTACTCCTTGGTCTACCCTGAGAAAACAGCTGGGGAACACCACAACTGCAGTGTCTAGACTACGAGTATTTGATTTTCTAGGAGCCTGAATCACAACTCACTTCACAGAGGAAACTGAAACAAATCTTACATCTGTGGCTTTTCAGTAGGGCCAAATTTGAACCTGGAACCTGACACGGAGGCAAGAGCCATGTTTTATTGTTATTTTCTGCAAGCACCCAAATTTGTCATGAAAAGATCAAAACCTGTACTAGAGTTAAGGCTTTTCCAAGTTTTTCCTTTTAAAAATCTCCAAATTGTTTCAGCCTAGTCTTTAAATGTGGAGCTGTTAAGCAGAGAGTTGCTTCCTTGTGTTTTACCCCTCTACAGAACTTGATTATATTTCATCGTGCAGCCCGAGGCTGGGATCCAAAGAAAATGACGAATTATAATGTGCCCTGAATTCCTACTGAAACAGCTTGGCTCGGTGTCCAACTGAATTCATTTCATGGCCATACGCTATCTAGGATGATGTAAACAAGTCAGAGCAGCAGGAGGAGTCATCTAAGTAGCAATCCCTGCCTGGAGGCCAGAAAAAGCTCACTGTCGATGACAAGTAAGGGCATAAATAAGAAGCTATTACTTTCACAGAAAATTTCATTCCTCCTCCACAAATTAATTTTTTATGAATTTTCAGATGTCCTGTGCACTGGATGCATTTTCTCTGCTGCTCTTTCTTACTTTGAATACATACAGTACCTACGATTCCACATATTGCTACTCCACAAAGAGCTCTTTGGCTAGCACTTTTCCATCGACATGTACTTCTCAATTTTCAGAATGTTTATAATTCAAACTCACATTAGCGCAGACACTGCACTGATGAGGGAAAGCTAATCTGACTTTATTGGAAAATCAAGTAAACGCGGGGGCAGGAGTTACGCCTATTGAAACCTGCCATGTTGGATATTATCATTAGTGACAGAAACCTCAAAAAATTTAGACCTCAGAAAGATTAAGATGCAGCTTGTGGATACGGGACAGAGAATAGCGAGATTGGAGCACTATGAGAACATAAGAGTCTCTGCTTTTATTTGAGTGATGAAGTAGAGAAAAGCTGTAGGGTGTTAAACTTGTTCCTAACCAAATATTTTCAAGCCTTCAGAATGATTTAGATTTTGCTTCAAAGGTAATTAAGTTCAAGGTTTTTTTTAGCTTTAACACAGACTTTTCATCCTTTAATAGCAAGAAAAATTAGCAACTGGCATAATTTATGAAGTGGATGGAGCACACACTTTATTCAAAACTAGGTGTAAATCAACCAGATACTATAGTTTAATCTTTTGGGTGAAATTCCAGACATATATTATAGAAGACACAAGCATAAAAGTCTACTCTGGTATGTATGGACCTTTACCAAATGTAGGAGGAAATCTCAGAAGGCAAAAAGATCACCTACTCAAAGAACTTAAAGAAGCACATGAATCTTAGACATGAGTTTGTTTCAATGTCTGCCTCTATGCTAGCAAAGTTGGTCTGCCAAATTCTACCAGAAATGAAGCATAAAAAGGGAAAATACTTTTCAACACAGTCAACAAAGTGTTACCCTGTAATGCCAGAAGGCTTTGCTGAGTTCAGAACTACCAGAGGTTAGGATTTGTTGCTAGAGGCACAGCTTTTGATCAAGAAAGAAGCAAAAGGATTAGTGTATGCAAGACAAGAACCTTAAGAGAGCACTGTATGGCAACAGGTTGCTACTTCATCATTTTGCTTGCAGGAAGACTCTGCTGGGCTGTATCTATCACTAGGACGTAAATGATTCCAGTGGTTTCTTCATGCATTTTTGCCTGGAAAGTAAACTGGCCCCTGTAGAATTAATTATCTATGCTTTTTTGGTCACTTGCTCATGTTATCACAAATTCAAACTTTATAGGTTCCTATTCTAGCTGCCATCTGGTCTTTTGACAGATGTGTGCATGCACTCCTCCAACCACATAGCACAGCCTGAGTCACTCCTTTCATGAATCAGATACTAGTCTTCCTTATCTCACCTGGCAACGTGTTTAACATCTTTAAATATTCAATGAGGCAAAGAGTGAAAATTACCCTATAACCCAGTGGGTATGAGATTTATTTGAAAGATGGAGGACATTACTTTCAATCCCTATTCCAGGTAAAATTTATAAAATGTGGAAGAGCAACCTCAGGAGAGACTTGAGTAACCCTTTTTCTTCTGAACTAGACCAGAACTCCAGACCACAATCTTGGAAACTCTCCATGGAAATAGGAAATATGGGTTCAAATTCACTTAGGCAGAAGAAAGAATCAGTTCTCGGTTTGTCATATCATGGGTGAATCCTCTAAGTTCTGGGTCTTTACATAATAAATATACTATCAGCACCTCCATTCTTTTTAATTTTTTTTTTTTTTAATATATCCATTACTTTCCTAACATGCTTTGACTGATTAAGCAATATTTTCCCAGGCTGAAATTTTTTGGTGAATTTGAGACAGAAAGTAAAATAATTTTGGACTAGCCAAAAGTAGATGCACTTTTTTTTCAGTAAAACTTTTATGTTTGCCCAGACACTGCCCTGCAACAAAAGCTGAACCAAAATCCAAGATATTGTCAGCTAAAAAGATAAGTACAAAACTTCTGAAACAAATTCTCCCTTTCTGTAAAGCAGAGCTCTGCCAATCTATATTAGTAAATAATTTGAGTTTTCATCTCTGTCTTGTACCATACCAGCTGTGATTCTCTACTACAATAAGAGGAAGTATGTTATTTTTTTGCAGTAAGTTATAATCCATAAAAGCATGAATTTACTAGCAAAGACATAAGACCACCACTATCTGAAGTCTTAATGTGTGTCTGCAAAGTATGCTTCTGCAAAGTAATTTCCAGTGTGGCACTTCCATCAGTCTGTTAAACCTGTATGTCTGGTCCCAAATCAACACAGTTCGGCATCTAATTCCACATCTGCCTCTTTGAAGCCATCTTCTGCTCCTGCAAGAATATTTGATTATGACTCAAACAGCAATATGCTTTTCTCTAGGGGTCATCTCTCTCTGATTTTACACTCTCTACACAGACTAATTGGTTGCATGCAGAACAAGCACCGTGACATTTCATTGGCCATTAATAAGTAAAGAGATGTTAACAAACAGCTGGCGTTAGGGAGATTTTTTTCAGCTAAGAAAGGAAAAAATATCAAATGAATAGGAAGGAAAAAAAAATAAAATCAGTCTTTTGCACAGCTAAAAGACTGTGAAAGGAAAAAAACCCCATCATCTTGAAGCTCAAAGATAGAAGCCTTTGGCTAACGGTAATTTTAAAAGCTCTCCCCTCAGTTTTGAGCATAGCTACATCTTTTTCTGACAGCTCTTTCGTGTAAGCAGAAGCATTTGGGAAACCCCTTTCTCTGCTTTATATATCTGAATCACTTTTTGCCACATTTGCAAAAAGCTGATGAAAACATCCATGCTGCTCAGGAGCAAAATGACAACTGAAATGCTGAAAGATGACATATGTTTTGTGTTGGGCTGCCGTGCAGATGTAACTGACATCTAAAACATCAGATCATTTCTCTGTTTTGTGTATGAAGCTTATGCCAACAATATTCAACACAGTAAAGAGGCAAAAGCAGAGAAATCAGCCCTAGAACTGAGCAGGCTTGTACGTGGATAAGCAGACATACCCACAACTCAAGCTCTTTCTAAGGCAAGCCTTTTTTTTTGTTGCTTGGGTGGAATATGGTGCTTTTCAGGCCTTTTGTCTGGGAGTAAGAACCAGTGGTTTCCAGTACCTGTGGTTGAAAACAAGCTGTGTGGTCTTCTCCCCAAGCTAGGGAGTGACGCTCTGCTATACAGTCAGTTAAATATGTTCTGCTTTTTACATTTTCTCATTTACATTCTCAAAACATTCTTTGCTGACACAACGTAAGTGCTATACTGCTTTATGCAAATAGCTAGAGATGAATGCTGCATGGAGGGGGAAAAGGCAACCAAACCAACCCCTGTGGATAGCATATGTGAGAGAGGGGTTGGTGACTTTACCGACTGGCTCACCATGGGTTACAGGGTGGCAGCTAGGGGCAAGAGCAGAGCCACCTCCTGATACGTGAATATGGATGAGACTCCAGCCACAGGCGCACCCAACGTTTGAAAGTAACAGGCAAGCATGTTCCTCTAGGCCTGCCCCATCCTATGGTGGTATTTAGTTTACATTCATGATTGGTACAGCTCCACCTTGTGAGGTCTGCTGTTCCCACTGGTATAGACAGGATTACCCTCACAAGGCAGAGCCATTTAGAGCAGAAAGACACAACAGTGTATCTGGACATATAGTTGATGGTAAATAATATGTCTCTCTACTTCCAATGACATGAAAATGCATTCAACCTACTGATTATCATAATTTACTAGTTTTTTTTAATTAAAGTGTAGAACACAATAGAAATACCATTATGAGGTTTTAGAGCTCTGTTTTAAAGCTCTTAGGCAAAAAGAAGGTTTCAAAACTACTAATATGAAGCATTATTGGTTCTAAGGAGCTGCAAGTCTGCAGTGATGACACTGTTCCTATGAAAGCAAATTTAATGTTCACTGAGCGTGTGTCATTAATGAATATATTTTCAAATTGTAACAACGTCTAACATGATGGAGAAGCGTATCATTTCAAGCTTTCAACTAGTTTACTAGATTATCCCAGGTCAAACCACTGTTCTCCACACCAATAAAATCTGTTACTGTATTTCTTTGTTAGCAGCAAAGAACTGGAATTTGCTAGAGGTTGTGTGTCACTCTTCTGTTAAGTTTATGCTAGAAACAGCAAAGGTCTGTTAGTCTAGACATCACCTATATCAACACAGCTTGTTTGAATTACCTTACCCAGATTCTCACCTGCTCTAGCTGTCGCATATGAAAGCTAAATTGAGAATAATTTCCTCTTCTATTCCAAAGGCTTTTGCTGGGACTGATATTTTGGTCAGGGAACACATTTTTTGCATACCAAATCAATGCAGCTCTGTCGACAAAAGTCCATAGGCTAGATCAGCTGTGACACATACACTTTAAATTGGTAAATGATGAACTCTCAACGATTATTTTTCTTGATATATTTGCCGTGTGGATAACCATACGGCTGACAATCCACCACTCCTAACTATCTGTAGACTGGCAAAGGGGAAGACGCGGGAGGTAGAACATGTAGAGGTATAGAAAAAGAGATAAGGCATCTTCAAGATGGTTAAAGGAAGGTCCTAAAGCATCTAGGTTATGCAGCACAATTACAAAGTATTCAGGCACAGCGAGTTTTCAGAAAACTCAGGCTGCTGTCTATCTTCTGCTGTATTTTATTAGACTGCTGACTGCTGAAGAGAGGATAGAATACAAGAGGAATTACAAAGACACAGGAGTTGGTCAAAGACAAGCTACTGGCTCCACTCATTTTTCATCTTACAATTTTTCTCCTTCCTCTCCCTTCTGCCACATGCTGTGCTACATTTTGATTAAAAGCTCTAACAAACTACACATTTCATAATTCTGTAAGGCATCTAGCTATTCAGGCTATACTTCCTTTGCATTTTTGATCAGGACTTTGGAAGAGATGAAGCACTAAGAGCATCTTAAGAACCTGCTGCAGAACTAATGCAGGCGGGTACAGGAACATATCAAATGGTCCGCTCCAGGCAGACATCCAGAGAAACTGCAGGTGTTATGGAGGATACTGGTCTTTTGATAGTACCAAATTATTCTATCAGTGCTAAAGTCTCAGGTATTAAAAGTCAAAACAATCAATGCTTTTGGAAAAGGAGGATGCAGCCTGGGGGTTTGGGTTTACTCACTGCACATATCTCCCTCATCTTCTCCCTTGGCGCAGTCCCTGATGAAGTCACACGCCTGCCCCAGCCTGATCGCTGTTCCATTCCAGCAGCTGAAGGAACCCTCCAAAGCCATTTTTGAGCCAGAAGCAGATCCTAGAGAAAAAGAAAACATAAACCACTTCAGATTACTGAATTGCCTTCCTCTCAACCAACAGGTCATAGGATCCTGGATAACACTGAAGGGGAGAACACCTTGTGAAATCCCCTCAATCCAATAATTACTTGATAAAGTAATTATTTTATTTTGTTTGACCTGTTTAATCTTGTCAAATATCTAATGGTCCACCTAACAGAGAACTTCAGTTCCACAGGAATTTCTGCTGTTCTAACTTGGAAGGCATCTCTGACCCTTGAAAAGAGGGTTGAAATCCTGCAGCCTGCCCTGTGGTACTTCTCAAGAACAACACAACACATGATAGATTTTTAATTGTATGTGAATTTACTGCTAGACTGACAGTCCTGAAGACTGATATCCTCTCTGTCTAGCTCAGGAATAACATGGCTACATGGTTTGGAAAGAACACAAGCTTTCATCACACACACCTGTCAACATGTATTACCTATGACTTGGATGTATCACGTTGTCATAATCTCTCTGCAACAGAGAAAACAGTCTGATCTCTGCTTGTAGTTTTCTTTCTCTTCTATACCCACTCCTGCTCCTGCATCCTGCACTCCCCTCCCCTTGAGTCAGGGAGCTCATAGCAGACTACATCTACCAAGACACAAAAATCACTAATTCATTTTTCCTATGCTAAGCAGCAAAAGGCAGCTGGCAATGTGGACATGAGCCAACTCTTACGAAATGAGGTCACTGAACATTACAATCAGAGGCCAGTATCATCCATTCAGAAATGATCTTAAGTACTTGTCCCTTAGCACTGTCCTTTTCTGAAGACACTTGATTCCCTTGACAGCTGAGAAGTCAGAGATCATCCAGCCCGATGGGTATGATTTTCCTTATTGTAGGAATTCTCTCATTCCGAGGTCTTTGATTGTAGTCAAGTGAGATACTTAAAAAAAAAAAGAAAAAAAGAAAAGAAAGGACTTGTCCTAAGAGACACATGCTCTAGATCAGCCACCTGGAAGGGGCAGGATTTAGTTCAGCAACATCCTACGGTCAGTACGTATGGAGGAGGCCACGCTTGAGAAGTGCAAGAGCCCCTTCCACAAAAATCTGGGCGTAGATTCAATTCACCAAAACCTTCCTGACTCTCTGCAGAGATGTGCTTCTAGTTCACTACTCCTAGAAGGCAAGCCTAGAAGTACGAAGAGGTCTGTGCTGTGAATTCCCCACTGCAACAACTCCTGCTCTGTCTCATATTAAATGGGTAAATGCTCAAGATTAAACCAAAGCCTCTGGGCAGAGTGAGCCATTGTTTGCCTAACTCATCTGTGCTTGCTAAACAGCACAGCTACATCACGTTCTCCGGTACTACAGGGACTTGGGAATCACTGGTGATTCAATTAGATGTGCACTTGATACTTTTATTTATATTGCCTGCCAAAACTAAAAATTAATGAAGCATGTAGGAAAACAACCACTATTTCTCTTCAAGCTTATTTTATGGAGCAAATCAATTCAGGAGTGGGGGGAATACATGCCAAACCTTTTTAATAAAGGACCCCAGCTCCCAAAAAGGGTGCTCTGTGTTACTGTCAGCTCAATTTTTTTGACTGCCTTAGAGCAACTCTGCCTTGCCGCATACAGGCTGCACAGTGCCCTTGTATTTCAGTCAAGGTCAAGGCTGACTACAGGGGAGAGCTTTGCAGAAAAAATAGACCAAGTAACTCAGAGCTGGTTGCTGACAATTTCTGCAGGCCCCTTGGTAAGGGTTTAAGGCAATGAGAAGATATCCTCCTTGGCCTTGCCATGCTCCTTGCAAAAACGCACTCTTAGAGGCATCACTGAGAACCTTCCCCGTGTCGGAAGCAAAGCTCTTATGTCACAAGCTAGTCACAGCAGGCTCCGGTCAGTGTGCGAATGGATGCTAGAAAACTGTAAGAAGCGACTTTGGTAACTCAGTAGGTGATCCCTTCTCCTAGGGTTATGCAAAGAACCTATATGGCACCATGTTGCTGGAAGTACCACCTAAAGAAAAGTTAAGAGACAAGGCCCAGAGCACTTCCATAAGGTTAGTAACATCATGACACTCTTAAAAAAGCTGAAGTCCTACTCAAATTCAGAAGAACTTTTGTCTCTCTGAATTACCCCACAGATGGTTTTGAAGAAATGCCCACATTTATTACCAGCTCTCGTGTCCCACTCAGTTTATCTGCAACCTTTTCAGCAATGTCTGTGTTTTATCCCAGCAGCTGCTGGGATATGATATGCAGAGATTCAGAGGAGGGGTTATTGTAGGCAATGGAATTTTTCTGTTTACTCAATTCATTTAACTTTGTAAAGGCACTCAGTTTGCCAAGCACATGACCGCATTAACACTAATTATAATGGAACCAAGGCATTCAAGAGCACCTACTATCTTCCCAGGTGTCTTTGTTGCAGCCCAAGAGCACAAATCTCCTGAAGTCAACTGACTGTGGTATTTAAAAGCCGTCAGTTGCAACTAGACATCAAGCAATTCCAGGAGCTTTTCCTCCAAAACAAAGCAGCAGATTTGCATACTCATTCATCTCTGCGGAGACGGGGCTTGAATTAGCTCAGATTTGCATTACACGCATATATACATGCTCCTTGTATAGGTTAGAGCACAAATAGCAAAGCTGCAGCCCGGGGAATAGCTGGGCTCTGTGACGGTGCATGATTTATTCCTGTCTCCTGTTTGCTTGCTTACTGTATGCACAAAGGCAAAATGAATGGGATAAAGGAGATGATTAACTAGTAAACCAAATAGGTAGCCAAAGAAAGCCCAAATACAAATGACCCTTTTAATGGGCCACCTGATGCAGATGTTTGCATTCAAGCTCAAGGAAACTTAATTTTTAATTAAAATATTTTGTAAAAAAAAATAGACATTTGATCTTTTCATTTCCCAGCCCCAATCACTCCTGGCAAGGTGAGCCAGAATGACCTGGATCACCAAGTCAAATGGCCTCAACTCACACACAGATGATATGTAAGGAAAGGAAAATGAATGGTATCAAATAAGTATCAAAGCAAAATTTGTGGGAGACATCCTTTATATTTACAGCAGTGTTTATGTAGCCAGTGGCATCCATAAATTATAGCAGTCATTAAGCTGTACCATGGCTGGCTTGGAGTCTTATAAATCATTATTGAAACAGCAACATTAAACAAATGGCATTTCAGGCTCTAAATTGAAAGGAGAAACCAACAACTCCTTGGGGAACAAGTGCTGACTTTGTACCTCACAGGTCCGGCTTCTGAACACAGTCCAGCCTTGGCAGTGTTCAAATCCAGTAGCAGACCCTGGACACAAATGACAGCCTGGGCTCTCGACTGCCCATGCTTTTGGACTTAAGTTTCCATGTAGCAGATCAGCATGAAAGGGGAAAATCATGTGGCTCAGCCTAACACAGGGTAAGCAACTTACTGCTCAGACTGTGGGGCCAAAGGGAATGTATTTCACTCCTCAGCAGATTTTCTCCGACTTGGGTTGCCTCTTCTCTCCTCCCCCCTCCCTTGATCAGCAAAGAAATTGAAGTGCGCTGGCAAGTTCTGGCGTATGTGTCTCTGAGGAACATGGCCAGAAAGATTGTGATGTTTGATCAGTGCAAAATGGGAACCTTCACCTTACTGCCACCTCAGCTGGCCAAGTGGGAGAGAAGACTGACATTCTTACAGATATTTCCAAAGATAAGGGTTATCTTGCAAACTGGCTACACTGCTAATTATCATGCAGGATTAATCAAGCTGAACATAATTATACCTTCACGTGTTACATTCAACTTCCCAGGCCATAATTTTTAATGCTACTGAAAGCTTTTGGGACCAACAGTCAGGTAAAGCCCTCCCACTCAGCGCACATTAAAACAAGAGAGCTTAATAGGACAGTACTCGGTTGTTGTTAAAAAAACCTGTCATTTCTACTCTGAAAAAAAAGATGAACAGCAATTGCAAAGACCTGGGATGAATGTGCACCCTCGTGAATGTTTTACCAAAAAGCAGCTGCTCTCTGGGCTATCCCTGAGGAGTCTGGCTGGACACAGCTGAATTGAATCCAACAGTTTTCGGGGCAAGACCCTGTATGCACACACGGTGAAAAACATTCATTTTTAAATACATGTATGTAGTAAGAAATACCTACCCATGGAACTCCACCATGCTTATCTCACCATATGTGCTACCCCTCAAAAAAAGAGAAATTTTCCTATTATCTAATTACACCTCTTAAATAATATTTTCTAACGGGCTAGTGCTGCAGTCCATCGTTCCTCCACTAAACGCCACAAAAAATCATGGATTGTGCAACCTCACTGACAATGCTTATCTGTCACAAGTATTTGTCATTAACTTCTCCATTTCATCTGCTCCTCCTTTGGTTTGAGTTCAAGGCCTTGACTCAGAGATATTTAAAAAGAGAGTACTTGGGGGATTTAAAGGTTGTGTGAAACAAGGAAAAGCTGCTGTCTAGCTATAAAAGGATAGTAAGAATTCTGAGGAGTTTCTGATTATTGATTTTTCTATGACTCACCATTTCTGATAGGCACATCCTTTCCTCACTCTTCATCTCCAACCCTCCAGCCTTATAGTAGCGCAGACATTTGAAGGCTGATAGCTCACTTGGTGCTGAGGATAGCCATATTCCAGGACAAAGTAAATTTTCTATTGATACAAGTCATTAATACCCCTGCTTCCACCACTAGAGAGGTTGGAAGGTATGAAATAAAGGAGGTAGGAAAGTGAAAGAAGAGAAAGACAACTTCATGTTAAAGGGAACTGAAGCCATCCTTGGCAAATGGCCATTGAACTCCAACATGATATAGGGCAGAGCACATAAATCAAAACTTTCACAGCAATCTACACTGCCCTCATTTTCCAGCCACCCAGCCCAGGACACCTGTATTCAGACCAGTAGAGAAGCCAAGTGGTCGCAGCTGCAAATGAGACTGGTAAAAGAGATACTTGGAAAACACAATGTCCTCAAAAAACGCTTTGAAAAAAGATTGGACTCCAGGTTTCTCACACCAGGCAGCCAAAATTAGTCAACACTTCATAATTTCTGGCTTTAATCTTTGTAACAGCCTCATTACTGTTGCTGTCATTGCCTAAGGATGCAAGTGAAGCCACATTTGTAGGAGGAGGCCATCTCTTTTTATTAGACTGCCTGATACAGGCAGAAAAAGCAGTCCATGTTTGTATATGCCTGAAAGCTTGCCCATTTTTCCAGTTAGGTAAATTGTCTTTAATCTTCTTCTTTAACTTCCTGAACATAAAATGGGAATAAACTCATCACAAGAGCTCTATGATATTCATTTCATTAACATTTGTAAGGAACTAAGATGTTACGATAACAGAGCCATGAAAAAACCTGTAAGGAAATTATTTACTCTGTCTTCACAGTGCAGTTTGAATAATTTATGGTATAAAATGAACAGGGCCATATATCTGATGAAGGCAGGACAGAGGACAGTAAATAAATTCCCATTGAGGGAGCACCCCCTGCCCTGCGTGCTAAGGGCGCAGCATTCCCACAGTGAGCTACTCCAAGGCGAGAAATCTTGCTCATTAGAGCCACGTACAAACAGAATTTTAATTTCACAGAAAATATCAACATTTCAAAATGTATCTAACCATAAAATAAAAATGCCCAAATTTCTCACAGAACAAAAGTTTCAACACAATTCTAGGTTGGAAATACTGACTTAAGAGGTTTCAACACGAAACTAAATATTGTCATAAACCCAACAAATCTGAAAACATGTGAATTCAGACAAAGCTAAAACGTTGGGCAAGGAAACTCAAGTGGAAACTTACTCGTTTGGAACTCACTCATGTCAATAATTCAGCCAGCTCAGTTCTAACACGCTCTCCCTTTCTGCTGCTGCTGCTTCAAAGTAGGGATGTTATGCTTAGTATACAAATTTTAAAACATCTGCTCCTTCAGCCTTGCCTAATGCCAGTATGATTGCTTACACTGAAGAAAGCCTCACAGCACACCTGAGGAGCCGGCACTTGTTCACTGCCACATTTCAGTAGCATGAACTTTCTACAGAGCCGTACAGCATTCAGACTAGCCAGGCCCTCTGCGTTCTCTTGGAAATGCTTTTGACCAGGTCTAGTTAGTTTTCCTACCTTTTGATTGAATGACTTCCCAACGTTAATGTTGGTGTGATGTAGATTTCCTGAATTTCCAGTAACAACTAGCTTCCTTAAAACTATAACGAAATAAGAATGTGGAATAAGAAAGTTAGCTATATTTCACAGTTTCTCATTTTTCAATTAGGGAAGTTGACTGAGGATCTAATATTTATCTTCATAGCTCCTGAGACAGCAAATAATTGCTGAGTGCAATAAATGACATGATAATGTTTTCCCCTATTAATCTTGCAAAAAATCTAGCTGCTTTTTTGTTTTTGTTAGGGCTCATGGTAACATATGTAATTTTTCCTGTGATTTGCTTACCAATCAATAAGCAGCTCCAACAGCACATCCAAAAATTAATAGTAAGCAAGTAAATAGCAGCAGCGAATTGTACAAAGGAAGTGTGATTTTTCCAGCATGCAGTGGTACCTACATATTCTGTGGTATCTACAAAATTGAAGAGGGCCAAAGAGATGGAAAATACGTATTCCCAAATACCTATGAAACACTGTGTATGCATAGTCATTGGACTTTTTTTTTAATTTCATCTCACACAGCAGATCTTTAAGGTTTTCATCCCTAAATATGAACATCCTGACTTAGAACAATACAATGGGATAGAGTAATTTTGTTAAAATCCCAAATCTCATTTCTTTTGGTTGCTTTTTGTTGCCCTTGTTTCAATACCAGACTGCATTTGCTATTTGATTCCCTTTTCTCTCAGGTACCATTGTATCTTCGTGAGATTAAAAAAACCAACAAAACAACACCCCTCACCCCCCACCCAGCTTTCATACCTCTCCTAAAAGCAGTGATTACTGTATTTGTAACAGTAAGCAACTAGTTAAAAAAAGACCAAAAAAACGTTTCTTGTGATTTTCTGAGAATTTTTCAAAATACAAACCTTGGAGAGGGAAAATAAAAAGGTCCAACTTCTATTATTAGCTCTGCCATTCCCATCAGATCTCTCTGGGTCTGAATAGGCTATGAGACCAGCTCTTATGAGCCAGCAACCTTACCCACGGGGAACACTGGCCAGACTGATTGCTAGCTCACTGGAAGATGAATGCTGCTTGCCACATGCAGTGGACACCGACAAAATCATGAGGTGGTTAAGATCTCTAAGCTTATTTATAGATAACAGGAGCAGATTTAACACGGGTCCACTCTCAACATCAGACATGGAACTGGGTATGAAATAAAACAAGCCTACTGGAGGTCATGAAAATAGTGCTTCCAAACTTCATGCGTGCCTCTTTTTGGGTAAACTGTAAGAGTTGATTAGATAGGAAATATATGTAGTTTTTCACATGTTGCTTCCTAGAAGGCTGCGTTCAAATCCACTTTCAATTACTTGAGTGAATTTTATCTTTGCCTGTTCAGGCTCCCCAATACCAAGCACAACCAACACTGCCACTGCACATAGTGAATTTTTTTCCCATTCTTGTTTCTTAAAAACACCACATCAAGAAAAACATCACTAACATTTTAAAGATGAGGAAACTAAGGCACACACCAACCAATTTCAAATAATGAAATGAGACTGTAAATTGCCCAAATCAGACTTAACTCTCTGACTCCTGTTCCAACCTCTGCCAGTTGGACTGAAATTGGCCAGATCTAAGAAAATAAGCTACAGAAAGGAGAGACTGGAGAAGATTGCTTGGCTCATCAAGAGCTGATTCCACACAGGTCAGATATAACCTCTCTCTGAACCCTGCAATAGTTGCATCTCAGTAATCTCTGTCGTGCGCTTTTAGCACTGCCAAACCAGTCAGAGGTACATTTGTATGCCTTGTCATGAAAAACACAAATAGAGGTATGACACTTAATTGTATTCAAACATCATTTTAGATAGGAATCATATTTTTCGTTTCTAAAATGCAATTCTGCTTCTATAACTGTTTAAAGCAGTATCTCTCCTTTAGCTGTCAGCAGTATTAAATTAAGGTTTATGGCTGTACTGCAGATCAATTGCTGGGGGAGATGGGTGGAATATCACAAATCAGCACAATCATGAGCATGCGTATGTGGTGCCTCTCAGCAGGGTGCAGTGGATGCATCCTCACATCACAGCCAAATGTTTACTGTGCAAAGCAGTGGCCCCACAGTGGAAGAGCAATTGTTCCAGGTAGAAGCAGAAGCTTGCTGGGGAAGAAAATTTCATGTTGTGCCCGTCTGCACTGTGCTAACCTCTGCAAAACTCTGTAGTTGTTTAAGTGCAACAAATTGTTGTCAAGGAGCTAATTTCCACTTTGTTCAAAAACTGAGCAAGAATACCTCAAAAACTCAAAGCATAAGCAAAATGAAATTGCACATGAGCACTTGCTGCAAGGGAGAGCAATAGTACTGGTGACACATAACAGCTTTGCCACTGGAAGGGACTTAATGCGGATGGAGGCTATCCAGCTTTCAGTTCTAGGGAAGCAAAAAGAAACACTGCAGTGTTACCCTACCTCCACACATCCCTGAACATCAGTATGTTGGTGGATGCTATGACTCACTGGTGACTCTTCCAGCTGAATGCACTGAAAACTGCCTACATATCAGTGCTTTGAAGCCAGTCCAAAGGGATAGAGAAGTAGCAGTTCTTTGCCCTTGTGTATCAGGCTGTGCTTCAAGGCCTTGCTACACTTGAATAAAATTATCCCAGGAGCAAAGCTGCTGAAGGTTAACGGCCCTCAACATCAAAAAAAGCCTGGAGAAGAACTCCTTCCTCGAGTCTGTGTCTCCGCCAGAGGATCTCTGCTAACCCTTGAACATGTGGAAGACTTACCGATTGGGAATGCTTACAGAAAAAAAAACAGATGTCGGTGAAGAACACAGTGATTAGCTCTGTGTAAGCCAAGGTACATACTGAAGATATTAGGGAAAAAACACAAGAAAGGATGACATTACAATTCCAAGACAAGCCAGGTTTCAGGCAGTCTCTCTACTGTCTTGTGGCATGCTAAAAGACACTTTGGTTAATGCTTTCCATGCAAGATCTCTTTCCCAAACATATACTGAGGTGCAGAGAGAATTGTAAGACTTGACCAGTATCATTACTCAGAATTACCATGCCGTGAGGATGAGAAGCCTGTGGGTTGCTAGCCACAGTAGAATAGCTAGACAAATGTTAAATAATATTAAAATGGCTTTTTATTATTTTTAATACTGTGATAGGAATCTTAATAAAACAGTTGCTATGTGTAAAGGCAGATCAAGGAGACAGAACATGTCTTACGTCTGTCTCTATGACTCTAGGTTTTCTTTAAGATCTTTATCCTTCAATGAGTAGACTGTGCAATCAAACTCTCAGAAGATTTTACACAATTACTCAGAAATGACAGCCATTTCTTTTATAGTTCTCATCTTCAAATTTGGCACCATAAAATGCATGCCAACCCAAAATATTCCTTTATATCCACTTTGTCAATAGGCTTTCTGTTGAGTGCAAGCTCCCCTTGAAGGTTCTTCCACCCCTTCTTCCTCCCTATTTTGCTAACTGATTCAGCTGGCCATTAATTAATCTCTTGACTATCATCAGCAGTAGTATTAAATTCTCACAAATTTGCTACTGCTGTTATTATATAAAATGCTCCTCCCAGCTGAGTAGGTTTCAGCAAAGCGTAACACCTTGTTGACTCTAGATAAATCTATTTATACAATGCAAATGTACCTCTTCCTGGCAGACAAGTCCTTTATAACTAAATCCTTTATAACTGCAAAACAATTCATTATACAAAATAGAGAAGTAGGAGGACACACAGCTTACTGCTCATTCTTCATCAAGACCTAGCAAACATAAACATTTGGGTACAAAACAAGTAGAATATGAAATAGAGAATATGAAAAAGAGAATATGAAACAGGGGTTGCTAGCCCCACTGCAAAGGAAATGGGGTTAGTCTGGTTTTGTGGCAAACAGGAGTAGTACGCTACACATGAATCATTATGGGAGGGTCCAGAAAGGAGGAGCAGAGCACATGGAAATGACATACAGAACCCAACCCAGCCATACATGCATAGTATTCTGACTGACTTGGCGTCAAAAAACAATTAGTTCCTTATAAGGAACTAAGAAAAGAGAACTATAAACCAATTTCAGGAAATAATGAAATTCTGTATACTCTCCACCAAAGATCTACTGGATTGTGGCGCAGTTTCAAAGGAGATGTTGCGGAAGAAATACATCAGTTTAGGAGAGGGTTACAGTTAACAAGCTGAACTGGACCAGACTCACTCAACAGCACAAACTGCACGAACACACTGAATAATAAAAAAAGAACCACCAAACTTTCTTTTGGCCATAAAATGGACTAGGGGAGACCTAAAAGGTACTTTACATTTACACGTGTCTACACTTGGTCTTGAGGTATCAATTTAAAAGACCAAATAATGATTAACATCAATTTTCGTAGGCATTTCATCAAGTCTTATCTCTGAGCAGCAGCCATCTTGGGGAGGTCAACCATCTTAGCGAACACAAACTCTCCTGTTCTTTACTATGATCCACTGGTTGCTCTGTATTTTACTTCTATTCATCTTAAGCTGCCCATGGTCCTCTCCGTGGTATAGTTAAGTTATACTGAGTGCAAAGGTGTTAGATACCCACCATATATTTTTTACAGAGAGAACAGTTAAAATATCTGACTTCTAGCCCTCCCAGGGCTTTACCTTAATGGGATGTGGATGCAGTTCCCCAGCTATAATGAATGTCACTGGCCAACTACTCACACCACTGCAGTACCTCAAAGCCTGGAATGTAACCCATAGCGCATGGGGAATCTACATTCAGAAAGTTTAGTGAAACACTATCAACAAAATCAACTGCCCTGGAATTTGTACTTAAACCAGGAAAAATGCCTTGCCTCCTTTTCCAGGATTTCTTGATAAACAGCAGCAGGACTCTTAGGTGGCAGTAGTTACAGTAAAGGCTCTCAACTCTACTTTGACCATGCCCTTCATTCCCATCCCACAGGTAATTACCGCTGCTTTTTAGTGAGCAATATAATTTTAAACAGTCTGTCAATGAGGTATCACAAAGATGATAAAAGTGCCTTGCCCTAGCATCTAATATGGATAAAATCAGTGATCCACTGTCCCACAGGTGGTAACACAGTCAGAAAGTTGAGAGTCCTCTGCGTCCACGGCAGTCAGGTCTTTATGGGCAACAGCCACTGCATTCTCTGAAAGGTTTTCAGCAGAACAGTAGGACAGCTAAGCAAACTAAGAGCTGGCAAAGATAGGGTGGCAAATCCAAATTACCAGCCCCCTGTGTGAGAAGCAGTTTGAGCACAGAATAGCAATTCAAGTTTTCTCTGCGCTGCAAGAACTCATCCATCCTACGTCCATTTTACCTCCTCTCCTGTTCAGTCCAGTGACAATCCTGCTGGGAAGGTCTCTGGACAACTTTGTTCATCTCTGCTAGCAAAAAGTAGAAGTGAAAGGTATCTCACAGCAGTCACTAGGCCTCTTCCAGATAGAGCATGACTAAGTTACCAGCTCATCCAGGATATTCTCGGGAATGAAAAGCCTGGCATCCTTTTCCCAATACCCAACAAAAGGAAGAAAGAATTAAATAACCAAGGACTGAGCACAAAACAGCCAAAATACAGCAGCCTAGCATCGTTTTTTGAGGTACTTCAAACCAGCACTCCATTTGTGTGTGCAGGGGCCTTGAATTGCTAGCAAACTACCTTCAGAAATGCTGCCTATCAAATAAAGAGTCTGACAGTCAGGATTTCCAAACTGTCTCTTACGCTGTGACCTTGGATAAGTCTCTTCACTTTTTCAAGCTTCCATCTTGCTGCCCGTGACAGAAAGAAATAACACTTTGTGGGGGATATGTGGCCTTGCTATTGTTTAGAACTAGCACTATGTGAATAGCGTATTTTTGTTTGCACAGAAAAAAAAAAATCTCATTTTTAAGAGCTATCTAAAATGAAAATGTCCCCTGCAGAAGAAAAATGTTTGCTCAGCATTACTCCAAAAGATCTTATTTGACCTGAAATAAAATATTGGTTAGCTCCAGGAAGCTTGCTATTGTTCAAAATTTGTTTCATTTCAGATGTTTCATTCTTCCTTTATGCCTTTTAACATAGTTTCAAATAAAAAAACCCTGAAGTCCAGGGAAAAGGTGTTAAAATCTAGTTTCTTCCCTTACTTTTTTTTGTGTCAAAACGTTCACTTACTAAGTTTGACCAGGATTTTGAATACCTTTGTCCCACTTAGTTGCATTTTTAACAAACCTAGAATAAAAATGGAGATGCTGCTTACCCTTGTGTAACACATGGAGACTCTCAAGTGAAAGGCTATATTGAGTGTAACACTAAATGCTAATCACAAGCACGGAGGATGACAGAATCACTTGAATCATTACCACACGCTAATGCAGCATCTGTCTGAGTAAGCCCTGGGTCATTTCAGCTTGGTCCTGTCCCCTGAAATCTACTCACTCAGTGCACCAAAGAGACAACTTTTTACCATGTTAGCACTGACAGGACTGACAACATTCTCTCCATTTGGCATGTATTAAAATGTGCAAATATTAGCAAAACACAGATTTAACTGAGGGAACCTCAGATTTGGAGAGTAGTAAAAAACAACCATGAAGCCTGCACAGTTTCACATGAGCACTATGGAAGTATTACGCTGCTATTGCTTTCTCAGTGAGAAGCAGTATGGAAAACAGTTAATGTAAACTCAACATTAAAAATTTCACTGACAATTAAGGAGACAGATTAAACTGATCTACATGCAATCCGCAAACTGATTTGGCATTCACTGATTAATGCAGTAAATTAGATACTAACATCTCACATGCAATGTTGTAAATCACTAACTTCACTCAGCAATGTATATGTGGTGTCAAACAATGTTTGATGCTGTGTAAGTTATTAAATTTTCCATAGATGAAGCACTGAGTATCTATTACAGTTTCAGGATGAGATTACGAACAGAGACTTCAATTTCTGACCAAAATTACTTCCAGACTTTGTCACTGGAGTAATTGATACTATTATAACTGCTCAGATTTCCAAAATTCAAGTGGAAATTGCTTTTCATTGTAGTGGAAAATAGCAATAGAAACCTACCAGTACCAAGTCTGGACCCAAGCTTCTTTTTAGTGGACATGCATTTGAAGGTGGAGAGATGCTTTAGAAACGTGATCTATTTCTCCAAATAGGTGCTTTCAAGAAATGGCCATCTCTGAGTTCTGCTGATACTCAATACAATACAGATCTGCTGCTTGAAGAAACTGCAGCAAGAAATGCCACAGAAGGGCCCTGAGATCTGTTATAAGTATTTGGCCCAACTACTGCAAACAAGGCAGAGTCCCCCTCTTAAGCTTTTCTACAGATGTTACTCTCCACGAGTCAACAGATCCCAAGTACTTTCAACTATACAGTCACAAATTCACAAGGTGAAGGTACTCCCCTCCACATATCCCAGGCAGTGCAAGGCTCTAGCCTTAGCAACAACAGTTCAGCTGATGGTTGTCAACACTAATGAGTTAAACTGGACTGTAACGAGATCCTGGAGTTATTTGTAGCTGTGGTACAGGTAAGTCCCTTTGGTTGCAGGCAGACATCCTCTCCCAGCTGCATTGGCAGGAAAGGTTATTGCCTCCATCTGTTCAGGACTGCTTTCCTTCCTGATCCGCTGATGAAGCAGCATGTGCAAGTACTCCCTAATTCATTTCAGGCAAAGTCAGACAGGTGAGGCCAAAACAACAGTTCCTACCTACTCAAGGATTTTATGTTAACCTGTCTCATTTTCAAATGGCAGCTGCTCTCTGGGCTGCATTAAAACATCTTACAGACTCTTGTGATGTGCTTAAAGACTAGGGGAGCAAAGCCACAATACAGTGGTGCTACAAGGTAGAGGAGCAACTCAGTGGCTGTGCTCTAGTCACTTTTAAAAAATGTCATTCTAATATGTGAGATACTTCTGATACATGATAATATTCTTACTATTCCATGCAAAGCAATTTATGGAAGAGGGAGTATTTCCCTTTCCCTTTTTTAAAGAGGGCATACTGTGGAACATCAGACTGCTAACTCCCATTACCTTTGCAGCTTTAGGAAAACTTGTAAACACAGCTTGGTCTTGATCTGAGACATTCAGCTCAAGACCGCTTCTAAAACAAGGAGAATGGAAAAAAACTGCAAGTATGCTCAAGTTCAGAGGAAATTGTGTCTCAATTTAGAACTGCACAAGAGGGACCTTTCTTTAAATCAAAAATGGAGATAAAAGGGTGTGTTTATGTACAGGAAATCATAGCAGCTTTTTTGCAGACTAGTATTTAAAATTATTAAAACACAATGAACATACAACAGAAAAAAAATTTGGTACAATTTTCTGTTCAGAAAAAAAAGCATTTTGTTTTAAATTTTCCTGATAAAGAAGAAACATTGATTACACTAACATAGTGGAATAGAAATTCCCTGACATGACTCTTAATGGTATATCATGCCTAAGAAGTCCTGTCAGTTGAAATTTAGGCTAGAACTCAATGACCTCCAGGAACTGGATTTGAAATTACTAACTCCTGAATGTAACCAGATATGCTTGCAGAAGTAGGATAAATTAAGGTTCAAGGCAAATGCTGCATATAATATAGAACTTAACCTCATTTAGAAGCAATGTTGTTTAAGACTTTATTAAGGGATTGAGTTACCGCTTCTGCTTAAACAGAAGTGACAGAGTCATTCACAAGGGTAATAAAAATAAACAAGATAATGCAAGAGAGGGAATTGCACCAACTGGTAAGGAAGTAACTGAAAAAATAATGTGGATCTTCTATTACCACTCTTTGGAAAGCAGCATGGGATCCAATATCCAAATGCAACTCAATTTAAGTAGATTTTTCAAAAAGCCTTCATTGAGGTCTCCCATAAAGGAATGTGGTCAACAACAACAACAAAAAATAATCAAAGCTTTTACATATAAGTGATTCTGTGAGGATGCAAAGAAGCAATACGATCTACAGGGCTCCATTAGAAGGCTCTTGACTGTAGCTCTGCTTCTACCAACAACCACTTTACTTTTGACAAACCACTTCTGTATCTGAATGTTCTGTGTGAAAGCACTGTGGGGTTTTTTTCAGAAATATACCTTCTTTTCTAGACCCATTCATAAAATATCTACAGAGGGTAAAAGCCCAGGGCTGATTTCTGGTTTATAACTTATACAGGTTTCCCAGAACAGCTGGTGGTTTTAGTGCAGAGAGGCTTCCAGGTCTGACTGGAAGCATCCTGTCAAAGCTGCACGGATGAAGCTTCTATTGGTAATGCTGGTATTGTAAAGTATTCCTGGATAGCACTATTAATCTTGTACTCAACAGCCATTTATTTTTTTTCAGGGTTTATCCTAACAGACTCTGAATAAACTCCTGCAAAATAATTACTATAAAATGATTTATCTAGCATGCTAACCAGTGAGCGTTGAGAATGTTCAATAGAGAATACGTTTGTTAAAGGTTCCTTGCCTGACACTGTTCATTCAAAAGTGAGGAACTGGTGGGCAGACTTTATAGATTACAGGTATTAAAGCACCCACTGGCTTTAAAAGGATAGTTCTGTTAGAAATTCCAGGCTACAATTCTTCAAGCAAAGCACTGTCCCCTTTCTGACACTCTGATGATGCTATGATGTTAAAGGTGGAATGAATTGCTCTCTGAAGTGCCTCTTTTTCTCTCTGTTGACTACAGAGGGATCCTAGAGACTAGCTTTGACATGATGCCTAACTTTCAGACAGCTCAAGTCACAAAAGATTAATACCACCTTGTCTAACTTCATACAACAAAGCATCTGAATGTCTGAACTAAATTTTGTCTAGGGAGATTGAATCCCATGATGTTGTGAATTAGATGACTGGTTTATTATACAGATTTTATTCCCTGACAGTTCAGTTGAGGTCTAGACTGAGAATTGTGCTGAACTGCTTGGAAATTAGCTTTGCACGCTGAAGTTTAGGAGAAGATTTTTTTGTCTCCTATCCACTGAAAATATTTTCTGGCCTTTGTTCAAATGCTAAAAAAAGCAGTCAGCATCAGCAGAATGTGGATGTGTTAAAAAAGAGGTCTCCCATACACTATTAAGACAAAGAAAGAAGGAGAAAGGGACAAGCCAAGCTTACAAGCTTGGCTTTGTAAACTGGAAAATAAACTGTCTTCATTTCATCTAATGCCTTTCCTACGCACTCTTTATGAACACTTGGCAATCTGTAAAACCCACACAAGTACAGCAAGATTCCTTAGGCAAACAGTGAAGCTCTGCCATGACCAAGCTGTCTGCCCGAGTAACTTTCAGAATGAATGCAATTTTCTGAAGAGGAGTCCCCAGAGACAGCGCTCAATTATACCAACACGGTCGCAGCTTCGGCAATGCCTAGCATTAACTAAAAACTCAAAGCTGACAGCAGGTCTACTCTTTCCTGTTTCATCGGTCGAATCCCTTGACTTAAACTAGTTAGAGATGCACCAGTAAACTGCTGGTTATCGTTGCTGCCACAAATGGCCTGATTCTGTTCACTCACTACTTTGCTCTTATTTCTAAGATCGATGAAAGGGCTATTTAAAATTGTTTCCGTTTCCTCCCAACTAATTCCATCCCAGGTGTCAGCTAATCTAATGCTCGCTCACTGTGGCCCGGGCAAAGGGCTTTGGTCATCTTTATTCATCTGTTGCCACTTGCCTTTGTATTTGTGCTAAGGAATTCACAATCTAATTTCTTCGTCCTTTGCTTGTACTCAGTGCACAGCACAGACCAATCTGTGAGTACTGCTCTGAGATGGTATAGCAATATGAATAAATGGAAACAGTAATAAACTCCTCTGTAGTATTTACAGAACAGCATCACTGTGGCCTTGCAGTGTAGGAATAATAATTTTGCACAACTGACTTCCATTTGGTGGCAACCTGCCCGGTCATGACACTTTGGTTTCATTTCGGCTATTACCCTAATTGTCCAGGAAAGGAATGCACTGTTTACTTGAAAAGTCAAAAAATAATATGAACCAGAGAATGCCCTGACTGCTATTATACTCGAGAAAGACAACTGTAATGCATTAACAGACACTGCTGATGTCTGGTACTGCTAGTAACAGAACTGCAAGTAGAAGCACATTTATTATAACTTAAGGGGACCTACATGAAGTCACAAATCAGCCCACATTCTACAAATCAACAATTAAGATGAAGACTACTTGCTACAATATAAACTTATAATGGAGTAATAATTGCCCTACAGGTTTTGTGATGAGATTAGATAGGCAGGAATGTTTTATGACTAAAGGGAAAGAAGAGGAATAGGCTTGTCCAAATGAGAGAAATTGCCTGATTTCACTTGGGAGCAGAGGAAGTCGGAGGTACTCCAAAGATGAAATTAGAAGAAAACGGAAGACCACATGTAAGCATGGAAGACCACTGCAAAGCACTCTGTGCAAAGATGAGCAAGTCAAACTTCTCTTGGAGTAGAACTTTTTTCCAACATATGATAGAAAAGGTTATTTTGCATTTCTCATTTGTCTTAATCAGTGGTAAGTTATATTTTTAGAAAATATACTTTGTACAAAATGTATTTTGCAATCCAGTTTTTAAAAAAATCAGTGTAACTTTATAGTAGTAAGTATCATCGCAAACACTAAGCATCAGCTCCAGCCTCCTTTACCTACAATGAAAGAACAGCTATAACTTACACCTAACTCTTCTGTTTTCCAAACCAAAGGCTTCAGTTGTCTGTGAAGAGCCCAGCAATGACAAAGAAACTGAAGTCCAAATCAGCAACGTTCCTTTCAAACCTCTTGTTAGGCTCCCCCTTTTTTGAAAGCTTTGATAAATATATAGGGACAGATCTTCAGCTGATGCAAGCAGTCGAAGCTCCAACAATTAATGGGATGACGTGCAACATGCTTTACAACTTTCACTAGCAGAAGCTCCACCCAAGTTAACTTCATAGTTACTCAATTCACTTCCTTTACTCTGGGAAATAGCTCGCATGCAGTAAATACTTCCGTTACTTTGCTGTCTAAGCCACTTGGCAATTTTTGTAGACAGGTAAGTCACTTTACTACTGTTTTGTTACTGATGTGTACAATAAAAGTGCCTGATGACTTAGCACTGTTGCCAAAACTTTACACTTAGTGTTTCTGATCTTAGAGTGATTGCTTTCTTTTTGTTATGGTTTCATTAACATATGTTCATAAACACATGTACATACACTGTTATTCCGTGAGGTGCTTAAAGAGTCAACAGTGACTTTCTATAAATCAATAGTAACACTGGTAATATTACAGAAATATTGAAATTTCATCCTTTTCATATTTATCTTTTTTCGTACTGTACAACATGATGCTGGATTTATGCAGTTGTTGCTTACAGCTCTAAATGACGTCTTAAAAATCCAGTACATAATTTACGCTTAAGTGCACAGAATATTCACTGCTGTAGTCTCCACAAAATCATTTACTCTAGATTGTGGCTCACACAAATCAACCAAAACAGCTTAGATCCCAGTATGCCGCAACCCATCATCTCACAGAACCAGACAGATTGCCTCTCAGCTCTCAAAGTTTTGAGGTATCAAAATAGTTGCTGTTTTCATCTCCATTCACATCAAATGAAAAATGCACCATTGATATTATTTTTGAAACATGATAAATCTCTCTATAAGAGTTAACTAAATTATATTTCCTTGTAGAGCTGAAAAACATTTCCAAACCTCTTATTTTGCTTACAAATTTGCTGATACTCCATCAATCATGCCCCACGAACAATACACTTCAGTCTGGAATTGGACCCAGAATCCAGCTGACTCATTTAAGTGCTTGCAACCTCCCAGTTGTACAAAACTTCAGCACTTCAGCTGGCAATCATTTAAAGAAGAGGGGGGAAAAAGTATTCTTAAAATTTCTTTCATGTAATAAAACCTGACTGGTAATTTAAGATCTTGCCATCCGTATGTGACTTCTGGATCAATATGCCTTACTAGCAGGGCTTTCAAAGGCTCAATTCATAAAAGCCCTGTATGCCTCATTTATGGAGGTACGCTGTAAAACTGCCTCCATGGAAGCACAGTGCACAGTCTGTCCTTTCTCATCCTCACAGGTGGAAGGCATGCCTCAGTGCAACTCAATAACGATGGGATTTTTTGAAAACTCCCGGGGGACTAAGGAGCACAGTTGCCGTTAATTTGTGCTCCTAAGTCACTTGGCAGCTTTAGAAAGTTCCTCTCTTTCCCCATGTTTTTCATGACTTCGAAGCAAAAGAATCGCAACATACAGGTTTAATGATCCTGACTGAGATTCTGATGCGCAGCTACAGGTTGTGAGTTTCCAAATACAGCATAAAGGAGTCTCATCTGTTGAAAGGGCACGCGCTCCTTTTCAGAAAACTTTGGTCCCCCATTACAGATTCTTAAATTTTTCAGGGAAAAACTGATGCATCGGGTTTAGTTAGTTGGCATTTCTATTTATGTGTTATGGATTTGATTTGGAATTACAAGGTCAGGGCTTTTTGGTTTTGGTTGTTCTATTGTAGAGTGTCTACTTCAATGTATCCATCACTGCTGGCACCAATTTGCCACACCTCTCCCACACTAGATACAGTGCAGAATTATTAAACAATGTCTGTGGTTTGGTGCAGCAATTGGTTTGCTAAGAAGGCTGGCTGCAGTAGATCATGCAGAAACTGAACAGCAGGACAAAGCAAGCAGGGCTCCCTGAAGCAGAAAGACGAAGGTTTGACACAAAAAGGGAAGAGCTGGACAGGATCTTAGAGCAAGACTGGGGAGATTTGCAATGAGACCTCTCAGATAGAGAAAACAAGCTGAACTTGAATACTTCAGAAGATACGCCCTGAGGTATAGAAGTGCCTTGAGCCAAAATCTAAAGAAGTCTTCACTGTGGTAAAGAAAGAGGAGGAATTATATCTTTTCTCCATCTTGTATGCGTTGCACCACTACAGAGCAGTGCTACCTCAGAATCCAGCGTTGGTGTGTATGATACTTATGCAGGCCTTTAAAAAAAATAAGGTTCTTGCTGCTGACATTATTTTGTCTTCTACAACCTGGAAGTGCACACAGAAAATCTTCTTTCCTTCTTGTCCCATCTTCTCCTCATTCTTGTTCTTCATTTTCCAAAAATGATTTTGCTCACCAATGCCCTTCGGGCTTGTTTGAGTCATGCCAGAAAACGGGACTAGCTTCTACCTGAACATACACTCATTTATCTTTGCATTTGATAATTTTAAATGTTAATTGATCAAGCTATTTGCATTTCATTCCATTTTCACAATTCACTGAATTTCCCTCAGTCTTACTTGGTTTCTTTGCTGGTTCAACAGATTATCCATCTAGTTAGTTCAGTCTGGTTGATTGAGTGGCATCTGATTAAGTTTGATTGCTCTAGTTAATCAATTGGATTGTAAATATTTATTCCAATCACTTTCTAACTGGTCAAACTCCTTAATCATTTCCACTATCTAGACCAATTATTCCTGCCTGATATCCTGTCATTTGTTTTCAGTGTTACCAGTTTATTGCCATCTCTCCTTTCCTCATCTCTCCCTCTGTCATTTATTCTTTTGCCCACACAGCCTGACTCCTATCCTTTTTGCTTGATCATCTCCCTCTTCTGTTCTGACTTTCTAAGCTTCCTCGCTGTCTCTCACCTCTTCTCAAAGACCACTGTAATTCTTCACAAACATGAATCAAGTTGCATAGCCAGGTCTTAACATCTTCAAACATCAGTCCTGTTTAAATCAAAAACCTTTCCTACAGCTAGCAGGGAACTTCATGGATCTATATGAAACAAAACTCCGAGCAAAACTACCCCTGACTTTGTTTTAGCAAAATCAAGGTTCTGCATGCCCTCTGTTACAGGCTAGCAGCCTTTTGAAAATGTAGGGGTTTATTATGGAGAGAGAAAGGGAGAGAGAGACTGTCATCTACTTACACAATGGAATCAGCTTGCATAAATCTTTGAATCTGGAGTAATACTGGTTTAAAATCATTGGGTCATCTGTAAATCATCATTGTCCTCCCCATTCTCAAGTGATAATAGTGAATCCTATGATTGTTTCAATAAATCCAAGCAGTTAAAACATCACAAGAACTAAGTGGCAGCAATTAATAGTAATAAAAATAAGTTCAATTTGGGGAAAGCAGATTACAGAGTTCATTTTCTTTCCCTGAATCAATGGCTCCCCCGTTGAAATAAGCCTTAATTAAGGTAGAAGGTCAGGATAAAAATCATATACAGCATTAAAAAGATAATGTATTGGCCAATTCTTCAAGGTGTTAAAAAGTACTTAAGACCCACAACTGCCAACATTTGCAGGGGAACTGAGGGATTTGCAGTGTCTCTCAAGCAGTTTCCAGCACCTCTTATGAGCAGGCCCTTCTCTTTTCATTATTAAAGCTTTGGATTTTAAAGGCTGAGATTTCTCAATTCTGTTTCTTAACCCAAATCACCTAACCTTTTTTGAATTAGAGTAGATGAACCTGCACACTCTGGTAGGACAGTAACTTTGTCTAAGAAACATCCACGTTTGGTCCTGCTGTGGCAGATTCCAGCCCTTCCACCTTCCGTATGAATGCATCAATTTTAAAGACCAGTTTTATGAGCATTATTACACCACCTAAAACATTTCTTTATACCTCCCTCCTCCCAAATATAACCCCAAATATATCATCAGTTGATTGCTAAATAAAACCACAGAACACTCGGTCCCATTCACCAACATACTGGCATGACAGACCTATGAAAACTAAATGCTCTAGATATTCAGGTTCATCTCCCTCCCCTTTCATGAGTACACTAATGTTCTAAACAGATTAAATTATTTAACACAACCATCACTGTCTAAATTTGGCTCCACAAGAAGTAGGTGTTCACAGTCAGCAACAGAAATGCATAATCACTAATTCATTACTGTAAGAAGCTACTCTACCACTAATTGAGTTACTGTGCCTTTTCTAGAAGCAATATTAGGACTAAATTTGCTTAATTTTTTATTCCTAGCGTTACTATAACTTAATTTAAAAAAGATGAAAATGAAAAATGAAAACAAAGATAAGCCCCATAACAACTGCATTAAATTTATTTTACTTAAATGGGCACAAACCACAAGTGAAATAATTTTCACTTTGGAATTACCTTAAAATGATTTAACTTCACTATAGCTACCGCACTCATCTGTAAAGCAGTTTTTTCTCCAACACAAGATCCCTAGAGGATTAAAACGCTAGCAGGTTAGAGATGGTTTTTGGCACACAACCTGAAGTCAGAATAATCAGTCATACCTCATGGGGGAGCAGAGGTGAATAGGGAGGAAGGTGGTTGCCAAAGCATTTGGAAACAACTACTCTTAAAATAGCAAAGCTTTTCCAAATGCCTACTTAGTGAAATTAGATCCACAGGAAAACCAGCTCAGTGGAACTGTATAAATAGCATAGGCCACTCCAAGGAAAATGCAGCCAATCTGCCTTATTTTATTTTATTTTTTTTTAAATGAAGGATACTCAGAACTTAATCCAAACATACTGAATTATTCCCATTGACTTCAATTAACTCTGGATCTGTCCTCTGGCTTGGTAAGCTCCTTAACCATGGCATTAATACCAAAGGAAATTCTCCAGCTTCCTTTACACAAAAATGACCTGGATAGGCCAAGTAAGTATTATGGTAAATGTTGATCCTAAACCTCAAAGAAAGACAACTACTTCTGACATTTAAGACTACTTTTTTTTTTTTAATCATGTCTATTTTTCAGTTTTATAACAACAGCACAATACTGACTGTGCTCATTGTTCTGTTCACCTGTTCCCCTGAATTTCTGGGCAGTGGTGGATCTCCAGACCATATAAGATGACGCAGCTGGTTTCAGTGAAGGTATGTGTCTTCTCTCCACTGTCCCATAATTACAACTAAACAAATAATTAATAAAATTATCACAATTAAGTTAGTTGCTTCACAAATCTTCCGTAAACATCTTGCAATTTTACTCAAGTGAAACTTACTTAAAAGTTATACAATTTTTAAAATTAATTAATTATTAACATCAAAATTAGCATAGGTGTGTCATGTGGGACTTCAATTAGAAACCCGTGTTTGAATTTTTTACAGTGAGAACAAACAATCACTGGAACAACCTCCCCAGGGACGTGGTGGAGTCCCCATCACTGGAGATTTTCAAGATGCAGCTGGTCAGGGTGCTAGATAATCTCATCTAGGCTCCCTTTCCCATGAAAGGTTGGACCAGGTGATCTTTCGAGGTCCCTTCCAACCTGGGCTGTTCTACAATTCTATCAGATACTGTGATACTATTTCAGTTCTCGGTTTGGAAAAGGTTAACTTTTCTAGGCAATTTTCCAGTAGGAAGCATCAAGAACTCATTTTGAAAAGGGGCTCACTGGTATTTCATTAAGTTCAGTTAACCACAGCATCCTGTCAGCAAATTAATTTATAAGACAAACTGCAAAAAGTGAGTGTACGTGGGAAAACTGAAATGATACATATTCAGGTTTTGTCTGAATACACAAAACCATCATTTTAGTAATGATTCAGATACATAAGTAATCCTGTTTGGAGAAAGCCCTTATTGATTTCCTGCAGTTGATTCATAAACCTGTTGCTAGACTATTTATCAAATGGAATCATGAAAAATTCTATCTGGCAGTTGCTCATATTTCTTCATACATGTTGCAAGTCCATATTCTTATTCTTCCCTCACTATCTCTTTTTCCAGTAAAATCATCTTTAGGTCTCAAAATTTTTCCTTTCTTGAGAGGTCCTCTGCTGGGGATCAAGGATTTTGCTTTTAGTACAACCTTAACTTCAACTTTCAGAAATTTGCATATGTATTATAACCGTGAGATCATTACAGAACTAACTACTTACCAGCTCTGAAGGTAATGAGTGTATTTCTATGTGCTTTCAGTATCTACTGAAAAAAGCTATTGCTGAGTGGACAGAAGCATTAACTTAATCAACAACATACAGTCTCTCCCCTCTCCAAAATAAATGTTTTCTATGTTGCTTACTGAGCTTGAAAACTTGAAAGCTAAGTGCTTCCTCTTGGACAGGCTGAGTGTCTGAAATAACTGCTTTTAACAGCCTTGGAGCATCATTAAACCTTTAATGTGTTTTAGAAGCATTTGATCTCCACATCTCTTACTTAAAAAGTTACTTAGAATTGGTAAATTGAACATTGCTAAGTAAAACAATGTCTTGTCATTTACTTGTGCTTACTATTAAGTACTTTAATTAAGACTTTCGGAAATAAGTTAGCAAATTAATTAATTTACAACTGCAATAAAAAATCAGTAAGAAACCCATTAAATATCATTAATAAGTCAATACATTACTTAGGAAATGAACTCTATTTTTATTACTAGAAATTACCATCAACTATAAAATGCCACTGTACCAATTACTTCACTTGTAGAAGGAACAAATTCTTAACTGACATTATTAAATTAATATATCACTTCTTTGCAATTTGTAATTATTTTTTTTCTTTGGATACTGCACTTATTTAAATAGTAAGTTGTAAGAAAGAAAATTAGACAATCAATAGTTTAGGTTTTACACACTGACAAACACAATCTGCTTCACATTTAAGACAGTAATTGAAAGTCAGTTGGCTGTAGGACGATGGGCAATGCTACCTGTTAACTGTCCTGATCCAAAACCTTTAGAAGTCCAAGCAGCCTTTCTATTGACTGTAGGTGCTTTCTGATCGGAATCTAATCCTATGGTTCAGGAAAATTTTCTGTAAAAAACTCCCAACACTTAGCAAATGTCAAGTGCTAAAAAGCCCTTAAAGAATTAAAGCCAGAGGATGGAGTGCATGAGAAGAATGGTGGTGGTGAACTATAGCAATGATAAGAGATGCACCAAATACAGTTTTGGCCAATCCTGAGCATTTAAAAAACCAAACCAAACAAAACAGAACACCAAACCCAAATGAAACCCCTCAATCTGCAAAGGCTTTCCTTTTGTCTATCAAGCTAACCCAGTCAAGACCAATTATATGATGGGAATTGGGAAATGTGAAGATATTCAAGCAACAAATCACTTTGATTTTCTAATCTGCTGCGCTGTTGAATGAAGAAAGGGAAATGCAGAGTACAATTAAGACATTGCAGTGATAAGTTATGTTTCCACTCAACAATTTTTAGTTAGATGGGATATGAATCTAGAATTTTTAAATTTAGAATTGGAAAAAAATTCAGAATTTTATCAGCATCTGAATTTATTGTTTTAAATTTTAATTTCCCATTCAATCCCAAGTATGCTGTTATTTTTTCAGTTCAAATGCAATAAAAATCCCATCTTTTCCATGAGTAAGGAACTCAAAAAATGGAATTCCCAATGCTAAAAATTAAATCCCAACCTCAACCTTCTACCTTCTTCAAAGCCCCTGTTGGCATCGAATTTAGATCAAAACCTGTATCCACCTATAGAAATCGTAGCCTAATTTCCTAAGATTGTCTATGTGCCTTTATTTATTTTTAAATTGTGTATATGGTCTTTAAAAATTTTAGAAAAATTAGGCTGAAGGCTTGTTACTGTTTCTCAGATGTTTCTTTCCCATATTTACCCATGTTTTAGGTGCTTGAGTGACATTAAGGTATCCAAGTAGCTGAGCTGCCCAAAGGCTTCTAACAGCTGCAGAAAAGTTAGATTTAGATTAATCTTTTCTTATTGCTTTCCCTATTTCCTCCAAGCCTAAGGTAATACCCTTGGCTACTCATCACCACATTCTTTTCTAGCAAAAGGACACAGTACCACATCTTCAGCTCTGTGCAAAAGGCTTAGCATTTCAACCAACTGAAAAAAGAACCAGTGGTTTTCTTCCCTGGTGGCATTATTCATACACCGTGTCCTGTAAGCAGAGCAGGAGAGTAGCCAATTGCTACAAATCTGTAGACAAAAATGGGAGATTTGTTCCTTCTTTTGCTCACAATGTATCTTAATAGCCTCAGCAACTGACATCTGTCATCTGCAGAACGGTGCCCAGTACTGGTATGAGCTCACTTAGACAACATTATCCTTTCACTCAGCTGACTGTCCTTCACCTACGGCTCTCCAAGCACTCCCAAGAGAAGAATCCATGTACCTTCATGGGAGCTGAGTATCTCCTGTAGTCTGTCATAAAATTTGTTGCAATGAATTCCCAAAGCACTGTGGATTTGAATGACTTCTGTCCCATTCACTTTTTTGTTTTGGGGAGTTGCAACACTTTCCTTTCAGCCTTAGAGAGACACCAAGATGTGTTCCGTACACCAGCAGCAGAACAGGTACCTTCTGTCTGAACATGCTTCGTGCTTTCAGCACAATGTCAGGCTGTTCCTTGTTGGAGCTTAGAGATCACCTTTATGCACAGACAGTGCAATAAACCCCTTAATACAACTGGCTTTTGTGGAGAGCAACGTAAATAGCCAAAATAATGTATATTCTCCAGCAGATTTCCCTGTCCTAGACAAGTTGAAAAGAATGACATGCAGCTCAACTCAGCAGTACTCCAAATAAATAAAATGGACAAAACGTAATGTGTTATGTTCTATAAGTAGTAATATTCTTCACTGACATGCCACCTAAATATTTCAGTATGATTCACAAGCTCCATAAAGCTGGTAGAACTAAAATGCAGCTGCTTCTGGCATGGAGCACTAAATTTACATACTTGAATTGATAATGGCGCTTGTATTTAAAAAAGTAACCCCCATTAAGGTTGCCCATTGCATGCACTACATTGAGCTATTAGGGATTACTCAGCAATAACTGCTTTGGAACATTGTCAAAGAAAGGCATACTTTAATATTAGAATCAAGTTTTCCACAGTTGTTCAAAAGAACAGCCCTGAAATTGGTTACCATGAACATCAAAAAGATGACTTGCAAGCTATCTGTCTAGGAACCACTTGTCTGTTCTACTTTCTGCTGCAGAAAGTGAAGTTGCCAGGATAGGCATCTGGCAAGCCAGGATGAATACTGCTTTCGTTCTCCCAAAATGAAATTTTCCTAGAAATTCTTTCCAAAGGGGAAAAAAACCCAATAAATCTTGTTTCCTTCAAGAAGTTAAAAACTTCTAAGGCAACATTAAAAAAATTCTTCCCTGAAAGGTACCCTTTTTTTTTTTTATTTAAACAACTGATTTGATGAGAAGATTTCATTCTGTGAAGGTTCTGTAACAGTCAGAAATCATGCTCCTCTCCAAAAAGGCATCAAAAGACTATGAGCTAGAAGCAATAAAATACGTTACCTGTACTGCAGTTCTTCAGCGCAAAGGAATCCACAGCTGCTACACTCTTGTTCCCATTAGCAACATACTCCAGTGAGATCCGAAATGGTTTCTCTAGATGTCCAACTCTCCTTTGAAGCAACACCCATCTGGTCTCAACATACAGCGAGAGGAAACAACAAAGGAGAAGAGCAATAAGAAAGGCTGCTTTACAAGGACCAAATCCCCCAAAGCAGCAGCTCCACATGTGGCTAGTCATACTGTGCCTCCTACCCCAGCCCTCACTCCCCTCAGGGTGCCCCATGGTCAAGGCCTTTCCCTCCCATGGATTTTGCAAAAGCAAGCTTCTAAGCACCAAGATTTCCACCCAGCTAAGATGTGGAAAACCCAGCTAAATAGTAGCTTATTGCTTTCTTCTGTCACACTTCTGTGCTCCCGGATTTCTCACAGATGTCTGCCTGCTGTTTAAAAGAAGCCTAACTTTCTTTGCAAAGCAAGCTGTGAAATCTGTAGCGCACATGCACACCCTCTACATACCACTCTGCCTGCTTCTCACCGGCAAAGTCTCTTAGTCACTCAGGCAATAAGCCAGTCTCCAGGGCTTGCTCAACAGCTATAATTCCCAGCACTGCATCGCTGGTTGAGGTAACACTCTTTGCTTCTAATGGGGCTGGCTGGAGCGTCTACACGGGCATGAAGCACTACAACTAAAACATGCCATTTCTCCTCCTCGCACTTCCTCCCCCCAGCCTCACAAACAAACAAACAAACAAAAAGTCCCACCAAGTAAATCAAGGAACTAAGGAACTGGATTAGCAGCCCTGGAGACTAACATCCACACTCCAAGAGTCTTTCAACTTAGTCTGCTTGTTGCCAAGAGTAAATGAGAACAAAAAGTCTGTATGAGCTTAATTCACTCTCGGAGACGCTAGAAGACATCAAGGCCTGGCTGTCTTTAACGTCCACCTTCTCCCCTCTGATCAGCTGAGTCTGCTGCTCTGCCTGAAACACTTTGCCAGCCAGCAGAAGAACTACTTCTAGCCCCTCAGCTGTTACACATCACCTCTGATTTAACTTTCATATGTTCTGTGTCCAGCAAGACATGTCCTAAAGGTAGACAATAAAAATATAAGTATCTGTCTTTTTCCCCAATATACTAGAATTCCGATCTGCAAGGAAAACTTTGAGGAATAAAATACTGGTATCATAACATGCTCTGGCCCATTTCACCTTTCATCCTTGGGCACAGGCTGCCAGTAAAACCACTTGTTGACACCATTTGTGAAGGGCTGCTTCCCAAGAGGCGTGTATTACTTTGGCAGGGATACAGAGCCCATCACCCATTTCACCCCAGTGCCTGCTTGCTAACCATAAACATGATCAGAGACAGGAGATTCTGTAAAGCCACTCAGTCACTACTAATCCACTTTTTCACATTTCTCTTCTGTTACAGGAAAAGATGCAGCACCAAGGAAAAAACACTTCTTTTTAGTGTACTGTAACTGGTCAGCTGCAGCCAAACAACAGGGGTCTAATAAAGCCTATTAGGAAATGCTCTTTACAGCTCCAACTGCAGTTTTTAAAAGATCAGAATGAAAACTTATTGTGTTTCCTTCAGTTGCTTTCAAACACCAATATTAAGCATTTTTGAGGAAGACTGTAACTATTTCTAGCTGACATAATGGGTCAGGGGCAATGCATTTTTCACTGGTCTTATAAAAACGTTTCCACATCAAGTATTCCCATCACTCCCCAGTATATGGGTTTGTGCTTGTATGTGGGCTGTGCACAAGAACACATTTTTCTTGAGGGAGGAAACCCACTGGAACATACTTCTGAACAAAAGAAACTACACAGTTTAGCTGGCATCCATAACAAGAACCTTCTTCTCCAGAAGTATGCCAAAATTTGGATGTTATCAAGTTAAGACACACTTCTGAAAGGAAATAAAACAACGTGTGTATGACATTTGCACCAACCAACCATCACTTGTGCCTGCCACAAGCATGGGTTAATCCCAAATTGCAGACCCTATACCACTAGCAGCTAGGAGACTTTTCTTTGCTCCAGAGGCAGACACACTGTTTATCTCATCAAGGACACAATGATGTCATTACGCTCCGCTGAATTGGACAAAATTCCCAGCAGGCAAGGAAGCTGCCAACAGGTAGGTATGTTAAAGACCTAAAGAAAAGTCCTAAGCAAGGGCTGCATAAAGACCCTGCCAACAGCTAATGCAGTTCAAGTGGCCACTCAGAAAAGCGAACACTGCTTTTTAATGATTTACTAGGTTTCTTCCTCCCTCCTTTTCCAGCAAGAAGAGTGAAACTAGACTGCTAAGTTTCATTTTCTGTTTGCGGTTATTTTAATTTCCACATCTCATCTTCCGACTGCTGTGTTCGAGGTTCCCACTTGAAAAGGGAATGTTGGCATCCTCACTCCTTTTCTGTTCCCCTCCCCCAAACAGATAAATCTGCTTTTACTGAAATTAAATAAAATAAGGCATTGAGAGTATTTTAAATGCCTAGCTTCTGTGTGTGTTATTTCTTTTGATGTCATCTCAAGTTAGGTATATTGTAGGAATTAGAGGATACGAAATTCCCTACAAATAGAGTAAAAAACCACCCTAGATTTAATTTTGGTTATGAAATACAGAAGCATCTGTATGTCATGAAAATCGTTTTCCTCAGCTTCAGAAGACTGATGGATTTTAATTCCAAGTATGCAGTGGCTCTCAACAATGATTTCCATTTCTGTGCTACTGCTAACCCTCTGGATAAATGTTCCAGGAGTTTTAGGAATTGCTTTTCTGAGTTACTGGTGCAATAACTTTAGTTTGAAATTCTCAGGCCTCTCATAGTTTACCACAGAAACTTTATTAACTCCCAGAGCTGTTGCCAAGCAGGTATTTTATATCACCGCAATGCAAGACTGGAAAAGGCAGACTCACTCAAGCCCAGATTCATTACAAAATATATTCATATTTTGTGGTACAAATTCCTGCAATAGGTTGTCTGAGATTCAAAGATTCATGTGAAAAGAAATCCCAAGTATCAGCCTCTTTCTTCAGAGACATGAAAATAAATGAGCTAAAGATGACACTAACTGGTGCATTTTTCAGGGACACTAAAAATAGCTACTGGGTCAGTAGAGACACCCACAGGCAAATTCGGATGGGAGTCAATTCTGCCGTCATTCTGTGGCAGAACAGGGACTCTGATCTCCAGTCCTTTCCATACAACACCCTGTATTTAACAGACCCATACTCATTTGCAGGTCCTGTACTACAGGCTTGCTAGATCTACTTCAGTATAACTGATATGCATTAGATGTTAATTAGTAGTAGCTTTATTAAATTTCTATTAGTGGCCTATATGTTACAAGTCTAATTTTAGAAAGTATTTTAGCAAGGTAACAGAAAAGCTACTTCAGTGATCTTTTGAGATAGATGGGGAAATACCATGTGTGGAACTTTTTCATACTGAAATCACGTGTAACCAACCTGATAGCTTTCTATGCTGAGATGATCGGCTTGGTGGATGAGGGGAGCAGTGGATGTTGCTTATGTTGACTTCAGTAAGGTTTTCAATGCTGTCTCCCATCTCATCCTCACTGACAAACTGATGGAAGTACACACTATGTAAGTGGACAGTGAGGTGGACTGAAAACTGGCTGAACTGCCAAGCTTAGAGGGTTATCATCAGTGGTACAAAGTCCAGCTGGAGGCCAGTCACTAGTGGTATACCTCTGGGCCAACAGTGGAGCCAATGATGTTTTCTGTCTTCATTAATGACCTGGCTAATGGGACAGGCTGCACCATCAGCAAGTTTCCAGCAAGTTTGGGAGGAGTGGTTGGTACACAGAATGGTTGGGCTGCCACTGAGAGAGGCCTTGACAGGCTGGAAATTTGGGCCAACAGGAACCTCATGAAGTTCAACAAAGGGAAATGCAAAGTGCTGCCCCTGGGGAGGAACAACCCCATGCACCAGCACAGGCCAGAAAGCAGCTTTGCAGAAGAAGACTTGTGGGTCCTGGTGGACAAAATGTTGAACATAAGCTAGCAATGTGTCCTCAATGACAAGGAAGGCCAATAGCTTCCTGGGCTGCACTGGGAACAGCAGATCGAAGGGGTGATACTTCCCCTCTATTCAGCGCTGGGGAGACACATCTGGAGCACTGGGTCAAGTGCTGGACTTTCCAGCACAAGAAAGACATGGACTTACCGAATTGAGTCCAGCAAACAGCCACAGAGATGATTAAGGGACTAGAGCATCTGACATACAAGAAGAGGCTGAGAAAATTGGCATTGTTTAGCCTGGAGAAGAGGAGGCTCAGGATCTTATCAATGTTTATATGTTACGGGAGGATGGAAAGAAGACAGAATCAGACAGTGGTATCCAGCGAAAGGACAACAGGCAAGCACAAGGCACATTTGCTTGGATTGTAAGACAAGAAATTCCATTTAAACGCAAGAGAAAACTTGCTTACTTTAAGGATGATTGAACAAGTTGCCCAGAAATCTTATGGAGTCTCCATCCTTGGAGATATTCAAAACCTGACTGGATATGGCTCTGGGTAATCTGCTTTAGCTCACCCTGCATTGAGCAGGGAAGGTGGACTAGTCAATCTCAGAGGCTCCTTCCAACCTCAACCATTCTGCAATTCTGTGAAACTTAGGTCCAAAAAGCAAATTACAGCAGATAACAGATTGCTCCTGTTATCCTCTGCATAACCTCCAAGCACTCTACAGAGTGATGAATCAGACTGGTAAGCTAACAACTGCAAGGACAAAGGCATCAGTTACTGTGCATATAGCTATCATCTCCGCACAGCCTTCAACATCAAGACCACAACATTGGCCATAATAACCATGGTGATCTCTCTAGATACTGCCTCAAGCAACAAAAAAGACCACAGTTTAATGTCTTAATTTAATCCTTTACGCTGTAAAGCAACACACTATATTGTATTGTTTAGGCACTGCTCAGTGCCTTGATACAGCAGGCCACATCCACCCAACAGGACCTTCACTGAAGTTACAGTAAGAAAGAAGTTGGCTCAAATATCTAGAATCTGCAATATACATAGATTTAGACAGAAACTACTAACATCACAGTTTTTAGTGACAGAGTCGCTCAAAATCCTAGATCCAAATATCTTCAGACTTTAGACAAGTTCAGACCTGGATATATTATCTAGAGAGAATTTGTTGCTTAAAGAAAGCCTGGGCAACACCCAGAATTTCTCTTACGAGGCTATATTGCTCTTCTCCAAAACAGAAAATGCTGCTGACAGAACCTGAACACAGTACAAGGGCTGAATTTTCAAACGACCTTCTATATACTCATTCACACTCCTTAATGTGAAGGTATGCTAGAAACCACCTTGGGCCTCACACAGTCCTGCAAGGATTAGGTGTTAGATCCTGAACAAGCCAAAGTACTTCTCTGTAACCTAACTTTTCTTAAACCTCCCATCCATGACTTAGTTTTCCAGGTACCAGGTTTTGCTCCCCTGCTTCTATTTCACATGTAGTTACCCAGTTTCAGAAGCCATAATCCAGTTTTCATAGAAACTTAATTTCCGAGAGAT
>NW_008824051.1:2487094-2497618 GCF_000699105.1 Pygoscelis adeliae
ACGCTCTTCAGTTGTTCATGCAGCTTGTAGCTTCAGGAGGAACACATTCCTGATTAATTCTAATCAATACACTAATGCTTTAGATGCCATTTTGCATGCTCCTCTGGGTAATGCCAGCACTGATTAATTGCAAGTACAAGTCAGGATGCTCTCTTAGAGGCAGTGAATTAAAAAAAAAAATGTGCTAGAACTCTCAGGTAAGATCTCAAGTCAGAACACTTGCATCCTGCATTTGCCTGCCTTCATGGATAAATGATTTTGAATCCAATTAACACATACATACTCACTGGGTGCTCTTTCATCCTGCTAAAGAGGGGTTTAAAAATGGTTGATTCCAGCAAGCTTTGGGACTTTGGTCTTGACATCTCATGTACAGGAACCATCTTTGTGACCATTCCCCAGATATCCATCTACATCTGGAAGGTAGAATTAATTTCCGTGCCATCAGCCAGCCTGACACCTGTGTTGCCACCTATGTCACCACCTATGTCTTCAGTACAGTGCACTGTTGGTTCGCACCAGCCCCTAGGCATAAGTTAAGTTTCACCCAGAACATTATCCCAGCCTGGCTCTGATCCCAGCCTGGCTCTGATAAAGCCACTTCTTTCTCACATTTAGAGGCCAATTTGAAAGCAAAAGTCTTCAACATATGAGAAGAATATGGAAACATTTAGCAAAAAACAAAGAACCAACCCTGAAATCCTATTGCCTTATATATAGTAAATGAGGGCTAAATGCACTTGAACTGTGGCATGGGAAATGAAGAGGTGCATGGCCCCTCCTGGGTCACGATCCAGCTTGTGCACTCCCAGCAGCTATTAATAGGAGGTTGAGGGAAGACAAGAACTTCGAACTATCCCCTCTCCTTAAGAAAAAAGCTGTGGAATTTGACAGACTCCTCATACTTAAGTTGAGTTACAGTGTGATTTTATTTCTCCAGGTCCAGGTTCTCTCTCATCTAAAATACTCCCATTGTTACCAACACTTATCATGGTATGCCTGGGAGGAAAATGCAATGTACCTCGGTAAGGACTTCATTTTATCTCTTTGGCAAAAGGTTCAGCGAACTTTTGGGAATTACAAAATTAAATAGCAATAATAGCAGCTGCATCAGAGTATTTCACATCAAAATCCACCTGCAGCACGATAAAGGTAGTGAAAAAATTAGAAGCTGATTTTTGAGAATGAAACCTTGTTAAGGGCAGAATTAAAAATTATCGGTAGGAGTCCAAAAGAGAATTTCCCCTTTACTAGCTGAATTGGTGAAAGAACGTAACTTTCTCCATCCTGCATGCCATTGCATAGTTATACCAGAGTTTTATAAGAGGTTTTAATCTTGCCTCCGTACTGCTCCAGAATTCCTTTTGCTTCAGCAATTAATGGGCACTGCACAAAGGAAGAACCAGACTAGACCTTTTCAGGCTGCAGCAAACAGAAAATTAAAAAATGTTTTCAAGAAGACGCCGATACAATTCTAAGAGACAGAAGGAGAAAAAAAAAAAGAAAGACCCATAGAAGGCTGTGTAAACTCTTTTCTCATTAGTTCAAACAATACAATACACTGTCTTGTAATTACTTTAATTATCAACTTTAAATTAATTTCAGTTTACTGATCTTAAAATTACTTAAAAGACATCAAGGCCTGAATTTGATGTATGATGATACAGTCTTGAAAAGGATCTACTTTCTAAAATGGCAACAAATAAAGTTACTGCATATTACTGCAAGAGATTATTTAGCATTAAAGGAGGTAATTCTTGATGTGCAATGCAGAAAGTTTACAATGCAAACTCTTCTGCTCATGGATCATTGAAAGGTATACATTTTCCTCTATTGATTTAATGCCAGATGTCTTTCTACCCTTTTCTATGGCCTTTTGCATAAGCAAGACATACTGTTGGTGTTAGGTTAAATACAGTTAAGACCTTTATTAGTGTCATTGGATGAGACCTTTAACATCCCTGTGACTGGTTCCAAGAATGCTTCCCTGCCCTTCCCTCAAAATGCCTTTAGAAGACACCTTCACAAAAATTTTGCCATAAAAATGATTAAATAATTGTAATGATTTTATTTCCTTTTACTCTTTTAATGCTTTTAAGATAAAACTAATAACACCACGCCCCCACCCCCCACCCAAGAAAATGCTCTGTAATTCTCCTAGGTTTGACCGATGAGTCAGACACAGTGTGTAATTACCTTGCCTAGAACAGGAGACCAACAAGATTTTGGCTCCAGACTGCAATGATAGTGCCTCACGTGTGCTGGGAAGGAAGCTAACTCTACCCTCCTTTTAGGATTGCAATGCTAGGCTCTTTTGTACAGCTGCTCTACTGAGAATTGTACAACTGGGGAGATATCGCAATATGGCAGAAATTGCTTTAGGTTTCAGTGAGACACAAGTAGCCCATAAAGGATATTTTTATTTTATCCTTACTCTTGGATAACAATGAAAGATTGCAATTAAGCCACTAGAGTTTCATTGGTAATAGAATATCCTCCTATATTTAGAGCATCCTACAAGACCACAACACAACTACTCTACATGGGAAAATTTATTAAAATGGCAGAAGATAAAACCTACAGAAAAATATATTTTCCTGTTAACTTTCATAGAGTTTGTTTGTTTTTTTAATCTCTTTCCTGAGTGTCTCTTAGAAAAATCACTGTTACAAAGATTTTGCTTTACTAACCTGGTTAAAGTAAATTCCCTGCTCTGAAAATTTGAAGCCTTACATTTCAGTGCTGTAAAGAATTGACTCAGGTAAGTAACTGAAGAACTGCAGCCTCACAATTAAATCTAATTCTTGTAATTACAAATGAGAATCTTTTAATGGAATTTAATACAGACAGAGGCCTTGGATGAAAGAGCACAGGAACTGCAGAGGCATTCAAAGACAGACAATGAAATTATGCTGTATGGTGGAGGGCAAACGTCTTTCCAACTGAGCAATCTGGTACCTTTGCACTGGAATGTAACCTGCTAAATGGCAGGGTTATTATTAGTTCAGTTTTCCTTTTATAAAATGTCTGTGAAAAGAGTAACCCAGATACTTATAGGACAATTTTTGTTACTGACCATTCTGAAATGTAAACTTAATGCTACAGGCATGCTAAGAAACTTGTCTACTCGAAAGCTCTGTTGGCCAAGCGGGGCTGAGATATGAGAAAGTGTTGTTGTTTTTTTAAAAGACAGAACAAATTATTTTAATTAGCCACTTCATCACATCCAATAAACAGTTCTGAGTTTTTCATGGGAACTCCCCAGTGACATGACATGACTAATCACTCCAGTAAGAGACTACTGCAATTGCAAATACAGTAGAGCTAAACAACTTGCCCGGAGGAATATGTTCATCTGGCACTGAACTTTCCTTTCTGTTCTCCAGTTAAACCATGCAACGTGGAACTTTCTTCCACCTCTTGAGAAGTACATGGTTGGAGGCACTCCTGGGATGCTACAATTAGTAATCATATCTGCAACGTAGCATCAAAACTGATGTGAAAAGAACAACAGCTCAGCATACTTTTCTGATGCCCAATGGCACTTTAGTGTCACCTCCTCTTGTAGTCTTCTCCCTATTTGCATATGAGCTTGATTACACTTCCTTTAATGAAACTAACACTGCCAAAAAATGAGATTTCACTGTATGAAACCAAATTGCAATAACTGCTGGCAGCATGTAAGCCAAGGCAATCCTAGGAACACTTAGCATTCATACAAACCGTTACATCTTTAGATGCTTCTACAGACCTCACAGCCCCTTAGCAAAGAAATCAAACACCTCATTTTTCAGGTGGGTGAAAAGGAGGCACAGGAAGGTTGTATGACTCATTTAGTCAATAACTAGATGGTGGAACTCGGATCAGAGATAAAAATTTCTGATTCTTATTCCTATGTCCTAATCCACTGCATTGTGCTGCTTCTGATGAGGGTAATTAAATTTCATGCTTCAGGGAGTAACTTAATTGTCTTTGAGGATCAGAAGGAAATTCCATCCTTTCAAACCAATGTACAGCACTGCTTAGGTGTACCAAAGAGGCATTTTCTTTTTTTATTTAAATATTGAAAGTAAAAAATAATCTAATCTTAATTACAGTCAAGTACAGTCAAGGCTTCACAAAGACAGGATGTCTTTTCAAAGAGAGGAGTAGTGGCAACGTATTCTGAAATGACTGAGTTCTCAATAGCCATGTCTGGGAGCCCAATTAAACTGGGATTTTTACCTCAGCACTCAGCAATGGCTTTTCACGACACAGCTAAGGGGACGTACGAATATTGTGTCTGCTCACCATCTATATGGTGGAATAAAAGCCATGAAAGATTTTAGGTTCAAAGGCTGAAAGAGTGGATGAGAGGGAAGGTTTTACTTAAGAGAACAGCTGTGCTTAATTCTGTATCCTTTAGGTATATGTTGCAATTATCTAGCAGCTTTAATAACCTAGACTTCAAAATAAGGTATCAATATATCCAAAGAAAGATTAAGGACTAGATGAAGGACTTTTTGGATCATAAGGTTCAGAAGGATTTACAGAACATCTACTCCAGGCATTCCCGCCCACTACAAGACAGTCCCTAACCTCCTGTAAGAGGCTCCTAAAACCCATTCATCAGGTCAAACCCCATAAAAAGCTGTCTGGTTAGAAAAAGAATAGCCTGACTGGATTTCAGAGATTCCCAGAAACGAAAAAGGCTGCAGATAATCCTCAACAAATGCTACCTTTCCCATAATTTCAGCTATTCACAGTGTTTGGCTGCAACACAGAGGTAGGCATATGATTGCATCAGGCATAGGGTGTGCCATATGCGATGCAAAATATATAAGTAAATAAAAATAAAACATGGTGCAAAATAAATAGAAGTGAAATGTCTCCCATAAAACTGTACAATACAGAAGATGTCTACATATAAGCAATGTGAGGGGTAGCATGAAAGGAAATTGCAGGGGTGAAGACAAAAGATTTATTTCCTGATGAACAACTTCCTCCTCCAATTTAATTTCCTTCCTTCAAAGAGACTGTCAAAAGAAACGACTCATTAGGAAGGATCTCAATGGGGAAAGATGAGGCTTGGAACGCAGAAAGGTTGTGTCCATTATTGCTTACGTAGCGGGTATTATAGGAGTTACCCTGTTGGGGAAGGGGGCCTTTGAATTGTATGACTCAACTTTGAATGCAGAAAGATGATAAAAAAAAAAGAGAGTGATGAAAAAAATCACCTGGTCAGTGTACTCAAAGAAATGGAACTTGGGAGGCCAGCATCTACTCATCAGAGCAAATGGCACATCAGAAGTCAGACAGACTGTACTACTTAACAACTGAAATGTCAAATTTAAAGAGAGAGAAACACCATGAAAGCGAGGTGTGTGCAGCTTTCAACACAGCAGCAGTCACAGCGATGCTATCGTAGTTGATAACAATGTCCTCACTATCTTACCACATTTGGAATGTATGTGAGAATGACATCTGCTGTGTAGGTCCAAATAGAAGAAATGCTGCCTATGGTCAAGACTAACTTTTGCCACAGACTGTTTCTGTCCCACTGATCTAATCTCCCTCATTTAGTATTGGATATTTCTGAGAAAGAGAATTGTAACAGGGCATGCTGAACATCCAGAAGGGAAGCCAAGAGTAGCTTACCACATCTGCCACTGCCTGGAAATACAAGTTTAAGCCACTGTCTGGGATCTCAGCTCCTCAGAACTTGGAGAGCAGGGATGTTTTATTTAGCTCAGCATCCATTTGCTGTTAGTCTCAACATTTGGCATACACACTTCCTTTGAGCATAAATAAGAAAAGCCTCGACAAGTAACATGCATAGAAAAGAGACTCCACAAGACATTCTAGTATAAGTTACTGGCTCCTCACAGTCAAATAAACAAGAAGCCCATTTCCTTGGGTTAATATAGCCAATGAAATTGAAGGTGTTTTTGAACAGTGATTTTAAAGCAGCATGAAAATATGATGACTGTCTTTAGTGTTTACTAATAAAGAAAATACCTAGGCCTTTTCATGCATTCCCAAAACACAGCAGTCCTGCCAATGCTGTTCATCTCAGTATCACATTAAATTGTTTTTCAAATTCAAGTAGTCTTTTTTCTTTTTTTAAATGACATCAGTAATTGCAATTCAGTAACATTTGCTGGGACAGCTCTTGCCTTTAGACACCATTCTGGGAAGGACAGCATGCACTGCAGCATCCTGGAAAGCTCAGAAACGTGAGCTCGGCCTCAAAGAACAAGTCTTGCTTGCAAGCTCACCTGTATTAGGCAAAGACTGGAAAGAAAACCATTCCACGATTCCCTCACAAGGCAGAAATGGGGTGAAAGGTCCCTGCTATGATATTCCAGTGTGACTTTAGAAACATTGTGATATTTCTGTGAACCTAGGTATAAAAAGGTATACTTGGTGCCTGAGGATACAGTAAGGCTTGATTAAGTTAACAATACCCAGCTCAGCTAAAAAGGTCAAATCAATTCAGGCACCCCTTCTAGGGTCTGACTTTAATTCATATATTAAAAATAGAGTTTAACTCTGAACAAGGATGAGTTTTGCTATATGAACCTGCAACAACCTTTGAGCACTTCAGACAGCAAAGGCTGCAGGTATGCAAAATATCTGTGCAGGTATACATATTGTCAGCTCACCTTCAGGCAACATAAACTGGGTAGCAACACCAAGACTGCATTTCCTGACATTTAATCATCTGTTTCATGTCACATCAAGAGGATTTTTCAATGTACTATTTTCTAAGACCGTTTCCTTGCTGTTCCTCCTCTCCTGAAGAGAATACAACAATAATCCAAGTGCCGCAGGCTGACGGGGAAGGCACAGTAAAATTTCCAGCCCTTTCTTTCCTCCCTCACTGCTCTCCCACATGGGCTGCCTGAGTACTTGCTTCAGAGTAGAATTTTGCCTTTTTCATCAAAATTTAGATTTATTGACTCTCAAAGTCTCAGAATGACCTCTAATTTTCCCTAACAAACATAACCACGAAGCTCTCAGGCTCCGTATCTGCCAAGAACAATCAATACTGTTGAATAAAAAACAGCCTATGGACCACAGCGGCCCTTGCCTCTGCCTAGCTCAAAGGTTTTATGCAGCTTCAGCTTGTTCTTGGGTGAACCCGCTCCTGGGTAATTAAGAGTTCAGATGCTCCTGCAAAACCCTTTTTGCACAGATGAATTGCCTCAGGATATACCGAACTCTAGTCACAAGGAGGTTAAAGCTGCCTGAGTCTGTAGGATATGCTGAGCTGAGCAATGGGCCGGAAGGAAGACGCCATTAGGCTAACTCTATCAGAGCAGTCAAGTGATTGCGTTTTAGTCAGTAACTCCATCTCCGCCACAGCCCTACTGAATACATCCATGTTAGCCACTACCAGCTGCATCCCAGCTTTGCCATTAGCCCATGCTAGGATGACTTTCTGCTGATTAAATGCATTCATCTGACACGATGACGAATTCTTCTTTTCTGGACAGTGATTCAGAAATGGGCTGAATACAAGGATAAGGAAAAACAACATTAGGTAGGTAAAGGAAGGTATATCGAGAAAGGCTATGGGTATACTTGAGCTTCTGTTGGCTGCGTGAAGTTTTCAGGCTTTAACAACGACTGCAACAGCAATTTAGCCCTTTCACTGCAGCCCCAAGGCAAGAGAGAAATGGGGGGCTGCAGAGCAACCTCTGGCCTGGAGCCTTCATGAATTAGTGTGGACCCCTCCCAATGCTCAGCTCATTTACAGCACAATTCCCAGAGGCTCTTCTCTGTATGCACTAATTTAAAAATCAGTGCAGAATGTAAAAATAATAACCTTTTAGCCTAGTAAGATTTTACATTCACTTGTAGTTTAAGTCATTGAGAATAATAGCGAATTAGGATGTCTGGTCTTGTAGGTAAAGTGAATTTAGTCCAAAGAGCTTTATGGCCTAAGAGCAGCCTTCCCCTCACCCCCTCCCTTTTTCTTCTCCTTTTAAAAACTGAGACAACACACTAAAAGCCGTAGCAAATTCTCTTCATTAGTTCTATCTAGCAAGTGGCTGTGTTTGAGATTCACATCTACAGAAAAGGCCCAGAACACGCCACAGGTCCATCAATATTTTTGGAGGTGAATGAATAAAGTACTTAGAGAGCAGAGCAGCTGTTTCAATTATAGCATTAGCAGCCCAAGCCCTAAGCACTCAGTGCTCCTGGAAGCCCAAGGGTGTGGCGTGTAGGGGACAGAGCCATCTTTATGGATTATAATTACAAGACCAAGGCCAATTGCACATTCAGAGCAAACAGGCAGCAAGTGCTTTGGTTGCAGTTGGTCGTTTTCTGTTTCAGCCTTCCAGACTTTTGTTTTTGCTTTGCAAATGTGAACAAACCCCTTTCAGAATATGCCAAATACAAGCAACTCCAGCATTCCTATCCTGCTGTTTATATGGTTTGCAATTTCTACTTCATGAAAAAAAAAGATTTAGGCACCTTCTCCTCTCCCCTCCTACTTTCACAGGGACAAGTTTGTATCCTGAGGCGCTTAGTGGATGCAAAATGTTCATTTCCAAGCAGGTAATGTCCCATGTAAATCATCGCTCCATTGCAACAAGAGAAATGGTGAATCTATATATTACATTTCATGCCTGCTGATGCGAACCATGTAAATTCAAAAACTTGCATTATAACTTTTGTTAGTCAGACATCTAAGTTCTCAGCCAGCAATGATTATACAGAAAATAACGAAGTTGGCTCAAACACACACACAGAGATTCCTCCATTGAGGGAATTTCTGTTCAATCACACACAATCAAGTGGAGAAACAAACCAAATTCAATTTTACTAAACTCTGACTAAATAAAAAGTCAGTTTTATTCCTCTGACCATACTGATACACCAGCATAATGTAGTTACTTCTGGAATGAGACCTGTCAGTGGTTTAACAGAGCACCACAGCATAATGTAATCCCCTGAGCATGAACATGAGGTGCCAGGGAAAGGCACTCTGAAGTCCTCAACATGCCATTAAATAAAGCTTCATGATGTCCACTTGTTATGAAAGTGGGGAAGCAGAGATGCAACACACAGGAGTCCACCACAAGACTCTGCTAAAGACTCACAGAAATTGCAGCCTGGGGTCAAAGCAGTGGATGTGGCAACCTGTCTGAGCAGCAACGCTCTTTCTAGGATGGAAGGATGGTGCAGGCCCTCTTCTGCTAGAAGCCCTGAACTCTGTTTCCATAGACATCCCACTTCAGTTAACTCAGACATGAATTCTGCCAGTAGAAGAAAGATTTCTCAACCCTACAGTCACACAAGGAGGAATAGCCTCCAGGTACTTTGACAAGTAGATGTTAGATGAATAGCTTAGACGATGACAGTATGGACTGGAGCATCTGACATACAAAGAGAGACTCAGAGAGTTGGGATTGTTTAGCCTGGAGAAGAGAAGGCTCAGGTAGCATCTTATCAATATGTACAAATACCCTGCTTTGGCTCTGCTTTGAGTAGCAGGGCTGGACTAGATGATTTCCAGAGGCACCCTTCAACTTCAACCATTCTGTGATCCTGCACAGGTAGAAGATGCTCCACTGACTAAAGATCTCTGTCTTGACTGCTGTTTTCTTTAACAAAGCATGGTGAATTACTGTTGCGACCAGATCAATGGTACTGGAGGCTCAATAGTAACCACATCTTCAGTTTTTCTTTTTCAGCTATATACTCAGAGCTTCAGTTGAATGAACCTAACTTGCACTGAAACAGGATACATTAATAAGAAAATGTGTATTATTTCAGCTTATTGAAGTAATTTGTGCTTTGCTCCTGTTGATGTAGGCCTTGAAAATGCAAAGAGCTAGAAAACCATCAAGAGCTATTAATGAAGCTTCTGTCAAATGTTTCAAACCGTGCTCCCATCTGAAATTCATTTCAGAGTGAAAGAACCATTTTCCTGTTAAATGCGCAAAAGTTAGTAAGTCTCAAGCAGCCCTTCCCTGGAGGGAAACCCTTCAGACCCTATTAGACATTCTGCTGGGTGCTTGGTTTACGTTGTACTTTGTTTTTCCGGTCACTATTCTCTATGAACAGAGGGGGACAGAAGAAAGGAGAAAAGGTTATTTCTTCTTGTTACTTTGTATTAGCAAAGGGCGGCATTCAAAACTCTGAAATGTGTACAGGTCTTTGTAAACAGGGCATTGGAGAATATGGGCAGATCATATCCAGGCCAGAAAGTTCATCTGTTGGCAAGTGAGTCAAAGAGCATGAGCCAAGGAGAAGGACAGAGGGGAAGTTGGAGAACCATAGCACTACCAAGCAATGAATCAGGCAGAGTACAGACAAGCACGTCGATAAGAGCAAGACGGACAAAATACATGCAAAAGCACTAGCTGCCTCAGACACGGTGCCCCAGAGGCAGCCAAGATTGTGACCACATTCTCACTGTGGATGTAGTTTGTGGTTCACATGAGATGGAAAAACAGGCGCTCTTTGAACACTTCTGGATGAAAACAACCACCTAGTGCAAGACAAACAAACCACTGTATTTAAATACTT
>NW_008824051.1:2497832-2526257 GCF_000699105.1 Pygoscelis adeliae
AGAGTGATCTTTCTAGGATGGAAAACCGAGCTGCACAAATTACAGTCCAGAGGAGACCTCAGTTGTTCCTTTCCTGAGATAATCTTTATGAATAATCCTGTACTTACAACCTTCACAGAAATATCTGTTAATATCAGAAAGAGCATATAACTGAAACTTAAAGGTGTGAATCAGAAATCCTATCTAAAAATGCCTGAGGAAAAAAATACTATACCAAAAGGAGTTTTAATAGTGAATTTCAACATCATCATTTTCTGGGAAATGGGGGGATGGAGACGGGGACCCACGAGAAAGGAAAAGAAAAAGGAATGGGGACAAGGTGAAGACAGCAGATTAAAGACAGGACATAGCCTCCTGAAATAAGCAATCTGTAGAAATGGGTGAGACTAGTGAACTTCAGTTCATTTGAAAAGAGGAAAAAAAATATAATTCCATTACAGTGGAGAGACCAGAAAGGCACAGACTAATGCCCCAGCTCTTGCAATCCTAGTGATTGTTCCCAGTCTTATGTTCCTAACTTTAAGTCATATGTTTTAACTCAGCCAAAAGCTGATGGTGACCAAAAGCTGTTTGCTTCTAAGAGCTTTTTAGATCTTCTCTTCTCTTCTCTTCTTTTCCCCCCTCCTCTTTTCTTTTTTTTTTTTCTTTCTTTTTTTTTTTTTTTTTTTAAACTGTCAACTTTCTAGATTACCAACCCTGACACAGGTTTCACCCTCTGAGGACAAACTGGACTTTGATGTTGGACTACCATTTCAGCTGTGTCTCTCAATTCTACTGAAAAACACCTGCTAAATATGAAAAAAACCCCCACTGTTTTTATGCAAAAGAACTATAAAATTCACTTGAGTTCAGTAATCCCTCATTTCTAAACTTATCCTGAAGAAAAGGTAATGACAATATGTGGATTATGCATCAGCAACGAAGTCAAGGTGTCAACTGAAAGGTACATACGGGGCCAGGGCAGCTGAGGTGACAGTCAAAAGAAGTCAGGTGAGGCATACAGAGAAGAAAAACTTCTACAGATAGGAACAAGTGACACACACAGACCTAACCGCAATAGGCAAGGATGCTGTATTCATATTTATGTGATGTCTGATGAAGTACAAAAGATGAAGATTCATATTCTCACCCTAGTTATTCCTTCCCCATTTCAGGGTGAGGTTCTCTTGAAAATCATGCTGGGAGTCTGTGCAGACTGTGAAAACTAAATCCTTTTCTTGCCACTAAAAATTATTCCTGTAGTTTAGGGTTGAAACATACTGGCATTGCAGGAAGACATCTCTGAATAAATGGAACTCAGTCTCCAAAGAGGCTAGTTCCACTAAATGCATTAAAAACAGCTAAAAAATGCCAGAAGCATACTAAATGTCTGCAGTTTTTAGACTCAGGACTGAAGAATAATGAAAATGGGCATGATTCTGCTTCTGACCAGATCTAGGATTACCAACAGCTATGCTCTATTGCACCAACCACCACAAGTGGGGTAATGACAAACTTGGCAAGTACTTGTACAAGTATCCCATAAAGGTTCAGACTACTTTCTAAATTCTTCTTTCTTATCTGAATAGATTTACCTACTCTTGGCCCTGATCCAAAGAAAGCTTCTTGATGGAGCCTTTGGAGTGCTGTAACAGAGTTTTCTCCTAAGCTGTTTTTCTTATGAATATTTTCTTCATCTCTCTTCACTTGCATAGAGCAGAGAACTAGAGCTGAATCATTTATATTCTGCAGAGGTGGATTTCTGTGGGAATAATGTATGAAAGCAACAGGTGGCCAGAACAGCACTTTTCGATGTTCTTTCAGCTAAGCCTGCTAAGAAAGTGCATGCAAGCTGACAATGTACAGCAGCTGTGTCCAGCCTGTGCTAGACACTACAACTTGAAACATTCAGCAAAAACTGCCAGCAGCTGAACTTAACACACATTTGAAAAGTTTTCCTTTAACAAACCCACCAGTAACACACCAGGGATTCCACTGGCCAATTACTGGGGAAAGGCCTTCAACAGTATGCCTCAACCTTACAGTCTGGTGTGGAATTAGAGATGAAGTCACCATTACCAACAGAATTTAGTCTTTCAAGCAAACACATTAAAAGTCTCAGCTGCAGATGCATCCTTCTTTTCAGGGGATGACAAAGGAAAGTTGAGCTGAAACTCTTCTAGCAGTGCAGATGTCCCTTTGCAGAGAGAGCCTGGATGGGAAAAGGAATTCTTATCTTCCAAAGCATATGAAAGCACAGAAAATAATTCTGGGATACAAAAAAAAGAACTAATAGACAGTCAGAATAGTTTTTCACCAGAGCTTCTCTATTTAGAACTGTGTCACTCCATACCAGAATGAGAAGCAGGTATTTTCAGTAAAAGGGAAATCCTGAGAGAAAAGAAAAATTACATGTCACGAACAATTATTTATGCCTATTCAGAGGCTCCTGACATGTTAAGATTCCTGGGTTCCAAAAATTTGTATTAAAGAGCAAAAAAGAAGCCTCGAATCTCAGCTTTGTAACAAAGAAGCAAAATTAAAATAAGTAAAATGATACATCAGTGGGCATTGAGCATTATTTGGATAGTTCCTTTGGATCCTTCAGGATTCAAACATGTACTAGTAATTACAATTTTTTTTGCTATTCTAAACAACAGATGACTAAATATAGTATGTTCCTACAAAAGGCCTCAACATAATTTCACAGAAAAAAATTACATGAAACTTCCAAAACAGGCAAACCATGAAACTGGGAAAACTTGGTTCAGGTCTGGATTCCACTAAATCAGAACAAATATTACTAGATGTCTATACTCTATTGCATTATAAATAATAATAGTTTCTAATAATATTGTTAATGGCAAGAGTCCCCATATAATGCTGAGTTTTACAATCACTTTTCTTATAGCAACAGCATGATATGGTCTTTGAACATGTTATGTTATTGGTAGCTTTGTGATGCAATTTATTCATGGGTGAATTTTGGCCAGCAAGCAGACTTTGCTCTGTTTGATTTTTCCAGCATCACTTCTCAGGGTAAAACAAACTGCTTTCTGAGTCAAGGACATTTGTACTTTGATCAAAATTCTGTGAAAAAATAATTTTCAACACATTGTTTGAGCCCACCTCTGCTCAAGAACCCATGCTGTAGGATGAAAAGCAATTTCCTGAGCATAAATTCAGGCTTCACATCACTGACTTCTCCTTTAACAAAAAACTAATGTGGAAAGCTTCAGTATCATTTGCTAGCTTGCCAAGATAGCCGTTTGCAACATTTGTTTGGTGCTTTTCATCCAGAGTTACAAAGGCTCATTCCAAACGGGTGCTGGGTACAAGCATACTGCTGGGTTAGGAAAAAGTTCCACCTTTCACACTCTCCACTGGACAACCTCTCACCTTTGTGTACCTGACCACATGCAGTCGAAACAACAGGCTGTTGGACTCTATACATGAGCAGGCGTCCGGAGGGGTGAACTGCCCTGTGCTCAGCACAGGCTCAGCAGGAGGTATTAGCCTATTGGCACCACAAGCTACTCAAACATCAGGTGCAGCGGCTAGAAGCATCGCTCCCTAGGTTGTCCCTGGTCCATCCTGTCTCTCAGGCAAGATGCATAGTAAGTCCTCACATGTTCCTTGTTGTTCAAGATGCTTCAGAGTTTCCCCACTGTTACTTAGATTTCTCAATGGCAATTCTCATTCTGTTTGCTTAAAAGAGTATTAGGAAAAACAAATTCTATCTATCTCAAAACAAGTGCACTTCTACCTTTAACAGAATAGGTTCAGTGGAGGTAGCCAGTAAACTACACGCAAATCTGGTGGCAAGTGAAACAAACTGCAAATTGCAGTTTGAGTTCAAAGCAATTACCTTTGGATCAGAGATCCTCTTACATTTCTCTAGCGAAAATGAAATACCCATTGCATGTTTAAGTGATGATTTAATTGACCAAAATCTTGAAATGCTTATAACTTAAACTTTGTTTTAAGGTGCTTTACTTTTTGCCTTGTACATAAAAATGTGCAAGTCTTGAGACTACTGCATAGACACACAAATATTTCAGTAATTTAAGCCTGTGTTTGTGTCCCGTCCTTCTGGGTGATTAACTCAGGGAATAATAGCAATGAGGTTTAGATTGTTAAAGGTTGCAAAAATTGACAGAAAAAAATTTGAAAACTATTAAACGTGTATTTATCAAAATATCATTTGGAAGATGAACAAAGTGCATTGTCTGGCTCCAGTCAAACATGCAACAAGCAAAGATACTGATTTTACAACCACCTCAAAAGATAGTGATTTTATGACCACCTCAAAAGACATCTTAAATGGTCTTCAAAATAAGGAGACAGAAAAAGAGGGTGGGAAGAATTCATTTCCATTAAGAGCGTGGTAATACCTCGATGCTCTAACCAAGTCTGAGGCACCTCTGTGTGGAAAACATGATAGAGACACGGTGAGGCTACACCTGCCCCAAAGTACTTGAACTATTTGGAGGAGCTGAGAAAAGGCTGCAGGTCTCCTTTCTCTGTATTTCTCTGTACTCTGACCCAGTACTGTCAGAAAGCATGTATTGGCATCACTACTTCTCATGTTTTCATCAGCCATCCTGTTTCAATTTGAAAATCTATTCAAACTGATGCTCCTATTTGCGCAGCTTTTATATGAAAGGAGAAAATAATTTGCAAAGTTTCACTTCAAGAAAGCTTTATGTGTAAGCTCTGGTACAATATTCTCAACCTACCTCTGTCATTTTCATCTTGGTTGAGTTGGACTGACAAGCCTGGCTGTTATCTTCAGAGAAATTACAGACTAGAGGCAGCACTACAAGTATTTGCTCATTGCCCACCAGCCTGACCCAGCTATGACCTTAACAGCAGCTTTTTATTAAGAAGCAGAAAGCAAGGTTGGTATCCAGCATCTCTTTATTCCTGGACCTACCCACTTGCACTGCAAACAAGAGTGCCAAGTAATGTCAGGTGTAAGGGAGATCACTGTGACCTGGGCACTAAGCATAGGCTTCTCAAAAACAGGCACTGAGATGTGGTTGAACTTTACCCCAGATGAAGTCAGGGATGAACACACTTGCTTCACTGGAACAAGAGTCAGACAAATGTTCGTACTTTTGAAAATCCCACCTGGGTTCATTAAGAGTTATGGCAAGTTCACTGACCCATTTCAAAACAAACTGAAGAGCCTTCAGACAAAAATAACTTTTGATCCAGGCAACAAATGATCAAGTGTTCAAAATCTTTCCATTCTCTTCATGTAAAGAATACAGCATTTCAAAGTTCTATTTAACTTGCAGTTACTCTAACCGAGTTCATCAGGGAACAGCACACCACCTGGTCCCAAACTTCACCAAAACACCCATGATCAACCATATCAATCCATTAACTGCAGTACCTCATACATCTGTATGGCACTTAAGCATCCACCCACACACCAGAAAACTAACATTAGTCATAGGCTTGACATCTTCTAAATCCCTCAAAGATCATTTGCAAGCTATGACTTACAGTAGCAGTATCTTGGAGCTCTTTGATTTAAGGCACTTAGGAATCAGACTCTTCCAGCCCACAGCAAAAAGTTCTTGTGCAGTGAAGTACCACACGTGATGTTATGCAGCATGGCTGAAAAAGCAAAGCACTCACAGGATGTTAATTAGCTCTAATTGAGCTAGTCCCCTAACCTTCGTCTGACACTAATGTGCGCTTTCTTTTAAACCTTTTCTGTGAGAAACCCCCTCATAGGTAATCCAGAGCCAGTCCTGTAAACACCTCTCTCCATCAGATTCTCTTGTAATTAAATATCGGAGAGGGCACCTGCTGGGCATGTTTCCCTCTGTACAATTCCGTGTTCAAAAAGCCTTCTGTTGTTAATCAGCACTGATTACCAATCTCTTTGGTGGTAATTGGTGTATCATGCTGCAAACCACAGCTCTGGGAGACACAGAAAGTTTCAGTAAAGGGCATGGCCATAATCCCGGTTTCCGATCCACGCGGATCAACTCCAGTGCCACAACAGTTAGTTAATGCTCACAGTATTATAATTTGACAGAATGAAAGCAAATTTTGTCACTTTACAAAGCATTAGAACATGTCTTTCTGTAACACGTCTTGCTTAAATCCTCCGGGCAGTGTCCTAAAACCAGAAATTTGATGCTGTCAGTGTCAAACTTGGTTAGTGAGTGAATGTGCTGGCAAACACAGCTCTCAAAGCCATCGATCGGACAATGCTTCTCTGCTCTTTTCAAGTTTTGATTACTTCATGAAATTTTTACTCTTTTCTTCCCTCAGAATAAATGGCATATGTTGAAGAATTCTTTTAAAAAAAATAATTAGTTTTCCCTCCAGGGAAACAGTTTTCCCTCCAGTAAACATGTACTGTTACCTTTAGTTTCATTTTAAAACAGGAAAAAGAAAATACTGAGAAATTCAATGTAGAAGGTGTGCTGTGGTTTTAACGGCAAAATCTCCCACAGTACAGCAAGAACATAACACAGCAAAATAAAACTGGTTGTTACTGGATTTTTAGATTTTTGGAGTAAGAGGATGGGACTGAATGTTTACCATCTTTTCCCAAGTCTGCCAGAAGCCATGAAGCCAAATGCTCAATTGGTATTTTATGTTCTACCAAGGAAAGGCTGGAAAAAATGTGCTGTACCTAAGGGAGGTTACCCTAGAAGAAAAGATCTTAGTTTGCAAGTAAATCCTTAGATTAATAATATTAACAGATGCATTTCTACTTATTGCTTCGGAATTTAATAGCTCAGTCTTAGGGAAAACAGGAAGTAAGAAGAAAAGCAAAATTAACAATAATTACAGGTAGCTCTAATTCATCATTCCACTTTTTGAGTGACTTTGAACGTGAATCGGTGCTCTTACTGAGGCAGGGGAAGGTGGGAACTCTTTTGTCCACGTCCCTTCCAACACAGACATAGAATTAAGCTACTCTAATTTGTGGTCCACAATGAGTCTGTTCCATGCAACTACACTGAGGCTGCTTGAGGTCTCAAAGGTGCTGATAGAGTAAGCGCTTCTCAAAAAATTTTCTTCCCAAAACTCTGAAACACTCTGCTGGCTAATGCTAAGGACAGTCTGGCTAAAAAGAAGAGAACTTTAATTGAAAACCCCTTTTTCAGTTTAGAAGGTCAAGTCAAAATCCCACCTCAATCACCAGCATGCGGGCATTCCAAAATGCACTCCTCTGTGGTACCTGCTTCATTTTATATAACGTACTAAATACGTGCAAGGAGAAAGCAAGCAAGAGGGTAAGAAAGGCTCTGTTGATTGGGATATTCACCTGGAAGTCACCAATCCCTGGTTCAGCAACCATTCAATATTGGTTATTCAGACTGATAGTGCTGCCAGGAGATATCAGAGCTGTAGTTCCAGCACACACTGGCATTGGCTGTGGGACCTTCTCTAAAATACAAGTTAAGTTTTGCCCCATCAAACTGCACAGATTGTAACTTATGAAAATGCAGGTTCTCAGAAGAAGTTCCTTCTTTTATTTCTGTCTTTCTCCTCTTCAGCATTCTCATTCTCTTCCGCCTCTTCTCTTTCTCCAGTGTTGATGGTATAAGGAAGAAGAGAAGTGGATCAGCACTTCAGTAGGATCAGGCAATAAAATTGTCTTCCAACTTTTTTATTTTTTATTTAAAGATAATTATGACATTGCCTTTGTCATGCTCTTTTTACAACAGCCAGAAGGTTGAAAGCAAAAGAAAAATTTGGTCACTGACTCATGTCTCTGTGAGGAACAGAGAAACTACAGAAGGTTTTTATTCAGGGGTTTTGTTTTGTTTCTTCTCTCCTGCCTGCCTTTCATTACAAGAAGATCAGGCCTTCCCTTACGCTGGAAGGCTTGTTAGGTGGTAGGTTATGACTCCACAAAAGCTATAACCTTGCTGTACAAGCAGCCCTGAGGGAATATTAAGTCAGGAAGACACAAGGTTTATTTTCAACTCCTGAGAAACAAGATTTAGAAAAAAACACTTTGCAAAAGCTGTCTTGCCATTCATCTGAAGGCTGAAGAAGCTGCAGCTGTGGCAACTATGATAAGGAGATTCCTCCAGACCAAAAGATAAAGAAGTAAAGATTTGGGTTTGCTTTTCTCTTGCCTCAGAAATACAATCCTACCCCCTCCCTTTAGAAAGTGGCAGGAGGGAAGGGTGGGAAACTGAAATTCCCTTTAAAAGTAGTGAACATAAGCAACACGTTTTCTGCACTCACCACCTTTAAAATACTGAGCTAATTCAATGCCCACCATGATCCCTGAGTGCTGCTGAGGTGACATGTAATGAAGACAGAGGAGGCTGAAGAAATCGGGAGGGAGTTGCTGCTGGCACAACAGCGACAAGAAGGCCTAGCGCCAAACTGGCCGGTGGAGGGGAGGCTCTGTCAGGAACACGAACTGTAGGCAAGCACAGGGAGGCCCTGGGAAGGAAGAGCAGCTCTCAGGAGAGCCTCGTCTTGTCTTCACACTGCTTGTCCCTGTAGCATCTCTGAATTTGCGTGGTACAGAGATGATACCAAAGCTCGCTCTCCTCTCTTTTTGGATCCAGTTACAGTTCTGTAGCTCTAAAGAGGATCAGCCCAAGAGCACACCCCACATATTTTGTCAGGGTTCTCCGTTCTCTTCTAACGTCCTTTCTTCAAGTACCACAGATCACTGTGCAGATGCAGGTAAAACAAGGAGACACTATGGATGGGGGCTGCGAAGCGGAGACTGATGACTTCAGTCTGCCTCAGGGCTTTTAAACACAGAACGACACTCATTATTTCGGCATTCACTCAAGTCTATATTACTTTCTTGTTGCTCTTGCTGTTCTCTCCTGAAAATCGTGCTGGACAATTTCAAACATACATTCTTCTGGAGTTCACATAATGTGCCTTGAGCAAGTCTGCAATGAAAGCCTAACCTTTCTCTGTACATAATGATGCAAGAGCAAAAAGGTCTATCTTAGTTTGTAGGATTTCGTAAAGTATAGAGGGAAAATGATCTTATTTCATTCTCCTTCTGAACTTTTCAACTCCTGAGAAAATGATTCTGCATCTAGCCTAAATGGAAGTGAAGTGTCTCAGCTGCTTTGACCACAGTGCCATGTTGTCTAGGAGACACCGGCTGATAGAAGGTACGGATGGGTCCCTCTTAGGATATCATTAAAGTTCAGCTCTTTCTGCATGACGAACTTGAGTACTAAGGAAGAATAGTTTCCATGGGCAGCACAGGGAAACTCAGAAACTGATCTAAACACAAAGAAAGTCCAGAGGGTGTCTAAACCAGTGTGATTTATACCACCACTTGACCTTCTCCTTGAACATATTAGCAAAATCTAAATTGGTAGATTCTCCAACATGGAATGTTCTACCTTAACACCCTGGGATTCTTTTGTGTCGTCATTAAGTTGCCAACCAAGCAAACATTACCAACTGGTAATAGGATTATAACAAAAAGCAGAAGAATACAACAAAGAATATAGGCTAGGGGATTGCTATAGTTATATGTCAAAGTAGTCTGTCCTCTGCCGCAGGTTACACCTTCATAAATTGCTGCTTCTGTCTATACATGACAAATTTATACCCAGATATATACGTTGAGGGACTCCACTGAGGTGGACTGCACTGTCTCTGATACTGACCTTTTCCTACTGCTAGAAATCATTTGATCTTACAGAGAGAGCCAGAACTCTGGAAAGTCACAGAGTTGTCCACCTCCAGCAAGAGTTCTGAAAAGATCAGGACATACAGGCCACAGGATAACACTTAGATCAACATTCAGGTGGTCAGAATTATCACTCATTTTTGAAAACTGAGGCAGGATTTGTTAATGCAGATCCCTTTCAAACTTTTTAAAACTATGCTTCTTTGTTAGTCAGTCTAGACAAATTCTAGATGAGGGAACATGGGTAAGGCAGAATTTAAAATGGTACAAATTAGCTCATAGTAATACAGGGTCAGCAAGTATGCACCTGTGGTAAAAAGGATGTGCAAATTTCACTCGGCAGTCCTTAGACAAACCATGGCTTGGGATCTTCGTGCTAAAATGTTGACAAGTCCTGTTTTGGAAGGGTACAAGTGGATGGTAGCAGCACAAAATGAAAAAAAGTGTCCTGATTGGAGAAGAACTACAGATGCCTCCAAAATTACTCAATTTTGCAGTCCTAAATGTATAGGGAGAGATTTAATCTAATCTAAATCTAAAGTCAAGTTTAATATGTCTTCTGTTCCCATTGTTAAAGTCTTAGACATTGAAAGAAGGCCTTACCATGCATTAAACATGGCAGATTCTGCTTTCAGTCATGCTATCATAAATAAAGGACCAATAAATATAACTGATTCAGTCTGGGTTTAGACCTGTTTAACAACATACAGAGCAATGACAGAATGTCTGTACTTAAAAATGTAGCACACCTAAGCTGAAAAAACACACTATGTAAATAGAATAAAAACGACTAACATGATTGGCTCTCCCTGTCATTTAAAAAGACACCCCACCCCCCCCCCCCCTTTTAAGTGAGAAAGCGAAGATAAGATCGTACAGGACAAACCTCATTCTGTTTTTTAAACAAAACTCTGTTTTATGCCAGGAGGGATTCCAAGCAGCTTAGGTGGGTGTTTTGCCTATGTGGAAACTGTAGCATTTAGCCTGAATCAGACACAGAAACTCCTTCCACACCGCTCTAGGGAAAACCGATATCACCTCATAGAAAAATCTCATGTAGTTCTGAATATCCTTTCTTTCAAGACACTTACTGGCTTTCATACTTTTGTTCAAAGCAGAATGATCACAATCAGGCCAGTGCATTTTTCGTGCTAATAAAGACAAAGAATTAACTACTCACCATGCCAGTTGTCAGTTTTATGTGAAGGAAAAGGTAAGCACAGATTTTCAAGAAATCAAAACATGAGTTACAATGCCAAAATTATATTGGAACAGCTCATGGATGCAATCTCAATCAGTCTATTAAAAAATAAAAGGAAAAAGATAGAGGCGTAAGAGGCATCACTGGTCCTTCCTCAAGCCCCGTCTATAGAGCTGTTGTTCAAATGAACTCTGCAATACAGCCAGCCAAGTTCTTTTTAAGAATTAATTCCTTTTCAAGAAATGCTGGTCTCTTTAAGCGAGAGCTTTTCCTATGAACACACTGTTCAGCTGGGAAATTTTTTAGATTCCAGCAGAATCTTTTCTGACGGAGAAATCCCCCTTCTCCCCACACAAAAAAGACACAATAAAATGAAACCGTGGAACGACAAAGCCATTGGATAAAAGCTGAGAAAAAGAATGATATGCTGCACTTTTTTAACACCTGTATTCACCAGAAACTACTAATAAAAAGTTTACATTAACTATGAGTAGAGATACTACAATTACTTATTAGTATTTTCTAACATCCCTCATAAATGTGAATTTCAATTTTGGGGAATCTTTGGGGTAAATTGCTATCCAGTCTGAGTTTTTCCATGATAAGTAGTTGCCTCAGGCCAAGTACAGAAAAAAATTTCCAGGTTGATTATTTTCTCTGGTTTGCTGTTTGGATTTTTTTGGGGGTGTTTTTTTTGGAAAGGCAGGAAGCTTGAAACTCTGCAGGAAGATTGTCTTTCTGTCAGTTTTTCAGTGTCCTAGTGAAATACCTGGGAGATACTTTTTGAATATTCAGTGTCATGTAATAAAAATCTGCTCATACATGTCTCAAATTGGGCTCTTAAAAATCAGTGACACTTTTGAAGCCCCCTTTTTCTTAGCTCCCCAACAGAAAATGGCAACATACACAGGTTTTATGATCAGATTTATGACCCCATATTAAAGATAATCTCCCCACCTGCCTGGGATGGTGTGGAAACAAATCGGTATCTGAAGTATTCAAAATTCTAGTCTTGAGTGTGATAAGAATAAAACCCCTAAGGAAATGAACAACTTTGTCTTCTGAGCAAGATTTGAATCATTTCAGTAAATAAACCAGAGAGGCATTAACTGAACAATGAGGAAAAAAATATTGCATAGCTACTCATTATGTGAGCATCATCTATCCTCTGTGCTGAATCAAGTGTGTATCTTGTACTAAAAATACTATGATTCATATAATTAAAGACTGTATCATAATGAATGTAATTACAAGAGGTAGAATTAAGATTGGACAGGAAAACATTCTGGCATTTCATAAATTTTGAATGCTTGATTTTATCCCTCAGTAATATTCTTTGAATGTGCATATATATGTAAGAGTATAGTAAGCAGGAAAGAACATAAACAATAATATCAGAGACTAATGTTCAGAGGAAAATACAGATTTTAATCTCATTTTTAATTAAAAGATTTGGAGAGTAGGACCACACTGAAGGGAGGGGAGGTCGTTAGATCTCACGGTGGTTTTGGTCAAAATGCGGGATGCCTCATGTATGTTGCCATCTCAGACTGAAACTGAATTAAAGCCGTTTTTACCTTTTGGATGCCTTAAAACCAGAGAAATGCACCTGTTCTGCTTTTGCTGTGCCAAGGCAGACCCTGAAGTAAAAAGCTGACTTAGATTTAAGGATTTGAATAAAAAAAGGCCTGAATACATTTTAATAGGCTAAGATCAGGGGGTCTAGTGTGGCTATCTAATTAAATACATGCAAACCCAAAAGCAAACCAAAATACCCATCCCCCAAAAAAACCCTTGTCAGATGGCACAACCAAATAAAAAAGCAGTACAAAGGCAAAGAATGGAATCAATGCATGAAAGTTGTCATCTATTTTGGAAATATCTTTTTAGAGTCAGGTAAAAAAATATTCACGTGTTTTCCAGTTTAAGTTTTAAATTTATGTCTTGACAGCTTAAAAAGTCTGCAACCAGACAATATACAGCAGGAAAAAGATGTTTTCTACACCAAACCTCTGAAAGTAGACTTTCCTCCACTTTTAAAGACACAGAACTTCCCGATTCCCAAGGCTATTGCCTGCATGTTCTGCCAGGCTGCCCAAGCTAAGCTCACTGCAGTGAAGCAAGTCTCACCAGCAAAATCCACCTTGCATTATTAAAGGATCACCATACTCAATGTAAAATATCATAGAATCATAGAATCATTAAGGTCGGAAGAGACCTCCAAGATCATCGAGTCCAACCATCAACCCAACACCACCATGCCTACTAAACCATGTCCCTAAGCGCCTCATCTACCCGTCTTTTAAATACTTCCAGGGATGGTGACTCAACCACTTCCCTGGGCAGCCTGGTCCAATGTTTAACCACTCTTTCAGTAAAGAAATTTTTCCTCACATCCAATCTAAACCTCCCCTGGCACAACTTGAGGCCATTTCCTCTCGTCCTTTCGCCAGTTACTATCAATCCCTTGTAAGATGCACATTTGCAAAAAAGCAACAATTTTGTTCCTTGTCTATAGAACATCAGAAAACAATGGATGAGATAAATTTATCAGAAAGATATTACTGAAATAACCCAAATTTCCTGTCTTGCACATGGCCACATAAAACAAGTAAGATATAACTATGGTTCCCTCCTCTTGAAAGCAAACCAACCAGAATTCACTCCAGAAGGTCCACCCTATTCTAAATAGGGCACTAGACCACAGGGATAAAGAAGGTGGTTGAGAATTGGTATTGCACATTTCTCCCAAGAAATCCAAGGACCAACTCTATGTGGATTGCTTCACCTGCTCCTGGGTAAGGGGGCCGAATCAGAGTACCCATTGAACTGAAATCACAGAGGGAAATTTTGTTAATTGGAATGTAATTCTGGAATTTGGAGCTTAATCATGCTGCTACAGACTGGGGAGAAGGGCAGGGAGCACATCTAACCTTGAAAATGATGGCATTTCTCCTCATTCTTTAAAACCCGTTTCTGTATGCTCCCAGCCTACCTTGCCAGACTTATTTTCTTTCAGTTTTGTATCTTATACCTCTTGCTCCACTCAAACACAAACTCAAACAATTTATTCACCATGTCTCCTATCCCCATCACTGCCGGTACAAAAGCCATCCTGTACTGCAGGTCTTGCCACTTGGAACAGGTCTCATACAGACACATCTCATTATTTTCCTACATCTGCTCAAACAAGATTTGAAATACAGTCCTTTCTCTGCTAGGTATGCTTTTCAAAATTTTATCACTTAATGTCCCCAAATGCTTTGGGCTACAGAAAGTGGCACAAACTTTAATAAAGATGCACTGTATTAGTCTAAATACAAACTTCAGCTAGTCAAAAAATAGTATACAGGTTTTTTGAAAGCTTCCACACTTTTCTTTTTCTGTCAAAATCCAGTATTTCACAAAAACTTGGAGTACAAAAGTTTCTGAGCAGCTCTAATTAAGACTAGAACTTTTAGCTCTCTAGAATATGTTTGTGTCTCCCTCCAAAAACCGCGCACTAAGATGAAACCTTTAGTGATCCCTTTCTTTCAGTGGACAAAGTTTAAGAGGATTTTATGTTCTTCTGTTCATTAAGGTATTTAGCGGTACGAGGCAGGGGTTGCCTTCAGATCTTGTGAACCAAAGTCTGACTCCTGCCAAACAGAACTGACCCATCAGTAGGATATGGCTTAGCCATGACGTAACTCACAAAGGCAGGCCAGTCTCAGATAAGGGGGACTGAGAGTCATTAGAAGGCAAAACAGTCATATATCTGCCCTCATTTTCATGAGCTACAGCTGCGGGAAACCCTGCCGAAGCTTGCAGTGGTAAAGGCAGGACCCTGCCTGGCAGAGGAGGCAGCAGAGCTGAGCGATGCACCGACCCCCAGGCGCTGGACAAAGGGCCATCAGGTTCACAGTCTTGTTTCATTCCCTGGCAGAGCCCTACTTTACTTCTTAAAGGACAGTCACGTTCAGAAACCCTGCTCACAGGCTATTTCTGTGTGCATTAGATATTCCCTATTGCTTTCTTTTGAAGAAGCAGTTGAACCAGAAGTGCCCAAACCATCAATGGTATGCTGCAGACTACACCCATTCTTTGAGAGGTTTGAAGAGGCAGCACTTGGTTCAAAGGTTGGGCATTTGGCTACAGGATCCCCTCGATTTAGGAGAGCATCAGACACAATGACCTGCACATGGAGTTGTACCTAGAGGCCTGCAGGCAGCAACAGCCTAAAATCAGCGTACTAGATGCTTTTGCACTCCTTCAGAACAGGCTAAGGAGCATTCAAAAGAGAGAATCTCAGATATATCTGTAGTTAATTAAAGAAGAGGCAAATTCAGGGAGGGGTAAATACCTGGTACAGATAATCAGAGAATGAAATGTGTAAGACATGCTTCAAATTAAATGTCACTGCAGAAATGAAATGAAAAACCAGACACTAGGTTTTTGTCTGACCAGTTCATTTGCTGTATTCTCAAGGTTAACATTTATCCGTTTTCATTAGACCAGTAACATTACCAACCGCATTGAGGTTCTAATAACCACTGTATAAAACAAGGGAATTAATCTCAAAATACAGAGACATGCAGAACTCGGGTACATCAATGCAAACCCAGGGTGACTTTAGTTAATTGCACATGTTATTTATATATTTGTATCCAGAGTACTTGGGAACAAAAGGTGTCATACGCTTTTTTTCTCCCTTGATATATTGACACTCCACATAATTCTGAACATTTCACGGAAACAAAAAAATCACAATCACTTCTTACTTTTGCTTGTATGTATTTGTGTGCACACACGTTCCTCCTGATGCAAGAGGAAAGGGTGATGAACTTTCCACCCAGAATATAAAAACAACATCAATGGCACAGTCAAAGAGCTATGGACACTTTTCCATAGTTGATGATTAGCTGATTTAAAAGACAGTGAGTTGGAAAATTAATCCTTTTCAAATTTAGAATATGAACATAAACACAGGCAAGTATTTTACTAAGCTGTTCTACAGATTTGCAAATAATCATCAGTTTAGTATCAGGATTTTATCATCTATTTAATGCCAGGATGAGCACAAGTGGGTTTTGTTGCTGTTTTCCTTCCCTTCTACCAGGGAAAAAAGATGGCTTTGTACATATCACAGTTGACTAGGATTCAAGACGTCAAAGTTTAACTCCTGAGTGTGTTCCCTGTTAGTAAGAGTGAAAAAATGGAGGGGGGCCTAGCTCTCAGGTGTGAGCTCTGGGGGTTCTTTATCTGAACGTCTGGTATGAATTCAGATGACAAATCCTGAAGAAAGAAATTCTCATTTCCGAGAACTTCTGCCATCCTTATTCCAAGGGATCACCAACACACCACAAACAATAAGTTTCCACACCTAGGACCCCTAATTTCTTCAACTGAGATAACTCTATTGCCGTGGAAAAGTAATAAAATAATAACTTGTGCAAATGAAAAGAGAAGTAGCAAAAAGCTTGATTAACCTCTGTTCCTACTATTTTTCCTTTTAAGCAACAGATAGTGCCCTAATAGCTACACAAACTTTCAGAAGGAAGCCAAGACAGAAGAGAAACCACTACCACCCAGCATAACCTGTTCTTTACTAATCATTTCCAAAGGACGGTCAGAGATGAACTCGTGGTCAAACTGCACAGCATTTTGAGAAAACACCTTTGAAAACAAATTTCACACATCTCAGAACTTCCTGCAGATTGGTTTGACCTCCAAAACATTTACCACAACATCAGTAGCTTAAAATACATCACAGCTTCTGGTTTAAAACAAAGATTTCTGAGAAGTGTATAAACCTTTTCAAGAACTCCTGTTTGTAAAATGGAGATGGAAATTTCTTGAGAAGCTGTTCCAAATCCTAGCTCAGAGTTGTTCAACTCCTGGTCACAGAAGGAACCAGAAACACCAAAATAAAAACTTCACTTTCTCTTAAAAAAGGTCAGTCGCAAACCCTGAACTTCTGCAAAATAAAGGGTTGAGTTTGCACTGAAGTTTCTTACCCAGTCACACTCGACTTGACCCTGTCTGGCCCTCTTCACCTGTGATAGAGGTCACAGTTACTATTAATGTACTGCAAGGTACATTACAAGACATAACTAGCACATTGCTAGAAGCAACTAGGTAAGTTACTTCTTCCATGACCAGCTGGCAAGAACAAATACAATACTAACAGAGTTCAGGAGCAACTGGGCATAAAGGACCCATGAAGAGATAAGATTCAAACACTTCAATCAATTGTGACTTCAGCCGCTGCTCTACACCCCCACTTCTCAAGGCTCTGGGGAATTGCAGCTTCAGAAATCCCTCCCTCTGCTTCTTCCCCCTTCTTTAATTAAATTGAAAAGAGTAAATAAGAAATACAGCACATGGAACGTTTTGATGTCCCTCAATAAATCTACTGGTCATTTTAAGACAGTACTAAGGTACTTTAAAATATGGTATTTGCTCCAGGCTCTGCACATCTTCAGTCAATAAGGCTTTGTAGGTCATTTTACAGAAGGACAAAACCCAAAAATATACAGCAGGAGTCTAACTTTTAACCAGATTCAGATTCTTTGCCTAAAAAAAGGCATGCTTCCACGGTACAAACAGAATTTGAAAGAACAAATATTTTGCCTGGATCTTGGTAGTTAAACTAAAAAATAAACCTGAAGTCTGCTCTGAAGATTCTGAAGCAACTTAGACCCTGTTCCTGAAAAAATCTTAAGATGTGTGATTATTAAATGCTAAATACAGAAAAAAATCCAATTGATTTTAAAAGGCCAGTCATAACACTATATCAAATAATGACTACTATTAGACAGTTTTACATGTTCCACACCTTGTTTAGTTCTAATTTCAAGGCAAAAGAAATTACAATAAACAAGAGGGGGCTACTTTGGGATAAAGTATTTTATTTATGGAAGAGTTAAAGAATTAAGTGTTATTCTCGTGAGAGCATTATACCTCTGCATAAGGCAGTGAAATGACGATGCTGAATTTTGGTCAACCTTACTGGGGAGCAGAGGGTGCCTAACACCCAGCAGGAACGATCCTCAGTTTATATCACTTTAATAATCCTCTTAACAATAAACTAGGCTTGACCAAAAACATAACAATGCATTTCCTATAAATGAGATTTTAAAATGTTTACTCTATAATCTCCAAGGAGCCACTAAAATTACTGCTGTTGCAGGCCTTGTTAAAGCCTGGTCCAGTTCAGTAAACCATATTATTCTGTGTATGGGGAGAATTACACCACTCCAAAAGTCATTTTTGCCTTGGGGATAATTAAATGCGTATTGTACCTTAAAGTTACAGCACCAGGAAGACCTTGTATATTGAACTACTTTAATTAGAAGGCAGTTTACATATTTCTCAGCCCCAGTTTGTTGTTGTAAACATGCTGGTGAAAAATTTAAAGATGGCTAAAATTCCTCCTTCCGTTTTTTACTCTGCTTAAATTACTGTTTATAAATATTACAATGAATCATGCCACTAGAGACAGAAACTTTCACTTACAGACTGGGGAGTAGTTTCTACTTACAGTTCTCTTCAAGGCAAGCGCTATAATCCTTTTCTTTTAGAGAAGTTTGCTACGTACTAAATACTCAGTCACTGCACACCAGGGGAATGCTAGCAACAGGCCAGGAGAAAAATTTTTAGCTTTTTGTTCCAGTTAAGCTCCCTTTCTTAACAGGTGACAGAGTGAACTCTATCGTGACTACGGAGCCCAGCCTCTGACTCCAACAATTTGGATTAGATAGATTTTGTTTGAAATCTGTATGTTTTTGCATTATTAATAGGATACAGTTACATTAAATGAAACAGGAAAGTAAAGACATCTGGGATATGCATACAAACAAGTAATATGAAAGTGTGGTGGAATTAGTTTTCTCCATCACCCTTGCAGGTGAGCATGGATCATAGCAGTTCATAGCCCTCCCCTCCAGGCTAGGTACTTTGCTCGCATTAGCATGACTTGATTCATGTCATCTCCTCTTCATCCTCTTTCCACACAACACATTTATAAAAAAAAGCATGAAAGTCCATTTTTGGAATGCTTACCTGAGAAGCCGCTTAGGACCCATGACCATAAGCAAGCAGCGCAAGGAAGCTGTTGAAATGATATTTCAAATTAGGTACCAATTTCACTTTAGCTCCTGGGATGTATACAAATGCAGTCTATAAAGGTAGCAGAATGTAATGCAGGTAGAAGAGACCTGTCCATCAGAGCCCAAAGAAGCGGCCTTAGGCTGACAGGACGTGGTTACAGCAGGAAAGCAGGGGAAAGACGTGACATGCTGCCTATTCTACTGTTAAGCTGACCATAAATATGTTGAGACCCATCATTTTGAGACCACCAAAGCTAAGGACAGCTAGGGACAGCAAAGGAGTGCTAAGGAGTGCTGTGCTCATTTCTCCTTTGCCCTACTGCAGTACATTCCTAAACCACAAAGATAGCTGGTTTGAATTAAATACAGTCAGTGAATTTTAGGATGGCTGAAAAGAATGATGGATTGCAATTTATATGCTGCACGATACCTTCAGTTTAATTGGACATGTGTACTTGATGTTTCTTTCAAATCAGCTTTAACGGTAGAGGATTCAAATGGCCAGCAATCTGATCTGAATGCAAATTGAAATACAATCAAAGAGTCTGGGATGTTCATATTGAACGTGCAGATTTGGCCCATTAAAGGGGAATTCAGAGGGATTCAATATCCTGACACCGATGTGTTCAAGTGGTTGGATCCAAGATTTTGAGACCCTATCACTACCTTCAGCAATTTTTGAAGGAGAAAAAAAAATTGCTTTTGAAGAGAAAACTAAGTAAAACAAAGATAAACAGACACCTATGAAAGGAGAACCAGCTAAAAAAAAACCCCAACAACAAGAACCGCCCCCCCCCTCCCAAACCTGCCAACTCTAGTGTTGTCATTCAGGTGTATGAGGCCTTAGGAAATTCACTCTGCTTTTCGTGCCTTGGTTCCTGATAGCAGAAGGTGGCTAAAATGCTTACAAGCTTTATATTGTTTTGGTACCTATGCAAAAAGCTTACCATTTTAATGGTTATTTGGAGGGAAAGTGCAATACTTACTGGTAGTTTTAAATCACATGCCTTGTGTGTTTGCAACCAGAGTCAGCACATTTTTAGATAGCATGCTAAGTCATCACAGCTTGAACCAGGCTGCACTGTGAGACACCAGACACCGCACAGAATGAAAAAGCAAACATTTCACTGATGGTGTAGCCTAATATCATATGACAACCAGTAAGCAGAGACTTAAAAGTATATCAGAATGATGTATTTCATATATCACTTTTAAAACCACATCTCCCTGATTATAGATATTTACACTGAATTTTCTTTTTTCTGGAAGTTAGGGGGCTTTTTTAAAGTCAAAATTAAAGATAGGAAGTGTAAAATGCTGTACAGTTGGAAACTATAAACAATGTAAGTGCTGCAAAGTGCAAAGAATAAGAGAATGAGCCTAACTTTGCTTTCCTTTGCTGTTAATAGAAAACAAGTTTAACTCAGTTTTGATCAAAAAAAAATGGCATTTATCATGTCTTTGTTAAAAAAAAAAAAAGCACAGCATCACAAATAGCTGCATCTCATAGTTAGAGGCTAATTGCTTTCCAACTTTTCCTTGAACTTTGAACCATGTAAATGGACAGACAGCTGGAAAATGAAATGCAAGTTGTCCTTAAATTCACAAATCCTTACACAGCACATGAAATGACTGTAAACCTCAGGCTAATCCCTGAAACATTTGAATTACTACTTATTCACTAGTATTTGTATTGCCATAGCACCTGCAAGCCACAACACTATATTAAGGCACTCCTCCTCCTCCCACGTTATCCCAGACCTCTGGGATTGAGATCCAGAAGGTTCAACACTTTCATTAAGTTTATATGCATGTACTCCCATTTGTGTGCTAACACAGAAATGAAACACACTTTGTTAAAGCTGCATGTTAGGTCTTTCCAGATCCAGTCATGTGTCGACAGCAGCACAGATGAAGTGCTGGGCTGCACTGTGGCAATGACATCTGATACAGTGCTTGAACACCATGTTGGGCTGCAGTCCACAAGGAGCAGTCAACTTAGCAGTCAGAGGATAAGAACATCGCTCGCTGATCATTTAATGTGTGTGGTCTTCCATCACAAAAGTACAAGCAACAGTGTCGGTATTAAGTACAAATGGTTTCCGTTATGATAAGGAGAAAATATTCCTCTTGATCGCGTGATAGATTTCAGCCAGGCTTTCAAATGTGGAAGCCTCATTTGTACCCAAAACAGACCCCTTGGGCTATAAGCAAGAGAGATGCTTGAATGTGAAAATGAGCAACTACTGAGTGACACTTTCTGTATACAGCTACTTACTAATAATTTAGAAAAGTGGATGTAATAGGTACATAGTTATCTACATCTTCAAAATGCTCTGCCTTGCCATCTCTTGTGAATTCATTACAAGCCTTGCAATATTTGACATCTTTCTCAACGTCAAATAACTATCTCAAAGTTTCTATTCATCATTGCTTTGGGGAATAAAGGTTTAAAAACATGAGGTAAGGTTTTAAAAGCTTGAGGCAGATTAACAGAAATTGTCAACAGTATTATTTTCAAGCCAGAGGCATGATTTATGAATACTAGGGAGTGGAAATATGACTAATAAAAAGAAACAAGAGAGAAATTTAGTACGAAAGTGTATGCTTTATAAAGCTTATGGCCTAATTAAGAGTACTAGGTACACAAAATAAAGAATTTGAGCAGATAATCATATATAAGAACCCAAACCAGAGCCTCGCTCTCCATTAGTAATCATTATAAATTACAGATATTTTAAGGCAATATGACAATTAACCTCCAACACAAGCAGGCATTAGTTACAGATGCTTGGGTAGCTCCTACCCCTCCTTCTTCCAGAACTGCAAATTGAAATGTGCTAGTGAAGCGGGTGAAAAAATAATATACTTCTTCAAAATTCACAGTGTGAGAATTAACTTTGCTTTCATTTAATGTCCCAATTTTGATCACTTCTGTAACGATGCAAGAAGAAAGAAAACCAAAACTCTGCCACCAGCTCTGAAAAGATCGTTTTAGCAGAACTCAGTGCCAAGGGCACTGATTTACAGCCCTAGAGGATCTGTAGCTCAAAGCATTTCCCCAAGGCTTCTTAGGAAAAAGGAGAGAAAAAGCATGACTAAATCAAGCCAGACCCTCCTTGAATCACGGCTGGTGAGGACAGAGTCCTGCCTGTGGGGGCAACAAGACCACTGGTATGCTGGTAGTTACCCAACAGAGTTTGGTATATTTGATATGGCAACCTTTGACTTAGTTTTGAAGGTAACTGAAGCTGGAGAAAACATTTATCCTGTGAACATCTCCCTTCAGATGGCGAGTTTTTCAGGCAATTCTCCTCAAATATGCTTTTGTGATGTCAATCCACACCGTATGAATCTCAATTCAATTGCACACCACGGGATCACGCTGGATGAAGAATACCAGGATTCCAGAGAGCAGTAAGGGAAAATATTTATCCCCAGCAGACCAAGCTGTTGAGGGTTTGATAAAACACAACGATGATTCCTTTTCCTCCACAATGACATGCTGGCCCTATGGGTATTATCTCCCATGTCTCCATCCTCACAGATCACTCTTGTTGATAGAATTGCAATATATGGGGTGCAAGGGAATATAAATACAGAGCCAGCAGCAGCAGTATCACACTGAAGCTGATCAATAACAGCACAGAGCTTCTGGGGTTTTTATTTTGTTGGGTTTTTTTATTTTCAAAAAATAAAGCCACTCTCTCTCACTGAAGTTGCACAGAAGGCAGGGAAACAGTACCTTTCCGCTCCTGCAGAAGGTTTGTTTCTGGAATCGGACAGTTTGGGTGATTCCCAGCCAAGAGGTGGCACAGATCTAGTACAATAACTCCTGTGAGAGTCCTGTCTGAGTTGCGCTCTCAGAGAACAAGCACACCTATGCATTCAGACGCGGACTGTAGCATGACAGCTCCATCACTCTGGGCTGCAGCCACAGCACGTGCAAACTCCTACTTGGTGCCATTTGCACACCTTTGCAGGCCCTTGCTGCAAAGTCCTGCCCCCTCAGTTGGGCTTGCTAGTGAGACTAAGTCCCATGCCACATGGTTACATGGCATTCAGCCCCAGACTGAGGCCTGCCGGCCCAGAGCAGTGGCAGGCCTGGTACACAGTGGCAGACACCACCAGTGTGGGAGCCTGGACTCTCTGCCTGCTCAGTTCGTACTGAGGTCTATATTAAAGGAGAGGACCAGGAAGGCAGTTGAAAGGGCACAGGAGGAGTGAAGTGTAAGAATGCAAATCGTCTTGGCACCATGTTTTCCAGTGAATGTCTACATTATAATACTAATTACTTTCATTTAACGTGCAGTCTGATTTATCCAGGACTGGTTAGCTGGTTGACATAGATGACAGGAGCCCCGACCTTGCCATGTCTCCTGATGTTCCGCACTGCAGTAAAAGATGCGTGTAAGAGACAGGGGCTTAGGAACTACAGCACAAGATTGCCAGGGCAGTAGTTTAGTGTTAATGGAAACAGTCCTGGAATGTGAAATTCACTTTTTAGCGTGATTACACTGGCTTCGCTTCATTGAGAACATTGGCATTTCACAAATATTGTCTCTCAAACCTATTCACTGGATTAGGAAAAGAGCAAATTATTGTTAATTATGTTATCCTGAAAATATAATAATCAGACTTAAATTCCTGTATCTTCTATTTAATCAAAGTGTACAAACAGCAATAAAAATGTCCTTCTCATTAAACTGAGAAGCCTCTCCTCATTTCAGAGCTGCTAGCGTTTAAGTATACATTGAAACATTTAACAATATGAAACTGTAACATGTAATTGGTAGAATTAAACTTAGTATTTTTATACCTAAAGTAGTAGTAAATAAGCTTACATTGTGCTCTGGAAGTGTAGTACGTGTTTTTCTACTTGCATATCACCTGAACGTTACATGTGCCAGACTATTGATCTCACTAGTTCTGCAGTCTGCCTCTAGCATACAGACGCTACACAGTACTTGGCAAAAAGATAAAACACGGCAATCCTGTAACACATTAAATAATTGTTACAGCACCATAAACTGAAAAGAGATCAATTCTTTCTGACCCCTGCAAGATATTAAATTCCCTGCATTTATCCTCTTCCCAGGTACTGGATGAACGCAAACTCAGTGATCTCACAGAAAGAAAGAAATTCATTTTTGAATAATGATTTGCTAAGGCTAATAAAGATCAAATACAACCTACCTAAGCTGCAACATGTAGCTTCAGACCTGACTTAACTTTTCTGAAATTTCACAGGAATTTTGACTCTGAACAACAACAATTTGAGGCCCATCATAAGTATATAACATTTAGGAGAACACAGCTGGGGATACAAAACAGAGCTTTAGCTGAAATAAAGAGATGAAAATCAGAGATCAGGGTTCCATTTTCAGACAACAGAACCATAAAAGTGTTGGTTGGAAGTCACCTAGTCCAATAGACTCTAAGATTATGAGCACCATGCCCATTCCAGGGACGGGAATGAGGTTGATGAGTTCCCCAGGTCCTCCACTTTCTTGCCTTTCCAAGAAAGTGGTATAACACTTGTTATTTTCAGTCATCAGGCATTTGCTGGCCTCTTTCCCAGTTACCATAATTTATCATAGACATTATACTCCAGCCCCACAAACACACCAGCCTACTTCTTCAGGACCCTTGGGCACATCCAGCTCCATAGATTTGAATACATGCACTTTCTGTAAGCAGTCCCTGACTTCTGCTCCCCTGATGTTGGCTGCACTTCTCCTTTCCAAGCTGTACTAATATGCACAGAGGTCTGGAACCAGGCTTTGCTTGTGAAGACTCAGGTTAAAAAAATACCCATTACTTTTGCTGAATTTCCTTGTACTACTAGAGTATTGGAGGACTCCCTTCTTGTTAGCTTTCATGTTTGCTACTCATTCATCTCCAGCTGGGCTTTGATATGATTTTGGATTAATTACTTAGGTCAACGTTTTCACAAATGTCCACTATTTTGGGTTCATAATTTGACCTGAATGCAAGAACTGACACAAGCTTAGGATATAACTTAACTTGGGGGGATCTATGTAAGGAACCTAAGGCCTTGAAACAGTCAACGGACAGTGAGATTTGAGCTTGTGGAAGTGGTGTGAAAATTCCCAATGGCATTGCTAGCTGGCCAACCAAAAATTCAGGAAGACTTAGCGGATACAAAGATGTGGTTTACGGCACCTCATGACTATGATTTCTGTGGAAAAAAGAAAGTAACTCCTAACTAGGGCTTCAAAACTACATGTGAGCACTCAAACATTTCCAAAAGACATTGCAACCAAATGTTTATACTTTGGGTGGTCCAATACCACATATTCTTTAACAAGGTCCTAATGTTCCTCAATGCTGAGGAAATCAAGATAAAAAGCCTTGCTCAGGATCATCTAGCAGGTCAACAGCTGAGCTGGACACAGACCTTCGCTCTCTTCTCAGCTCAATCAATGACACGGGAATGCATTGCTTGTACGCAAAACTGAGAGCGCAATATATTATTACAAAAGGATGAATTGCTAAGAAAGCAAGCAGAGAAACGTTTGCAAACTAAGGACACACTGTAAAGTGAGACCACATATTCTGTAGCTCTTCATGGAGACACAGTCAGCAAAAAAACACCCCAAAATAAAAAGCAATTGGGACCCTGGAGTGGCATAAATCTGTGATATACCATGTACACATCTAATATTACAAACAATCTCAAGACTAAGGAGTAAGATCCCAGTCAGTCAGACAGAAGATGCTAACAAGCATCAAGAGCTACTTGAATTTAATTCAGTGTGTTAAATGGATCTCAGGAGGGGTCTATGAGTCAGATCCTCTTGCAGGGGAATCTCACATGAGAATCTAAAAGCTGGCGGCATCAGCACCGTGCCAAAAGTTGTATGGTACAGAGAGGGTAACACATGTACGGAGAGCTCAAAGAGGCTAATGTCAATCAAGCAGCAACTGGGAAGAGAGGTGACAGCAGTGCATACAGAAATGCGCTAGTGAGTCATGTTGGGAGAAAGGGAGCAGATTAAGCTGTTAACTCACTTGCGCAGACATTTACTGACTCCTCATAAAAACAACACACAGCTATAACAGTTGTCACAATTCAAAGCCTCCTTCCACAGTAATGGTGATTATTCATACTTCTAAACATTACAAGCTGGGAGACAAGTAACGCTAACGAAGAAGCTGTCGGTTGTAATACATGGCATTAAAACTACCTGATCAGAAAAGGACTAGATCTTTGTAATAGCATATAATGTTAAAATTATTAAAAAGAATTTGTTAAGATGACACTGATGGGAATTTTCTGGCTAAAGATGTTTTCATCTGAAAATGAAAATGTAACAGAACAAAATTTTTTGATAGAAATATAGCAATCTCAGTTATACTTCTATCTCAAAAAAGTTTTTCATTTCATGGAGGAATTTGTTAGTAGAAAGAGGGATCAATACTCACCTCACCCCAAACACCACTAGAATAGGCAAATCCCAGCTACGGGCCAGACAGAACAGTATCTCAAGGCTGATACTCATGAGGAAGCGAGTGGTCTAGGCTGTGGGTCTACTGTATGCGCCAGGATATATCCCAGGCTGTTCTGCAGGACAGAAGAGAAGGGCCTGACAAGGAAACACACACCTAACACTTGAAAAGATGTTGGCTTTGTTGCAACATAAAACAATTAAGGGTCACTAATTCATTTTTTACAAACGAAAACTTTCCTAAGATGTTCTTTTATTAACCTACTTCTTTCAAAGCCTAAAGCAGTTTCTAGCTGTAGAAAATACTAGGGTAAAAAATATAGGATAAAATCTAAGATGTAGAAAAGCAGATAATCCTGCATCAACTTACTGCAAAGTTTTTTGAAAAGTGTATTCCACTCCTGGAAACACAATATTAGACCAAGAAAGATCTGATCTAGCCTGTGTTTGGCCAACTCTCCAAGTCCACATGGGAAAACGGCAAGCCATATTGAATAACAACACAATCCTACCACCTGTGTGCTTGGATCTGTCACAAGATGTTGGCAGCCTGCAGAATGTAATACAGAAAGCTAAATAGCCTCCAAAATTGCTGTATGCATTTCTGATTGAATGCCATGTGGGAGATCTGCACACTATATGCTGGAAACAAGAAAGGAAACGGTAGAAAGGAAGGATACCTCATTTAGCAGGTTACAAGTGGACACATCTCCACTGATTCAGTCAGGAGCAATGAATGAATGAATTTCCAAAGACCACTTGAAATTTGAAGAAACTGTATGTAACTTAAGGACACGAAAGTTTTCAACACCAGCACTCTGCACTGTGAAGATTCAACTTACGCTTACGTATCATGCTGAACTAGAAAGCTGATAATAGTGAGTGAGTGAAAAAGAGCTAAAGAATAAAAAGAGAGCTCAGCAGATTCAAAATTTCATTCTTTACAACTGTATGTCTGCACCACTGGTATTGCCTATCTTTCCAGAACAGGGCTTTCCTGCCACTTGTCCTACTCAAGGAAACCTGGATTGATCTGGCACTTATATCAACAACTTCTGAGAGAGATGAATGTCAATAGCTGTTATAATGAGTAGAGATTTGGGTTAATCTTAGAGTCTTTATAGTAGCAGAGACTATGCAGAGAATGTTTAGCATTGATCTCTTAATTTTAATTACTGAGTTTTATTTGTTATTCTGACGGGGAAAAAAAGATTCCCTGTGCAAGGAGAAAGAGGAGTACAAAAGGGAAGAACAGGGACACAGGGCTAGCCAGTGGTCTGACCTAACCCTCCCTATGCTGTAAAACTATCAGGTATTTACATCTGAAGACTACCATCTTTTCATGCAAGGCAACAGCAAAGTTTATGAACAATGCTAGGAAGAGCACATCCCAGCAGGTCAAGTGAGCGTTTTTAACTAATAGGAAAATATTCTATCCATGTCACCATACTGACTAGTGCTGGCAACCTGTATTCAGACTTGGCAAGAGTCCTCCACCACCACTGATAGTTTGTTGAAGGGATTACGTTCGCTATAGCAACATAGATGGATAATAATACTTAAATACGAAATTCTCACAGGCAGGTCTTCCAGTCTCTTCTAGTCTGTCTGAAGGCACAAAACACCTCCAGCCTCGGTGGTGGTGCAGAGTACTATACTCTCTAGGAATCAAACATTTCGGAATATCTACAAATGTCACGCTTTGCCCAATATTCAGAATTAGGCCAGGTTTCACGTCATGCAGACAAATGTCTCTGTTCCTATTTCCCAATAAACTCTGGAAGATATTTTAAGATACCATACCTGCTCTGGGCAACAGTTCATCGTGAACAGTGAAGTGATTCCATCTGTTGCTCTATTTTATCAGACTAAAGCCATAAAATCTCTCATTACAAAATTTGCTTTTAGCACTTGGAGAGCTGAAGGCTGGGATCCCAATTACGGCTGTGTGATGAAAAAACAGCACTCACAGAGAACAAAAAAAAAAAAAAAGAGCAAAAAAAAAAAAATGATGAAAAA
>NW_008824051.1:2526306-2536871 GCF_000699105.1 Pygoscelis adeliae
GAAGCCTAACACCACCACACACAACTGTGACACAGGACTGCTGGGCTCTGAATAGAGAGTTGTGAACAGTCCCTTAACGTTGCTGGTCTTCTAATCAGCTATCTGTAAGATAGCAGAAAAGTTGTCATAAAAAACCTTATTATTTGATAAAGTCCTGCAGATTTTTACCTGAAAGGTGTTGTTGAAGTGCAAAGCATTAAATATTAATAGTATTAATATCTAATATTAAATTAGATATGGCTAAACCATGCATATTATTAGCATAATAATATTAGTTATATTAGCATAACTTCTTTGTTCCTCTAGCAGTTTGTCTTTCTGCCTTAGTGAACTTCTCACACTATCACCTCCCACCCCCAGGATAAAGTTTACTAGCAGCCAGCATTTGGAGTACCTAAAATCATCATCTACATCCACAATTTACTTGTCTGACTGTTGCTGCTTGAAATTGATGTATTGAAATTTACTTACTGAAATTTCACTTAGAAGATAAAAATTGCAGGGGAGATCTGGGCACAATTTCCCATTTTGTTTAAAAAAAAAAGAGGGGGTGTGACATTTAGGTAGGTGAGATATTTCCACGTATTTCTTTCGTCAAACTTATCTGCCACAGGTTGCATAAGTTAAAACAGAAAGATGTAAAAAGACTCCATAGATGCAGCCCCCGATTCTACGTATTGCAAAGCATATTAGGGAAGTGAAATACATCTAAACCATGGCTGCACTCCTGGCTGATGATTTAAGACTTGACTGAGAAAATACTAAACTCTACGGACAGATTCATAATCAAGAGGGCTTGAAATGGGCAGTGAAAAGACGTGATGCTACCTTGTTGAAGACATATACCATAAGATACCCATTTTTCTAAATATTAAAAACCTCATGCTCCACTTAACTGATGCTATGCACACCTGATGACACTCCTCCAGTTGCCAGCCTCTTTAAGTGTTTTACACACATTGCTGAATTCAGCCTTACAGCAGCTGTACTTGACATCTACGGAAGATAGCAACAAGTATGTTTTCAGCAGCTATTTGATTTTTTAAAATCAGTTTGTTTTGATTCAGATTGTCCCTGCTCCATATGTGTTTCCTACAAACATCCTTATAAACACGTTTACTACTACAAATGGTCATGGAAGAGCAATTTTAAAAGAAGCGGCAGGGTATTCATAACAAGCCCACTTTGGTGTCTGTTTTTTGAGAATGATGAACACCACAGGAAAAACCTAATTTCAAAACATTAGAAATATTGAAGGAAATAAAGGGGGAAATACAAAAACCTTTCTTAGATTATTTTCTGAGTGAAGCTGCTTTATTTCTAGTCAGCTGGACGCTGATAAGCACCTGTGTAATATGCTGTACTTGCATCATAGATTGGGCAGCCACGTTTCCTCTACAAAATTAAATTACGTAGTTTCGTCACAGTATGTCTTCAGTGCAGTGGTAATTAAGATGTCCTCATTCACACCTGAGCTCCAAGATTAACCTACATTGGATGGGCAACCTCATGGCAAATCACCACTTGAGTTACTGATTCTGCAACAGTGCTTCACTCTCACCCTCATTTCTCCAGAACTTTTGGGGCTTGTATCTTGACAGCGTGTGGGACTGCAAGTAAATTGAGTGGCTCAGATCCTCTGCCAGGCGATTGTGAAGAGGAAAAAAATTCACTGTCATTTTGAGTATAGAGACAGGATATCTGGGGGTGCCACTGTGGCTTTCAATCTCAATGGAAGAAAAAGGAAAATTAACTACTTTCATTTAATTAGAGAGTGTTTCACTGGTTTGCTAGAACCATTTCTGGCTAGCAATAAAGTACTTTGCAAATCTCTTTCAACAAGAAGCATTTTGAGAATACACTGATAAGGCTATGCTATAATATCACTAAGATGTTAATGATACTGTTAACGTAAGTTTAATGTAAATTAAATGAAGGAATGGTATTGCTGATATGGATTAGACATCCTACTGTCTTGATACATCACTGAGGCACAAATGTGAGCAGTACATAAGACTTAAAAGGCAAGCTTTATGCAGTGCTTCTTTGCAGCCTTCTCCAAGGCAACTACGTCCAGCATCCCATTCTGCCAGGCCACAACAAAGGTGAGCACAGTAAGACACTGGAGTGTTTCCAGAAAGCAGTAATTGTAACAGTAGAACAAAACCAATGTTAACTGCATCTCTTGATTTCTGCTAATATCAGCCTAGGTCTTCTGTAAGTTCAGAGTGATTTGTCAGTCAAAGTGTTAAGATGTTACTTTGACCCCATCTAATCTTAGGCCAGCCTCACAGTCTGCCAAACTGAAGAACCTTAAAATAAAACACTATTTCTTCCTCCTGTTTTCTATATATGTTAGCGCAGAAATTGGAAATAGGACCCAGTTCCCCCCAGACTCAGTTTTCTGCAGCTTAATGGGGCAAACAAAGAACTAGGAACTTTGGCGGCACACTACTTTTGGAACAACTGTTGTCTCTAAGACTTTTGAATTTATACACCCAGAAACTAACACACTAAGAAAAATAATTTCTCTCCCTCTAACTTTCACACATATTTGAAACCAAACTCCAAAGTGCAAGTACATATCAATAATTTCATTCAGAAATCAGAAAGTGGAAACTGAGGTATGCAGTCAGAGCCAACTAAACACAGCTCAGAGAGAAGAGCTGGAGGCTGTTTCTTGGGAGCATAAAGGGAGCCAAGTAGTGGACCGCTTGGCTCTCCAGTCAAGGGATGATGGTAGGTGAAGATGAAGAAGGGACACTTCTTCCTCTAGGAAGGAGGCTAGAGGAGGAAGGAGAAAATCAGCATTCTAACAACACAGAAATAGCTTTCTGCTAGCACCATGTTAATACAGAAACTCTCAATGATATTTTAAACTTTCTTCCAAACTCTTAAGAAGACAACTGTGACCTCCAGTGTAAGGTCATAAAATTAATTACAGTGTAAGAAGGTAATGAAAATAACCAGCTTTCCAAACACATATCTCTCCTGGGTGGGGAGAGGGGAGTGGATGAGACAAAGCATTTAATTAATTCAAAATTTTTAGGCATGGTGGGAAAAATGCAATTTGCACTCAGAGCACAAATACTGTTATCTGGTAATATACAACTTCTACAACATGAGGTCTGTAAATTCAATGTGGGAGACCACCCTTTACTAGATATATCCAGCAAGTCTTGTTTTCACACTGGAATACCTTCTTCCATTTAAGCACAGTGAAGGAGAAGAGATTCACATATTCAGCCACTATTAGTGTAATGCGAACTACATGTGTAAGTCCACCAAGTATCCTAGGGACAACCGACTCATCATTCTGTGAAAGTATTAACTTAGATTTACAGGGTAGAACTGATATAGCCAGATGCATAAAATCTTAATTCCGCTTACAGAAGAAATACTAACTGTATCTTTCTTCCTTCACCCTGTAATACACACAATTCTCATTTGAAACAATAGCTGAATATGCAATAATAATTTGTAATGTGAAATACTGTTAATGTGTTTCCTCTGAGAGTTCCTTTTTCAGAACATAGCAGAAACTACTTTTATTGCTCAAGTTTTCATTACAGAAATGCCACAGTACATATATCTTTGGTCTCCCATGTACCTTGCTACAGAGCGTGACAAGCTAATGACAAGGCTTTTTTCCTGCCTCCCCCACCCCCCCCCTTTTTTTACTATCATCAGTGCACTAATATTTAGATAGATTTACTTTGGAGCAAATAGTAAATGACTAGGAAGCTGTTTCCATTTCTCATTCTCATTCTTATTAATGAGCTGGAGGAACACTCCCTCCCTTCCTTCTTCTGTGGTTGAAAACATATTGAGCTTATGCCTCTTCTACACCATTAAAAAATAATTTTAGAATTGCATTACTTAGTAGATGGATGGGACTTGCATAACACTGATGGCTTTTCCAAAAGGGAATAAGGATCAGCAAAGCCAACCTTCAGCAGTCATTCCAGGATGAAGGATGTAAGAAGATACAGTACCAGACTGTTGAAACAGTCAGAAAGCAAAAGATATGTGTGCATGCACACATGCATGTCTCTCTCTCACACACACACAAATTATGTGCACAAGCAATGACCAACCCATAAACAAAAAATCCCTCATTCCATATAAAGTCAAGCAAAAAGAGAAAGAGAGAAAACAGTAACTTTTTAGGGAGTGGGAGACAAAAGGTCAGTTCCTGTATATAGTATAATGCACATGTGAGGGAGAGACACGATGAGGAAGAAAACCGGGCATATCATATACAGAAAAGAGCAAACCTCAAACATAGCTCAGTAAGCACAGAAAGTGGCACAGAAACAAGACTAGAGAGGCTTCTGGGCTACATGAGCTGTGAACAACAAATTTTTATAGTGTTTGATATCTCCATTTTTCAGGAACACAAGGCTTTCAAATCAACAGGATAACCAAAACCATTTGCCTCATTGCCAAATTTTCTTCCTTACAAAGACAACCTGTGGATCTTCAACTGCATAACTATTCTGGTCAAAAAGGGTAACTCTGAATAAAAAGACTGTCAATAAAGGCTATGTCTTTGCCCCTCAAGAACATCCTGAACTTTCCAAGAGAATGTTTAAAATACTTTTCAGAGGTAAAAAGGCATCAAAATCCATTTTACACCTAAACACTGAAAAAAAAAAAACCAAACCCAAACCAAACCACTCTCAGCAGGGCTGTCACAAGCAAGGAACATGATACTTTCTGATGGGTAGTTGAGCAACAGCTGAGTAAAGAATGACATTAACCTGCAGAAGTTATTACCACCGCTTGCTGTGCCAGTACTGATCAGTTACATTACAATGAATGTCGTTTGTAAAACAAAGTCTATTATCAGTCAGTAGATAATAACTGAGCATGATCATGGCATAAATTATTACAGAAGACTACAAGCAGAAGTCATTAAGAAAAAGTCAATACTGGGAAAAAGCAGTCATATCAGTCCTAGAAACAAAACAAGTCAGTAAAAGGCAACAAATTTCTAGCAATGTGACAGATCACTTCTTTTTCACTCAATAATTAATAAACTTGTCCCACACCAAGGTGATTTTTCTCCACAAAGTAACTTTACTCTTAAGTCTGAGAAAACATGGGACCCTTTGGCTTTGTTATTACACTTCATTAAGTTAAAAAAACCCAAACAATTTGTAAAGTAGCATCACAGTTGCATTTTTAAAGCAAAATATGGATAATCATTCATCAGCATGTTTTACTTTGCTTTATGTAGCTGACCTGCAGTATTTCTCTCAGAGTCAGTTCATCATTCAGTTGCACTCCCTTATGGTGCCATACTGCTGTATGGCACAGTCACACATGGACACTCAAATGGTGTCGTTATTCCTTGTATAAAGAGTTGTCCCATCAGCACTCATGATGATGCTCCTCAAGTCATGCAATTTCCATGGCATGCCACGTCATGGCTGGAGGAGACATGCTGTCTCATCAGAGGGATAAAGAACAATCCCTGTGAAAAAGGACATACAAACTTCGTTGCATGTGAACTAAGGCAGCAAAATGACACCCACTGTAATGCTGAACAGATAGCTAAGAAGGTATTTGTGGTCAGTCCAAGAAACCAATATTTCATCTAGCTCACCCTAAGGGAAAACATTTAATCAAAATTGAACTTTTCCCATGAAAAGTTCTGATTTCATGGAAGATACAATTTCTGGATAAAAGAAATCATGCGATTGTCCTAAATTACTTCTGGCTTTTCAGTTGGATACAATATGCTTCATTCCCGCTTTTGCCCCCTCCATGACATCCCTGAGACTCCTTTATGTATTACGGGTTTCCATCTTTCCAAACAGCAGTTTCCTTCCTAAGTAGAGTCCAGCTTCCAAAGAAAGGGAGAGCTCATTTCACGGACTCGCAACATCTCTCCCAGAACGCAGGCAACGCAGAACACATTCCAATATTCTGGAGCTAAAATGTAGCCTGTTTATTGCAGTTAAGCCTGCGGCTCTGTCAGAAATGGAAAACTAATAAGACATTCACTTGCTTAAAATAAAAAGAAAAAAAACAACCAAAAAACCATACTACTAAAGTTGACTGTGGAGGCAAATAACTCAACTAAAAAAAAAGCCATCAGGATTTTGCAATTTTAATTTCTCTGCTCATTGAAGCTTTCTACTTTACAGCAATTAAAACCAGGCATCAAAGGCACATGAAATTGGGATTGGGTAGTGATTAATTTGAGAAAGAAATGTTCACAATTCAGTTAGAAAAAGACATCCATGTCTTAGGATTGGGAAGAATTAATGCTACAAAGAGAGCTGGGAGGGGCATGGGGAAGAGAACATGGAAAGAATATGTGCAATGCCTGTCCCCTGCAGGGTAGAAATGTATCTGCCATGTGCTGCTCGTTATGAGGTAAAGGACTCGGGAGAAGGTATAGAGCTAGAATTTTCCTAGCCTATGAATAATTAGTATTTTTTTCCTCTTTTCTTTGCCCCTACAAGTGTTTCTGCATTGCAACAAATGCAGAATCTAATTTCGTGCATACGGTGAAATTCAGTGGATTAATGCCTGCTCCCCAAACAGTGCTAGGCCACTCACCTAAGGTGAAGGAGACACATTAACATCTCTGCTGGAATCAATTCTTTTGACTCTGAAAACTCAGACATCAACATTACTTCTCTCCATTAAAACCAGCACTCTTCTAGTAAAAATAATGACATAAATGCACTGCCACTCAGCTGCACTTCTATTGAATACCAACCTCGCTAATGATCTGCCATAATATCTCTTTAATGCTTGATTGTGTCCATCTGTATAGTACCACCTACTTCAGCAGGGTCTTAATGTTTTTAAGAGTCCTTCAGATCATTTGCTGAAAGTGCTGCTGGAGAGCTATAGCATCACTTGCTTCATTTGTGTGGCCCTTTCTGTGAAAATTCACCTCAATGAGGCCAGTTTGCAAGTCTCTAACAGGCTGATGTTTGTGTCCTCTTGGCAGAGATTTCCCTCCAGAAGTGGCAGCTGAATTGCACAAGGGGAGGTGTCCAGCGCTCACCCTGGGCTGCAGCAGCAGTACCAGACCTGGGCACACAAAATAAGCTGCTCTGTGCCTCCCCCCCAGCCTTTGGACCCAGAACATGTGAAGAAGAAAAACACCTGAGTCAAAGGCAAACAGAACAGGAGCAAGAGACAGGGAGTGAAGATGAAAGGAGAGAGAGAACGAGACCTGTTGAGGAGCTGGAAAGCCTGTTTAGAAGAAAAGCCTGGAAGACAAAACTAGAAGGGTAGAATATGTTGAGATAGAGGGAGCAGGGAACAAGTGAGCCCTGGGAATAAGTGAGAAGAGAGAAAAGATCTGATGGAAAGACAGAAATTCTGTTGTCAAAGACAACACCACTCCTCCTGTTTTCAAATTATTAAGGGAAGACGTTAGTAAAATGATAAAGGAATTTTTTTTCCCTTTGTAATAGAATACTGGCGGCAAGCAATAAGTGAAAAGAAAGCAAGATGTTCTTGAAAAAAAAACATTTAAAAATTGATGGTGATCTGATTATTGATAAACATTGAAGTTGATGGTATCTCTCATTGTTTGAGAGGGGCTGTTTTACTAGGCACTGTCAACTGCAACTGCCTTGATACTGGCAATCAAAATCCCCTATCTAAAACAGAAATAGCAAGAGCAGAGTCAATTCCCTTTCAAACAGTCCAGATACGTGCCCCAGCCTTGACCTGGAGAAATTGCCTAAAGGAATGAAAGAAGCCCAAGTTCCCAGACAACTGGTTAAAAAAAAAAAGGAAATCAACTTGTGTCAGATGTTAATCTAGAGACCTCTAAGAAATGAGCCTCTGAATAGCTCATCTAGCATGTAATAATAACAAATTGCAATCATCATGGTTTTGATATGGATCTGAATTGTCAAAAGCAATAGCCCACACTTCCCACATCACGGCCTCCTGAAAGCCAGGCATTTAGAAGGGAAAGGAACAGAGATGCAAAAAACAGTTGCTAGATTTGAGAACACTGTCTCCATTCAAACTAAGACAATATCCAGATGGATCATCTCACGTTTTTATTTTCTGGTGTGGTAGTACATTTAGCAAGACATTCTTAGGATGTTTAACATCCTAAAAATAATCAGGTCATCCATTGCACTTAAGGTACTGAGAGCAATCTTCTAACTCAAGTTATCTTAACATCTCTAGCAAGCACACTGCACAGGGAAAGTTTGTCTACATTTTGTATTTTTCTTCTGCTGAAGACAATCAGATTATTTGGCTTCTTTATTAAAAAGTATTTCAACGTAAATATTTTGATAAAATCTTCCCCTTAGTGTAATTTTGTTCTGTTATAAAGGCATCATAACAACTGGCCACCGATCTGAATATGACAGCTGAGTTTGTCTCATTTACTCTACTGCTTGTATTCCTTGCTAGATGAAGCAGAGTCATAAAAACTTCATTGCCTCGTGAAAGATTTAGACTTGTGCAGATCTGCAGTCTTACGCTCGTGCGAAGTTCATCAAGGATGGCAGATGGTGCTGCTGGTTCAAGTCCCAGATTAGAATAGCTTTGTCTTGTCAAAAGGCACTTTATTATACGTCTTTGTGGCCTCAATCCATCAGTATGAATGGCAAGCCAAGCCAAGGATGATCAGGAAAAGCTCCAATTACATTCAGTAAACAAACTTCACTGCTGCTATTTCCAATAGAAAATCATATTTAGTCAGCCTGATATAGGAGACAACAAATATCATAAGGTTATGGACTGACGTTTATAAAGAGCTGGCAACTTTACTCAGTGACTCAGAGAACTCAATGTCTGTAAAGAAAAACAGATGAACACAATCCTTGCAAAAAAGGTAGGGAAAAGGCAAGTACTTCCAAATGCGATGAGGAAGACTGTTCATTTCTGTATACAAGATACCAAAATGCTACTGTGCAACACACGAACGTTCATGGCTTCGCTATATAGATTCATTTTAAGAACAAGCATTATCCAGCACAGTGTGTGGAAAAGCCTTCTGCCACAAGCACAAGTCAAGAAATACGCTATATAAAGCAGTGTACAAAGCAGATCTGACAACCCTGTCTGAAACCTGTGCCTTTGGTGTTGCTGTCAACCCAAAACCGTGTTTTTGCCAGACTAGTTGCTGCTATTAACGGTGTGCCACTGCCAGGACAAAAGAGCCCTTGAGACTGTCGGTATTTTGTTACAGAAATATAATTTCTACTGTACCAGACATGTGCCATAGAAAATGATAAAATTGCAAGGCAAGCAAAGGTAGCTATTTGACAGAAAAATGACAGAAAAATGCTTTCAGGTATTAGCAATACTAGTTAACAAATACAGTACACGAGTTTTAAATGAAAAGCTCTGCGAAGTGCTTCACACTGGTGTCAAACACTGCAGTCCTCACTGTATTCCTGTGGAATGAAGCCCTGTTCAGTACTTTTTCTGATCACTGAAAATAGCCCCAAGCCTCCTCCTCTGCCACTGCAGCAAGCATCAGAATCTAAATAGTTTCTTAGCCTTCATTTCTTTCAATTTTCCAGTTGGGAGTTTATTGAGAATTAACTTGCAAATTCTGTTGAATAAATCTTTGATTTCTTTTTAATATGCAGAAGTAAATTATAAGTTAGTGGTCAACTTTATCAGAGTTCTCTTTCTTCTTTCTTGAGTGGAAAACACCTGATTTACCAGCACTTGAGAATAACGGGCACCATTTTTGGTGAGGCAGCAATATAGACAATGTTCTTTAAACAAAGGGTGCAAAGCTGCCCTACTGGACTTGAACCCTGTGGTGCAAGTCATGAAACAGAACTGAGGTAATTTAAGAGCGATACCTGAGAACCTGGCTTAGAATGCAGAATCAACTGCATTACCACTACACTAACACTCTTAGCAGCTGGACGGGTCAAGGACATGATTTTTAAGTCTTGCAAGGTTATCAGCACCTAGTTAATTTTCTCTCTGAATTTGAAGGGAGGAATACTACCTTGTAAGTCTTGTATAGTGCTTACTACGGCAGGGTAGATTTGCCTTGGATAAGAAGGAGATTCTTAAGCATTAGCAAGGAAAACCCCCGAGGAAATTGTGCACAATGACAAAATCACACTCCAAGGTGGGGCAGCCACAGAGGAGGTTGCATAGAACTCAGAAGGCTTTTTAAGGTCAAAAATAGAGTACAGGGATCTCGTTAGGTCGTGCAGAGAGGAAATGAGAAAGGCAAAAGCCCAGCTAGAACGCAACCTGGCCGCTGTCGTCAAAGACAACAAAAAAAGTTTTTACAAATACATCAATGACAAGAAGAGAGCCAAGGAGAATCTCCATCCTTTATTGGATGCGGGGGGGAACATTGTCACCGAGGATGAGGAAAAGGCTGAGGTACTTAATGCCTTCTTTGCCTCAGTCTTTAGCAGTCAGACTAGTTATCCTCAGGGTACTCGGCGCCCTGAGCTGGAAAACAGGGATGGCGAGCAGGATGAACCCCCCATAATCCAAGAGGAAGCGGTCAACGACCTGCTACGTCATCTGGATACTCACAAGTCTATGGGGCCGGATGGGATACACCCGAGGGTGCTGAGAGAGCT
>NW_008824051.1:2537836-2562700 GCF_000699105.1 Pygoscelis adeliae
AAGGGAAGGGAAGGGAAGGGAAGGGAAGGGAAGGGAAGGGAAGGGAAGGGAAGGGAAAGGAAGGGAAGGGAAAGGAAAGGAAGGGAAAGGAAGGGAAAGGAAGGGAAAGGAGACAAAAGACAAAATGAAGTGTGTGTGTATGCTTGGGAAAAGGAGGCTGGGTGGTGTGTGTATGTGTGGCGGTTTGTTTGCTTGTTTAGATTTTATGAAACTGAAATTCATCCTGGCATGTCTACACTGATAGGAAGTGCAACATGGGCTAGCGTCAACATGGAGCTGTAAAGATTAGTTTCAGATGACTTTTAAGAATTGAAGTAGAAGCCTCAGGTAGAGAGGAAAACAAGAGACCCATAAAACAAGGGAAACAAGTTAAAGGAATGAGAGAAGGGGGAGGGGGGGGGAACAGCCCAGAGTTTGGAAAGTGAGAATAGCTTAACAACCAGAAAAGAGCAGCCTGCAAATAATTCTGAAGGACACAATGTATAAAAGTTTAAGACAACAAATTTGCGTACCCAGGATTTGGACAGTATAAAAGTTGGATTAGGTTGCTCAGAGTGGTCTGAAGAAATTCTTTCAGCCCCGTAAGAGATAATTTATATTAAGGAATCTTTGGTTTCAAAAGAACAAATACCCAAACCAGCCACTTTTAAGGGTACCCCAACTCTGTTACCGTGGTCAGTTTGGCATCATTTCTACAGGGTCAGATGTGCCAGCCTCTGGGGTTTCATGCACAGAAGCAGCTCCCAGAGCCCAAGGAGGTCACCAACAGGTGCCGAGATTTTTTGGGAAGCCACAGGGATCCTTGTGCCAATGCACACTGGGCATCCAGCTCACCACCTTAGCCCTCCTCCGCTACAGTGTGTTCAGCACTATGTTAAAAGCAGCAGAAAAAGCTCCTCCACTAGGTATCCGTAAAACTGAACTCCTACCCTGAAAAATAAGTTTATTTTTCTTCTACTGTTCCATTCTCTACACATTAAGTAATTTGCCTCTGTAGTAAGCCAAAATTTTGATATGTCTGACAGAAATTTTCCTCATTTGCTGCTTTTATTTCAACTTTAAAATGGCTTTTTTTTCCCCTGTCCTTTTTTATAATTGTAATTGGAAGTAGACTACACAGCTTTGGCCTTCCTGTTTGCATTTGGATCTGGCAAACATCAATAAAAGGCAGCACTGCCACCTAATAACTGTCTGATAACATGTATTAGAAGAGCAGAAAGAGCCCTTCCCCCCCCCCCGCCCCAAACTGATTTCCAATAATTTTGATTGGGACTGTAATCAACTGCTAAAAACAAAAAATAATTGCAATTACTCATAACTGAACTTGGCTGGCTTTGGTTGGTTCAAGAGGTCATACAATATTGTTGCTTCACAATATGATATACCACAATAGTGAATGGCACTCAAAATTCAGTTTCTGGTAATATAAATATATCATTCTTTGTAATAAATAGTTCGCTTCCATATACATGTCTGTAAGAGGAAATAAACTACTACAGTCCAATCTCAATTGACAATACAGTAAATCCTTCAGGAGCAGTTTGAAGCTACTGCTTTGTTGTACTTGAGGTTACATGCAAAAATAAGGCATGCTCTAAAGCAAACCAATGCTGCATAAAAGCTACAAAAAGGATCCAAGTTTATCTCAAGAAATAATATAGCACTTCAGCAGCAGCAAAACCACTAAAAAGTTTAAAGCAGAAGTGGACAGACATGTACCTACCTCTAGTGCTAAAGTGACAAAATCTACATGCTCAAGTGGAATGGGAAAAAAATCTTTCCACATCTGCAGACATTTGTATATCAGGTTCATACTGTTTCATGAAGGTTTGAAGGGCTCCATTTCACCTTACACATTCTGAAGGGTTTTGATTTAAATCTCCTCATCCACTGAAAACAAACTAGCAATGAACTCCTCAAGGTGCCACAAGCAACAACTAAAGCTTTATTCAGATCTAGACTTGAGGTACTGAAAGAACCAAGGTTTTGTTAGGTGGAGATGAAAAACTTCCTTCCAAATACAAGCATCTGCTATGAAAAGGGCTGATTCTTCACAGGTATCAAGGACAGAATCTTTTGAAAAGGGAAGGGGGAAAAGAGACACCAACATCTTTAACCACCCCACCCCCCCCCCCCTCCCTTTTTCTTTTTTTTGCATTTAATTTGACAGACTAAAAGGGACTAAAAGTTGGCTAGTGGATACCAGCACAGGAAAAGTTTAAGTGCCAATTTTCTGCCTAGAACAACTGAAGTTTCCTCTCCAAAAGTAAGGATTAGTGGTGCCTGGCCACCAAGGCAGGAGAGCTTAGTTTCTAATGAATCCATAAATCCAGATTATTTTCCTGGATTACCTGAATTTCTCAAATGTATAGTTTACACTGAAAGTCTTAAACTCCTGATTTAGAATTCTCTGAGAGTAAAATGTGCTGTAAATTTTTGAGACATATTTTGATGCCTAAAAATGAGTTTAAGTACCCATATGAAGTACCCCAAATACACACACTTTGGTCTTCGTTGTTCTTACGTCGTAGTCCAGGCATTTGCAAAACAAGGGCTTGAACTTAGTAAAGTGTTTTTTCAAGGAGAAGAGGGAAGAAAAACCCATCCACAAAAAAAGCCAAGCAAATTCATATTACCACTAACCTGAGAAATGTACTTTTAAGGTTAAAGGGTTCCAAGAAAGTAAATTCCTTCTACTAAGCCCATGGTCTGTGAGACAGATTAGTGAAGCTATTGGAAAGAAATAAAAAAAAAAAAAAGACAAGAAAAAAAAAAACAAGAAAAGGAACAACACTAGTACAAGAAATAACCTTCAGACTTCAATCCCCAAGGTCAAATGTGACAGATGCTAGTGATTCCTTCATTTATTTTTCTTGAAATCTATCAATGCAATCAATCTCAAGTGAAGTCGTAGATGCCAGAATGGGAATAGCCTATCATGATTTGTAGTAACCTTCAAAAACAGGTGCTCTTTCTCTGTTTGAAGTGCTCTGTGCAGAAATATACAGGTACCTACTAAAGCACTGGCTATAGGGAGTAGTAGTATTTTATGGCTTCCTTGCTCATGCATGCATGTTCAGATCTCAGGTTTTATTTAAGAGACACTGTTTACCTCACATATTTACACAAAAGTCTTCAGATGAATCTCAAGTTTGGTTAAGGCTCTAGACTAGTCTAGAGGTCCTACTCACAGCTCAAAAATCACACATGGCTTGCAAAGTCATTTTATGTGGTTTGTATAGGTATGCTTAAGTCAAAAGATGTGTAGTTCAGTACCAACAATTCTACTCAGGGATTCTACAGTCCACATTCCCTAAGTGTGGGGTGACAGAACAGATCATGCTGATCTGTCAGTGCCACAGCCTCAACCTCCCTTTGCCTCTAAAGTGGTGCAAGGATTTGTAGGCAGAGACAAAGTCCCACTAACAAAAAGCAATTACAATCTAAAAAGACACAGAAAAATATCTAAGAGAAACTACCCTGCTCTTTTCTACAGAGAAAAAGCAGCAACATGACAGAACAGGCTGTGTGCCCAACTTGCGCAAGAAATGTGGGATAGATATCAGAAGTGAACTCAGTCCAGTAGTTCAAATCTTATCTTTTGAATCTACATCTGAACAAGGCTCTTCAGGAAGGCCTCAGTTACCTTCAGTCATGTGAACAGTATTAAGATCCACTTGCTACATTATTTTTTGGGACAATAACATGATTATGGAATTAGTGAGGAGAGAGGTCTGCAATGAAAGACCAAATTGAAGTTATGCTGTCATTTGCTATAGGCTTATTAAAAAGTTTGGTTTGATATATAGTATATAATACTGCAACTTACCATTAGTACTGCAGGTAGAGATGTAAAATAATAATGGTAATTAAAATGAACAATGATATTTTTGTCCTTGCCCAACTCTAACTTCTTTGAAATACACAGATCAAAAGAAATAAAAGAATCAATCCTGTATTACAAACTCTGACCTTGTTGACAAGTTTTCCTTTGTGTTTTCCCCATTCTGCCAAGCACATTTACAATCTTACTAGCTTGATAATTATAAATTTAACAGATGGGAAAACAAATAAGAGGTGAAATGAAATCAGTGGCCACAGTGACAGTCTGACAAGCACCCAGAAGTCAACATTCAAATTGTGGCAGTAACTCTGCTTTGCTAAATAACCAATATGCTAGGCAAATATACTTGCTGCCTCCTCATCTCCAGTAACACAAAAAAGGAAGTCCATTAAATAGCAACAAGAAAGGATTGTATACAGCACCATGGGAGCAGAAAAACAGCAAAAGACAGTACCCACATCTAGTGGCATTTGGGATAAATCAGAAAGTGCTGTGCTCCATGGCAGGAATTATAACAACTCTTTTGCCATTACAAAGGATCGATAGCACTGCACTGATTCTCTCCCTGTATCATTTGCAGGTGCTTGTAAAACACAACAGAACCACAAGAGATGCCAGAAGAGACTAACCATACCAAAAACACATCCACAAAGTCAGATCATCTAGAAACTCTATCATGCAACAAATCTAATTCTAGTAGAATATAGTAATGTGTTGTTCCCCATAGAGGAGTCCTACTGATTGCTTAGGAACTAAATTAGAGAAGGTCTAACCAAAAGTGTTCCAAAATCCATCGTTTAAATACAGAGTAAGATCTTTCTGCTCTTGAAAAAAAATAAAAATTTATATAATTCTGTTGAACTGATAAATGAGGACATAATTAACTTCTGAGTGGTACGCAGTGTTGCAAATAGTATGTAGAAAAGTTATTATTGTATTTGGCAAAGTTTCTGTATAATACAAAACAAGCATCCCTTTGCCAGCCTCTGGTGTTTCATCACTCGGGAACCATTCACAGCTACCACTTCTGGCATATTCTTCCCAAAGTCGGTTCCATCTGCCCTATCCTACTGCTATGTAATGCATCTTAAATTAGCTACCTTTCTTCCTACGCGCAATAGATCAGCTGCAGTGAAATATGTCAAGTAAGAAAATAAAACAAATATGCATCTTCCACACAACAATTTCTGTAATGACTATGCCTCATTATGGAATTGGTACAACTCTAGTCCACAGGCTTGGGCTATTTTTTTCTAAAGAGAATGAGACCAGAGGAGCAAACAGAACATCACTAGTTCTGCCTTTGAGTCTTTATGCGTGCTGAGCATCCATCAAAATCACACCTGGTATTTTGCACACAAAGACAACGCGGTTGAACCCTGGTAACAAATAAATATTGGGTGCTATGTGTCTCTACCCGACTAATAAAATTTCATAGCTTTACATATATTCTACTTAAAATCAGCTCCAAGTGCTGTCAACCGAAACCTTTGCTTGCCTGGTTTCACCCTGAATGAAATGGTAATACCTGACAGCATCTACTTTTTTCTCTTGTAAATGTAGGTGAACTGTGAAGACCTTGTAAGATATTAATATATGTAATTCAGGTTATGCAGTTTAAAAAAAAAAAAAAAAAGGAGGATAAAAAGATACTGACACTGTACATAGTTCAAGATACGAGAAAATCCACCCTGGAATTAATCTACTGCTTTACCCACCCTTCAGGTGCATTTGTTTCAATAAAACATACTCTTCCTGCTATAAGCTTGATTTTAAGCAATGGCATACATTGCACATACAAGGCACGGGGAACTACGCACACTTTACACCTCTTGTTTGCAAAACAATATATAAAGTGAATAGAATCAAAGAAGTGTCACCTGTGAAACTAAAGTGTTTTTATTTCTAGCATAGGCTCATCACTGAGGAATTCAATTACCTTGCGCTCAGAGCTAAAATCCCTATAAAATTTTATAAATCATTTGGTTATAGCATGGTGAAATAATTCATTACAAAACAATACAATTCTTTGCAATTTCCAAGACAAAATAAAATATTAAACAGAACAGATTTCCACTGTAGGATTGCTAGTTCATTTAAGAACTTTACTGAATTATTCTTGACTTCCAATCAGCTATTCTTGATTCCTATTTAAAGAAAAGAAGATTTTTATAAAAGTGAGATTTGCATGTTTTGTTATCGGAGCTGGGATAATCAAATATTACTGCTCCAAACAAAGGGCAGAGGAGCACTCATAAATTCTGGAATGAAGGTTCAGGGCAAACGATAACAAACTGCTACCCTATCATCTGTGGCTGCCGTCTGTGGGTAGATACTTAACTATCCCTATGTGACATTTATGCGGGCACAATATCAGAGCCTTTCTGCATTGCTGAGCTGGGGGAAGAGCTACTACCTCTCACAGTGAAGAGACAAGACCAGAGGGGGAAAAATGAACCAGCCAGTTGCTCCAGCTGCGAAGTTTTATAGCACACAGAGTACCAAGTCGTCAGCCATACAAAACCATGAAAGCCACAGGCACATCCTTACTACCCTACGTGCCACAGAAATGCTGCTGGGAGCAAGCTACACTTCTTGCAAGCGTATGGGATAGCCAAGCTATAACCAAAACCACCTTCTTTAAAAGCACAGACCCTCTTTACTGTGGTGACAATCTCCGTCTGCCATCTGCAACGCACAGCTGAGTAGTCCATATTGTCTCCAGCAGATGGCAAAGGTAGGCATTTGTTATTGTAGTTAAAGTGATCTTTCCCTTCCCTTCAAGGCTCCTTACTTTGGCAGTTGCCTGTGCTCCTGGTGAGTTCTGCCTGCCCATTGATCCAAGCTAGAGCTCCTCCATGCAGCACAGCAAAGCATTTTACAGTATTCCCTGCAAGCGCCAAGGAACAGTAGCATTGCCAATGCAGGAGGCACTTTGCACAAAGCATGTTTATTAGCTGTGACACAGAGCACAGCATTTGCAAAGAGCTAAGGAAGAAGACAGCTGCTGCGGCTCCCCTAATTACCTTTCCCCAGACATCAACAGTAATTTACAATTTGGATGATATTGCTGGAACTAAGTATGATCTAGATCCACACACAAGCTCTCCTCCTCACTTTTATAGGCCATGTGTTATACGAGAATTACAACTATTCAAACTGTTTCTATGAGTTAGGTTATCTCCCGTAAGGTTTTTTATTGCGCATTCTCCTTTTGCTACTGGAAAATACAGAATTTGCTGTAGACAGTAATCAGATAATCACATCTTGTTATAAGCACAAGTCAGCAGGACTTGCTATTAGAAACTCTCTGATCTATCACACCAAAACAAAGAACATTTGAGATGCTTAATAAAAATTATGCTTCTTAACACACATTTCACAGCAGAAGTAAAAAATAAAAATAAAAAAGATCAGTATATAGAACAGGTAGAACATTAGCCTCACATACATCTAAATTCAATTCTAAGTTACTCCACTAATAGTGAACACTTACTGTGTTCAGCTCCTGCTGTTTTGCTGCTAACCAAAATTTAAAAGAATGCACAGGAAGTTTGACAAATTAGGACACCATCAACAATTAAGATTAATTGCACAAAGAGGATAAAACATTTCAAACAGTTGCACCCTTGAAAGATCAAAAGCTTTCCTCCTCTGGCAGTAGCTCTGAACTGCTTTATTGACAAGAGACGGCATTGAAAAAAACACAAATGCAAGACAAAACTTAAAAAGTATGTGGACACATGAAACTGCAAAGACTCAGTAGATATTCTAAGCCCAATAGTATACTTGGGTAAAGAAGCAGTAAAAAGAAATCAGATAGAGCAAATTAGACAGAAAAGCTTTAAACTTAGCATGAGTATCCAGACTATGTCTGTACTTGCAAGCACTGAGAATAAAGATGATGTTGACTTACAGACTCACTGTTGCATGGATCCAGTAGTTTGCTGATGCTTTGTATAATAAAATAAGCACCTATCTCCAGCTTCTACAATAATTTAGACCCATGCAAGACAAACATCTACTCGGTGTGGTGTCCTGCTCCCCTTAGTAGATGTGCAGCATGCATTATGTGGCTGTATTGCTACACAATCGTGTGATTCTTCTCAACTCAAGCTGTGAGTCAAATGAGAGGATGAGACTTACCCATGTTTCTCTGGACTCTCCACTGATAAGATTTCACTGCTGCTTTCGTCAATGGGAAGGACATGAGCAATATATTCTCCACTCTGCTGGTAAAACTTATAAACAGCCACTTGAACTATGCATTGGTCACTGCCGCTTCTCAGCCAAGGGCTCAGGATGACGGGGCTTGGCCTCTCTGATGCATTGAGAAACAGAAACGAACCTAGAACAGATGAGGCAACAAGAAAGCTTTAAGAACAAAAACCCCCAAAAAGCTTCACCAAGTGCAGATGAATACTTGTAATTTTTATGCTGCAGCTCACTCTGCAGCCCTTCCATACCTCCCAGTCAAAGACTATGTTTGCCAACTAGTTTGGAAAATTTGCCCATTTTGTATTAAACCCATTAAGATATTCCCAGGCAGGCAACATTTCAACTCACCTTTGGATGGTCCAAAACAAAGATTATATTTAGATTTACCTCCCAGAAGAAAAGGCATAAAGTGGAAAAAGCCATAAATATTAAGGGCAGGGAAAAATAACAAACAGTAACAATAAAACTCAATCAACCAAGAGACTTCCAAAGTTAAGTCCAGGCAGGTGATTAAGGAGTTTTAGGTTTAGATTCTTGCTTTCATGTATCTATTCTGCCTGGACTTCACCCCCATCTCTGTAACCTCTCAGGTGTGGTCCAGACCCGAACATTATAGCCTTGGTTCAGTGGGATCCTGATTTGACAGCTCTGATATGTATATATACACACTTTTAAAAAAAATAATACTTTATATTTATTTCTCTTACCCAAATAAAGAACACAAATTCAATAGCTTTACTTTTGCTCTCCTATAAACAGAAGAGTGCAGCATTTTTAAGTCATTAGAGTCAGGATAAAGCCCTGACATAATTTTATTTCTTCAGCAATTCATTCTAATGTATTAATTTTATATGCAGGTAATCCACATTAAACATTTCATTATTATCCAATACATTGACTACCTTGACCTAATTCTATTTCAATACAATCTGAGGCACGTCCAGTGGGACAGAGGTAATGTATTTTCATCGCATTGTTGCTCATTTCAGGGAAGTCAAATTGCTCCCTTTTGGCAGCTGACCAATTTACCAATTTGTCCACAGAGCAAGCACACTGGGGTGTATAGTTGGTAAATGAAAGGTGCAGTTAGGTAAATGAAAGGGACCAACCGTTGAAGCAAGAAAAATTGTGATATTCCACAGATTCTAGGAAGACTGGTCAGATAATCAGGACAACAAGATTTCATTTCCTGGACCATCCATTAATAAAGCTTGTCTGTTAAGACTTAAAACATGCAGGTCTGATGAACGGTTTGATTTCAGAGACAGAGAAACTAAGGCTCAACAGGGCTGTAATTTAAACCTTTTTTTAAGTGTGCATGAATTTTAGCAGGAGCAGCAGCTTGTTTTTGAAAATACCAAGGTTGAATCTTCAGAGGAATAATCTTCCACATCACTGAGCATGGGTCAGCTGAGATCCACGGTGTCTAAGAAATCCTGTGGAGGGGCCACGAATTGATCCTGCTCACCTTCACCTTGGTGCCTAAGCTGTGGACCACAAGGTGCAAACCAGCCACTCTGAGCTCCTGTGGTAGTTCACCTCATCCTAAAATGGATCTGGTGAATTGTCCATTGGTGGTTCCCATTTCTCTCCATGAACTGAGGGTCAAGAGCTCTGATTTGAATATCTCCCTGTCAGATGCCAGTTCAAAACAGGGGAATTGCACTCATGCTCACAGATGTCCCCTTTGAAAAAGTCTGTTTTGGCAATTCATCTCAGGTCACATACAGGGTAATAATGGAAGGGCTAAAAATGAAATGTGGATTTCTGTCAACCACCATGTTTCCCTCCCATACACACATTTATCATAAGCAGCATTTTTGACATACTTGTCAAAAACAGTGTTCTTGACATTGGCATCACGTTAATGGCATCTCTAAAACTAGAAAACGTTTGTACTGAAAGAAACACATAGAAATACATAAGGTACAGCCTGCTCAGATGTCGAGGTTTGTAAACAGAGAGGAGTGAAATGTAGTTGCAGCATTTTTTTTTAATAAGATTCCTTTATGGGAAATAATAGCCTTTAATCCAGTTACTAACGGAATGGTTTGATGAGTTTAAACAAACTCTGTTGTTGTCGCAGTTATATATACACACAGTATTTTTGCTGGTCAGTAAAATAAAAACAAAAACCCAGCCACATCTATCATCCTTCTCTGTCTCTCCCTTTTGTTGCAAACAAAAGAGAATTAGAGCACTAAATCTTGTGGCTTTAATTGTAGCATCCCCATAAGAACACTGAAATCTGTGACATGAAAGGGAGCAAAGAGACTTCTGCTGGTGGCAGGAAGACACTAAGCGTTGCAATAATTGCTGATGGTAACTTGCCAGGTGCAAGAGCCATTTGCTCATCTTACTGCCTTGCAACAGGGACTCAGATTTTAAAAATAACAAACAAAAAAAGGCAGCTCTCATTCCTTCTTTTCTTGCAGTGGTTCTAAATAAAGAGAGCTTCCAAGGATAGTCCCTCTCATGCCCTGACTTGAGGCCAAGTTTGAAACATCAGTGAAGTCTAGTAGTAGACAAGGCTAGCTGCTACAGCAAATTTGTGAGATAGTCACTAACCTCCTTTGTTTTGGCTTTTATATTTCTACTCTCTGTTTACAGGGCTCACACTTTGCAATTGTGGCTTATTACTTGTCACATGGCCAGTTCTACCTACTAAATTATATTGCTAAAAGGAATACAATTTTGCCGTGGTAGGGTCTACCCTGGCACAGTCTCCCAGGATGCTAGGAGGAACAGCCCCACACTACACTGCTGTGAAGCGGTGCCTACAAAAATCTCTCTGAAGGACGCGGCTATTATGCTGTGTTGGCCTCACCACCGGTACACAGGCTTGTCAGAAATGTCCTCCTAGTGTGTACTTTTGGGGAGATCACCTACCTGGGCAAATAATAGACCTATGGACAGATTACCTTTTTTAATTTTTTTTTTTTTATTTTAAAAAAGGAAGAGAATAAACACAACTTTATTCTTGCTTTTGAAAGCCCAACCATCTTGTGGGTGACTTCCCTGTCTGCTGCGGTGTTCTCTTTTTGCTCTTACTGCTCGTCTAGTCCATAACTGCTAAGGAAAGCCACATTTGGCTCTGGTGTCATTGGAACCATTTCCAAAGTTGGAATGAGGGGTACTTGCTATGAAACCACACAGAAAGCACAGAGGCTTTGTTACACAGCAGAATTTGAAGATTCCTGTTCACACACTATGAGTTAGATCTGCTTATTACAGAGCAGACCGGTGAGTTCCTATAGTAACAGTGTCTAACACCTACAGTTGACATTAACATCGCACATACTCTTTTCCACATAAACAATAGATTCGAAACACCAATTCAGACAAACCCAATTTCATGAATTTGCTGTATCCAAAGCATACACGACATATCTGTCAGTCAACTGCATACATACACACACATACACAAAGACAACAACCCGCTGACAGAGGCCCAAATCCTCTTTCATTACAGTTGACAGGACTTACACTACTGAAATCAATGGCGTCAAACCCCACAAAAGAATAATTAACGTGTCTGAAGTAAGAAATGATACACTTTTGAACATAAATCCTCATACTGCTCCCTTCCCTCAAAGGTATAATCTCTCAGTCATTGCTTGCCACTGTTTCATTCGACAGCCTCCCAAGGGATCAGTATGAGCACCATTTCCAGGATCAGATTAGAGACCGCTACTTAGAGTTAAAAGATCACATGGAGATCGATTTCCCATCCACACCGAGGGACAGAAGAATGTTCTGTTTCACACCAGTGGACTTTCTGGGCAAAATCAGAAGCTACGCGTTCACTTGTATTTCCCTCTGGTGGGAGGGAATCCATGTGGCACCCTCTATCTGAGATGATTGTGTAGACCCCTATGACTCTAAGGTTCCAGCTATAATTTCCTTGCACTTATCTTCTCCTATTAGCTCACAGTTCTAATAAGGCTCTTGGGATCTTCCCGGTTGAATAGCTAGAAAAAGCACTGTAGCTTCAAGCAAACTTCTGCTGCTATTTAGATATCAAGGGATATAAGCTGAGATGAAAGGCCCCTTCACGGTACATGCTGCCAGTGTCATGTTCTACTGCTCAGGACTCTGAACGGTCTATTCGCTTTTCAGAAAGATGTTCACCAATGAGTCATTTCAGGAGTCTTCTGCTACAGGTTTTAAATTGGACTCTGGTGGCACAGCGCAATGCTGATATTAAAGAGATGCAGTTAAAATAATCACATTGTAACTAGATACACAGACCCAGGCACTTAGCACTTCCTATGTCCTGAGCTCATTCATCATCATCACGCAGAACCATGTGGTTGCAGTGGGAACAGCATTCAGTCTTTTACACCAAATACACCTGTGTTTGCATTTTGTGACTAAAACCCAACGAGCTGATATTGCTCTGTGGTGTTTCAGAAACTGCTAGTCTAAATTGCAAATACTTTATTTTCCACATTCCCCCTAAACACTCACAAACTCTGGGAGAAACCTACCAATAGTACTCAGCTTCTAATCATATCTTCCCCTACATTTTTAATACCTGCAGTCACAACGCAGTGGTTTTCCTGATCCTCATGTGTTGTGTCTGATAACATCTCTGGCAACTTGCTGTCACTTCAGACAAACACACATGAAAAGCTATTTATGCTTAAGCACAGGGAATTACTGCAGTTGACATAAAAGGAATATTACAAGACAAATTAATATATCCTGTATGAAAAAACTGCTGTTGATCCTTTGGAAGCTTGTTTACAACTTTTTAACATTCATGTCATGAAAAGGGAAGGATGGCTTATCAGCTTAGCAGCAAGATGTTTTTGAGATGATGAAGACAGCTTCAAGTTGTGCTGTTCAGAACTAATGAGGTAGCAGAAATATTTGTAAAGAAGAAAACTGATGCTAATGTACTATGCATGTACAGATACACTATGAATAAGGCACCTGTCCAAAGAAGCTTTCAAATGAAGGGGTATAGACTGGTAAGACTCAAAACCACACCAGCAATGAAGACCATTCTTGCAATCTTTGGCCCAACATCCTTGTCTGATACAGATGCATAAAACATCTGAAACTCATGCCAGTGAGAATGCTGAGGCAACCCTGAGATGTTCAAAAGACAGAGCCATCACTTGGCCCTAGGAACTGGGCAAACTTAGTATCCTATTGCTAGCCCCTTTAAAAGCTGGTCATCTGATAACTCCCAATAGCTTTGAATGCACCCTGCTAACTGCTCATACCCTAAATCCTTCCTAGTCAGTCTCAGGGTAAACACAGTAAAGAGCCAGGTCAGGTTCTTCTGCTAAACAACCTCATGATGCTCAGCGAGGCCAGTGCACTGTATTGCATCCTTTGACCTTTCTGAGGCAGCAGTCTAGGAAAGACAGCTGCAACCCAAAAAGACAGCAGCCTGAGAAGTTACAGTGGAAAATAAGGTTCTCCAGGAAAGCGTTCACTGCAGAAAATGGCAACCAGCTCTTCTGGGACAAACACATGGAGGCAACTCCTCAACTTTCACCTGAGGTCTAGGATTTCCAGCATGAGACATTCTTGTATACCTGATATCACACAATCAAATAAGATCCTAAAGACATGACATCAAACAGAGCAATGGGACATAAAAATCAGTTACAAAAGTGGCATGCATTAGAATTCATGAAGAGGGAAGTTCACATTATCTGAAAATAATATTTAGCAACACACCCAAGCCAATAATACACACAGAGCAGACATCCAGATACCTGATACAAATTAAAGCGTCCCCATGCCAATTCAAGCAGATTTCTTCCCTAATAACCAAAGACCCTAGTTTTGTTATTTTAACTTACTTTCTTGAAAAGCAAGGCTCAAAATACAGCTAGGCTGACTTAATCTGATCACAGTTATAAAGCAGCAATTTAACAATCCTTTGCAATACTGATAGATTGTTATTCTGAACATAAACTCCATCTTCCTACTAAAAGGATTTTATTACCTTTCACGTACAAGTTCAATACTCTACCAGATTAAATTAGACCTGTAAAAACTATTAACAGTCAACGTCTGTTGGGGACTGTACAGTAGAAAAAAAAAATTTAAATCAAGTTTTATGGTATTTGGAGATGCTGACTGGAGAGAACGTTTCCACTAGTATCACAAAACATCCCACAGAGCTGGTCTTTGGATTCTTCATTTTACACTCAACTTCCAAATTAACTATTCAAGCAAAATTCTCATAGCAGGAGCTCAGTAGTTGATAAAAGCCATGGAAGAACTGGGCACTACCTGAGTGATAACATTAAGAAAAGATACGGTTATACTTTTCTAGGCTTTTGTAGGTATTTTCTAATTGCCTCATCAAGGCTCTGAAATGTGCTGAACACTAAGAATGTGAATAGTCTCCAGTGCTGAGTGCAAAGTGACTGTATAAGCACCAGAAGATTTGCAACATGCTATACTTGCATCTGACTTAAAATTCATGAAGGTAACAGCCTTTGAATTATTACAAAATTTGGAGCTGAACAATTCTTAACAATCTAATTATGGTAATTGGATGATATCTTACCCCGTTTGAAGTCCATCAGCGTTCTTGCTATTAGCTTAAATAGAACCAGGATTTCGCTTCTAATACCTAGCAGGTATGTGAGCACATTTCTCTAGATGATGCAAGAGCAATTCAGAAATGCTAATGAATTCATACTAACTCTTGTGGGCATGTAATACATTTCACAAATGGACAAGTTAAGGCAGACATTAAACAACTGCAAATAGCATGTGGCCAAGATTAGTATCACAGCAGAGATCTGCAAGTCAAGGGTCTTTAAAATTACCTCCTATTCAAGTATTTTTCATTTCCTAAACATAAAGAGGAAGGCCAATAATCCATCAAAGAAAAATAGTCAAATTTTGTCCTCTCACTAAGGCATCAGGCAAATTTGATTTGCCCCATATGATTTCTCTTAAATTCAAAGACTTCACTCATATAAAACCTTCTCCCTCAAACAACCAGTATTCACTGTGATCCTTGGGAACTGCAGCAGTGGTATAGAAACATAACTTGAAGTTAGGAAAGACAGGAGTCCTCCTTTTTCTCACACTCCAGTCCCAGAGGTTTTCTGTATTAATTTACCTATTCTCTTAGAGGCAACCCTGAAGCCTTACATGCAGAGGGAGCAGTCTCCTAGCAGTGACCTTCACACAGCTCTTTTACAGGTTTCCCCTGTTGCTTCGCTAAACTCAGGCATAGTGTCCAAAGGAACACTGTTATAAAACTTTATTACTATTTATCAGTTTAAATTCCAATAATCCCTGGCATATCCATACGGAAAGCTGAAGCCCATCACACTACTTTAGATAGACAACAGTAAAAGACGTTTTTCTCACAAAGCATTTTACATCCAGTTTTTCAAAAGGAAAAAGTCGGAAGGAAGAAGAAAACAATTAAAAGCTCCAAGTATTGCCTTCCGTAATGGGAGCTAGAGCCAGATGCTGTTACAGCCCAATTCCTAAATGACTCAGCAGTGTTTGCTCCCAGTTGAAAAGCACTGAACTGAAAAAAGTAGTTAGTTAATTAAAAACTTAAAATTCAATACTGAAATTAAAATCTTTCCTTTCCTAGACAATGACAAAAGAGTGTTTAAATAATTCAGCCTTGCACAGCTGATTAACCAATATGCATCTTCTCTTTTGCTGCTGACAGAGGCGGATGGCAAGTTACTTTTGAGATCTCTGTTCTGAGACTAGAGGATAGGAGAATTTTCTGTCATCACGAGCAAGACAGACAGACAGACCTAAAGGGAAAGCTAAGAGGAAGCTGGTCCTGTCAATAAAAACAGAGAGGTAGAATGCCTGGTCAGTACTTCACAGTGTGTGCTGTAGTTAAGGGGAGGGTGTGAAAGGAAGCCTAATGCTGTGCCTCTAGTTACCACTTTGCTCTCAAGTGTGCTTATTCGATTACACTCAGGAGGCTAAAAGCTTAAAAATTAAGAAGTCTGACAATACTCTGACACACAAGTACCTGAATAGAAACGTGCCTGGAACAGAATGGGTCTTACACCAACTCACAGTTCAGTAATGTCAGAGACCACATTAAACAAGTAGCAAGTACTGTGAGTTATTCCCCTGAAGAACTACAAAAGCCACAAGTGCATAAGTAAATCTGTTTGGTGTAGTCCTCCTCCGTTTTCATTCTGTGCCAGAATTAAACTCATCATATAGAGGCTGCCATTATGTCAGCTTTAAGTGCGCAAGAGTCATAACTCAGACCATCGGAGAATCATGAAATTGGTCCACAGATAACATAAATAAGATAAATCTTGAGGACACGTATGTTAATGTCTCATACATTTTAATCTGTCCTTGTCAGCCTCTCCTCTACATACACATGTGAACATCCATGCACACAGTACCAGGAGACAATTAGTTGGCCAACTCTCCCCAAAAGTATTGGGAAAGGTGACGATCCTATCCAGAGCTTGTTGAATGCCTGATAACGTAAAGGATCTGTTGCCAAATCTCTGCCCATCCTAAGGCTCAGCCATCCTTCCTCCATCTCTAGTCTCCACGCCACTTCCATCCCAAATCAGCCTTTCAGTAACTCAGTTATCAGTTCTGCACTATCAATTCTGCATGCCAGTTTTGTCTGGCAGACCCCTTTCCACTCATCTTTTAGCTCCAGAGCTTCCTCATATTTTCTGTGCTTTCCTAAGTCATTGTTGCAGGGATGAAAAGGGAGAAGAGTGGCTTGGCACACCAATTATAGGATGCAAAGAAATGCAGATGGCAGGAACCTTTTGAGGACCACTCCTGTGAAAACCACACTGGCTGCTGGTTTTCCTTCTGCTGATTCAAAAAACCCGCTTGACATTCATGTATAGGAAAAAAGCAAGCTTCAACCACACACCACTTGTCAAAGAGCAGACAAGTGAGGGGACAATGACCCTTTCCCCTAGATCTGACAATGGGTTAGAGCTTCTCTGAATGTTGACAGACATGCTGAAAAATGGCAGACGTGGCAATCAATGAAAGAGAACAGGAGTCCAGGAGCTTATACATAATGACTTTTCCCTGCGCCTTCAGATCACTTATAAAAAGTGTTCTCCAACAACACAGTTAAATTTCACATTTAGATAGCATTTTATAAATTCAAAACATTGCATAAACATTAACTGATTAAACCTCAGAACTCTAAAAATCCATTTTTCAATTTGGAAAAGATAGCACAAAAGTGAGGGGCTTGCCTCCTTAATGCAGTAAAATCAGGCATCACGTAGAATTAATAGTTTGAACTGCTCAAGTGCCAACAATACTATTTACGATGGCAACATTCCTTTGAAAGAGTTGGTTTCATCTGCTTCTTGCAGTTAGCTCTTTAATTAAAATTCTACCTAATCTGCCTTGTTCGTGAAATAAAACAGATTCTCCTTTCTATTCTAAAGATAGTGGCACAGGTGAAGCAAGGAGGATGGTTCAGATGAAGGCTACATGTCCTGGTGGGATCAGATCTCTATAGACTGGACTCCAGCTATCTGGACTCGGTTCTGGCCTCTGGAGGGCCTCCCAGCACAAGGAAGGAAAGGACCTGCCTGCTGCTGTCACCCTTTTACGACAGGATCACTGAACCACATGAACTTGAAGGCCCCTCTGCAGGTCTCTGTCCAATGTCCTGCTCTGAGCAGGACCGTCACCAACATTAGATGAGGGCAGCTGTGGCTTTGTTCGGCCAAGTCTCAAAAGACTCCAGGCATGGAGATTTGACAGCCTCTCTGGGTAACCTGTTCCAGCACTGCACCCCGCTCCTGGTGAAAGTCTTCCCTAAAGTCCAATCTGGGCCTCCCAAACAGCAAACTGTCGCCACCACCTCTTGTATCATCTGCTACTGCTGAGAAGAATTTGGCTCTGCTGTCTTTGTATCTCTCCATTGGGTGGTTGTAGGCCACCAGTAGCTTACCTCTCAGACACCTCCTTCCAGCCTAAGCAAAGGCCAGCTCCATCCACCTCTCCACAGGGGTATGTGCTATGGGCCCCTGAACACACAGGCAGCCCCCACTAGGCCCTGCCAGTTACTCTACATCCCCCTTGACCTGGGAAGGGGAGCCGCGGGCGGACACAGCAACCCAGGTGTGGCCTCACCACCACCAAGCAGGCGGGGATAATAACTTCTCTTGGCTGCCTTCCTCCTACCTTATTTCAGGTTGAACGGCTGCCTACCCTTATTTGTGATGCGTTGGGTCCTCTGTAGTCCTCAGGTCCTCTTCATCAGGCCACTGCTTCCCAGCCTGGGGTGCTGCACTGGCAGGACCTATCGCAGGGGCAGAACTTCTCACTTCTAGTGGCGCCACAAGGCTCCTGTTAGCCCAATCCTCAAATTTACCACAGTCCCTCTGGAGTAAAGCTCTGCCATTCAGTGCATCAGCCAAGCCCCCTGTCCTCTCAGTTGAGGATCATCTAGAAATTTGACCAGTGTCTCATCATGCAGGTCACAGGTGAGGATACCGAGCACTACCAGCCCCAAGCTTTACTGGTGTCAAGGTGCCTAAAGCTTTACTAAAGTCAAGGTGAAGTACATCCATCATCCTCCGTTACTCACACGGCCAGTCATTTGACGCAGAAGACCATCAGGCTAGCGACCTATGATTTATCCTTGGCAAATCCATGCTGACTATTCCCAACTATTTTCTTGTCCTCTACCTGTTTGGGAATGGAGTCCAAGAGGATGTGCTCCATGTTCTTTCTAAGGACTGATAGGAGGCAGAGAACTACAGGCTGGTCTAAGTCCTCCATCTTGCCCTTCATAGAAATGAACATACTGCTAGTCTTTTCAGGTTGTCAAGGACCTCCTTCAATTGCAATGATTTCTCATAGGTTTTAGACACTAACCTCAGCTTACTTTTACAGAACCTTTGGGTTTACCCAGTCCCGAGGATTTGAATGCATCCAGCTTCTCTGAGTAGTCCCTAACTTGGTGCTCTCCCAGTGATGGCTGCCCCATTCCTGAAACCATGCTGTTACATGCCAAGGCCTGGGAGCAATCTTGGCCTGAAAATGCAGCAAAAGAAAGGCACTGAGTACTTCCACCTTCCCAGTATCATCTCTCACTAGGTTGTGTTGTCTTCTTCTAAAAATGCTTTAATGTGTACCAAGGAAGACCAATGGAGCATTTTAAATACTTTTTTTACAGAGCCTAGGAGTCTCACTGAAGGCCAGACCTCTTTACAGAGAATACCTTAGAAAGTCGCTGCACCAAAGAGTCCAAGAGAATGCAGGAAAAGACAGCTGGCAGCTATAAATGGACAGACAGTGACAATGGCACACAAGAAAAAAAAGAGGAGCTTCAGTCCTGTCAACAGTGACCACTAAAGCACGTGTATCCCAAAATATTTTTGCTGCAACACCAAACCACAATTCCTGTGCCTCATTTCTTCTCTTCAGTTTGCTATTCTTACTGTGAATGCACTGTGATTCACTTAGAAATCACATTTCTGCTGAGGAAGAGCCATTTCTTCTTTACTTATTCTGCAAACTGCTTATCACACTATTAGGCTCTGAATACAATTAACTGACTGGAATAATAAGGACACTGCTTTTTCTAGCGCAGACAACCAAGCCCTCCACTCTTCTTGCAGGCAAATACCTATGGGGCTTCAATGTGGGTTTCACATGAGTACAAATTGTAGAAGTTCAAGCTCAGGATGAACATTATGGATGAAAGACTGTACAGCTCTTTTGCTCTAAAAACCAAAAAACACAGCCACAGGGGATCTGCCCACTGAACAGGGCATGCCAATCATCTCACATGTTGTAATCCTACCTTCAGAATGCCTTTTAAATCAATGCTACTTCTCAAGAGATAAATGTTTATCTTAAAAAATAACAAATTTGGACAGCACAAAGCCTAGCTATAATGGAGAAATTTTACATGAAATTCAATTAAACAGCACTAACCGTTACACATCACAGTTTTCTTCTTCATGGAACAATCAGAAAAGAATATTTAAACATCTCTGAAATGTCATCACAGCCCTACCAAGCATTTCTGCCTCAAAAGTCAAACTGAGGAAGTCACATACATTATTGTAGGGGGAGAGGTGGGTGGAGGTGTATCTACAAAGTGGTACAAGGCTCTTCTGACCAACTACATTCACTTTTCAGTCTTACTGAAACTACCTAAGGAGAGAAAAAAATCAGATAGTCAGACTTATCATTTTGTTGGCATCCTGAACAAATTACCTTTAGCTCACTGACATTCTAATTTTCTAAAAACAGGCATAGTTATGCTAAGAAGGTTATGACTTGTGTATTTATCTTGGTTAGAATTATTCCATCCTCTTTTCACTTCCCTAAGATATAGCATAAATGAGAAATTCCATTCTATTTACTTTCTGTTGGCTGTAGACTGAGAGAACTATTTTCTTATTAAAAAACTATCTCCCTACTCTAGTTTTAGCCTGGAGATAACAGAACAAGGACTGGATGGCAGGGTGAACTGGAAATGGATTGTGACTCATAACATGGATTTTATACAGCCCAGGACAGCACTCAAGAGTTCAGAAGCTGGGTCTGCCTGACAGAGTGGTTCCAGCTGATGGTTTCAGTAAGTCCTCATCACAAATCCGTTACCATTATCAGTACTGAAGCAAGACATTTTGGTGAGGTGGTGTAAATGAAACTTGCATGGTTCCTGTACTGCAGATACACAGTGGATTTTGACCTCAGCACTGCCAGATTCTATCTGCACTAGGCCCTAAATGCCTCCTGTTGCTTATCCCTATGGAGCAAAAACCCAGTGAATGTTACTTTTGAAATGAACAGGTGCATCAAATAGCATGTGCAAGAGGTACAGAAGGGATTTAGGAGCCCAAAGAGATCTGGCCCATGAGTGGGGACAGCTTAACTTCACAAAACTTTCCTTGCCCTCAGCTTTTCACTGTGATGACAGATGACTTACCTGCTAGTGAAGCACTAGTAGAAACACCTCATTTCACAAACATGCATTATGGTAAACTGGTGCAGTGTTTTATGCAGCATGGTATAGATGAAAGTCAAAAGTAAGCAGAGTGAATTTAAGGTACTTCTGGGAAACCACCCATGTTGCCTTTAAATTCACAAAGGACACTGGTGTTCTACAGAGCGACAGGGAAAGATGCTTAGGACTTAGCTTTAATAAGACTGCTTCTAAAAGGCTGTACTGCTAATCACCATATTATTACAAGAGGAAAGATCTTACCTGTTAATTCACTTCTACACCATTCATGTAATTTGCCTACATTTTGCATTTCACCTGCAGGTCAGTTTTCTTTGCATGACTATGCTGCCTTCCTTTCCTAATTGGAGGCATTAGCACAAGCCTGCCAAAACTTGTGGCAAGGGATAAGTAATTTAAAGCCAGACAAGATTCTGCTTTCTTTGACTTCAGACAAAACCTTATGACCACCTGCCAAATGATCCACGGTTCAGTAAACCCATGTTTTTTTGAAAGCATCACTTCTGGCCTTAAATCAGTCTGACAGCCTTCTTTTAAGGATGGAAAATAAACTCCCTTAGGAATAAGCTAGTGGAGGCAGCAGACATGTAAGCTGTAATACAACAATGAAGAGCAAACAGAGAGTTCTCCTATTTCTTGTGACATCCAGCCACATAGGATTTACCGCTATTGCTTTTCAATAACCTGAGTACTACACAGAGTCAATGTGCTATGGGCTGTTATGAAGTGGCTGGCAGAGACTCCATAAAGGTTACGGGAGATACCCAAGCTTCACTGAATAACTCTCCCTCCCTCTTTTCTGTTTAGATAAAGGTAAATATTGCAAGGTCATATGCAGTAGAAATACACTGCTGACAGCACATCACTATGGAGGCACTAATAAGCCCATAGGTATTTGTGCATATATGTCATATTTGACAGCATGCACTTTTACAGTTCCTGCAGGCAGTATTTTTCATCCTAACTGGCAAGGTTTTAATGTTTTTTTATTAAACTGTTTTTAGAAAAAAAGAAATAACATGTTTTTTCTGTTCATTACAAATGCAGATGTGATCCTGAAGGGAACACTGCAGAGACTTTCAGAGGAGGCTTTCAAACCATTTCCATCTTTGAAGATGAGCTATCAAGGTACTTAATTCAGTTAAGTCTCAGTATGGCTGTAGCCCCTGTTCTAGGTACAGTTGATAGTTGGTTTTTTTTTTCCCCTTTAGGACAAATGTGTAAGAGGAAACAAACAGAACTGCTGAAACAGAAGAAAGCTGCCTTCTTTTGGCAGCCTTCAACACTGAACAACTACCACCCCCATGACTCTTGCATCAAGAGAAAAGGTGCACTAGTCACTTTCAGCTCTTGACACTCTTGTAGGAAAATCAACTGAATGGGAACTCTGAACACAGGCAGGTGGAGACAAGAACAACATTGGTGAGATGCGTGACACCAGTATCCTCTCTTCAGGGCTACAATTCAGCATTCAAGCACAGGCAGATGAGATGTGGAATCTTAGGACCTTTGTGGTTTGAGATACCTGATATTCAAAGCTTCTGCCAGAAGCTAAGCACCCCTACATGCCAGCTGAAAATGGCAGGCTGGGCTCACAGTGACCATCTCTTGCTATCCTATAGACCGCAACCAAATTGAATGCTAATAAACGTGTCCGTAAGTCTTCATTCACTTTTTTAAATGTGCATAGAAAATAGTGTTAAGGCCAGCATGAGCACTGGACCTCATACTTAGGAAGCAGAAAGTTTAAATAAAATGAGCCAATTCCAACAGCTCTTTTTGCAGTAGCCCTTACCTGGGATCACTTTCTAGCACTCTGTTTCAAAGATAAAGGCCTTCACACACTGTAAATACTCTAAGGACGGTTTCTCAAGTCAAGTTTGAAGCACAATGGTAAATTAAGTTTTCACTGCTGCTTCATGTACTACACTTATTTAGTGAATATAAGAAGCATTATTTGCAAAAATATCAACATGGTACATTTGACTAATTTTGCAAAGAAACTGATGAAAATCCACAAACTCTTTCAGGGTGATCCTGAAACAAATTATTAATTATGTTGTACATGTTCTTTTCTTCTTTAAACTACTGTATAAGCTTTACCACTTTTGAAGGTTTCAAATACAAACTGCAGAATGCCTTTAAGTGGAGGAATGTCTTCCTTTATTTGGAAACAGCAGGCAACTAGAACTTGGTAATCATTTTACATCACCACATGGCCCACAAAGCTAAGAAAATGCCCTCTTTAGAAAATGCTAGCCTGGTACAACTAGATGGAAATCAGACGAAAAAGCATCAACTTTCTAGAAAATGAAGCATACAAGACCCAAAACACACCAAATAGGGTGGTGAGGAATGATATACAAAGCCATAAAAGCCAACCTTCATGGTCCTATACAGTTCACTCTACAGTCCTCAAATTAAGAGGGCAATATACAGCAAACTCAATTTGATGCTATTGCTGAAAATACTAAAGGGTGTTCAAGGGTTTGACATCAGCCTGCTATTTGCAGGTCATTATACCTTGTGCAGGGGAGATGAAGGCTGATTAAGGATCATCATTCATAAACACTTGGAACAGAAACCATTCTGAAATATAACAGCACTCAAAAGAATCAAAATATTTCATATTTTCTAGGGACCTTAAGTACTGGGTAAAGCTAGCACCACCTACATTATAGCATACAGAATAATCCTGGCTTTATAGAAATAACAGTGACAATTTGTTCCTTGGTCTCTAGACTTCCAACAGGGCTATCTATTTATGACAGAGGATTTCTGTCATGTGGATACTTACCCAGTCGGAAACTGAGTTGCAGCTGCTATTTATTTCATGTAGATCATCCTAAACCTTCACAGCTGGTAAATTTTGGCCTTTATAATTCAGATACTTTTAACATAGTACCTTTCCTCCCCAGCCACCTGCTTCAAAAAAAATCAAATCATATCTGGCTTTCTGTTTTGTCAATGATGCACCCTCTCACAGGTGCTGACACTTTCTTCAACTTTGCAGTTATTATTTCAGATGGATTAGGAAGATCGCCCCCCACCTTAGCACTCAGCGTATCAGGCGAGACTTAAGAGGATCTCAATTGTGAGAGAATTATCAGTTTTAGGGGGAAAAGCACTAATGTCCTATTATAGTTCCTTAGTATTAGGGCCCACTTGAAACTAAAATAGTGAGAAAACAAAGACACATTTAGCCCAAAATTTATTTTTCTACAGCTAGCAAATTACCCTACTTCTGTCCTGAATAAAATCAACCTTTATCTTCTATAAGCAAAGGAACTATTCCACGCTTTCCCTCTCCCTCTTTGGGCATGTACTTTCATACACAAAGTACCAAGCCTACTAACTACACCACTACTCACATGCACATAGCACTTACTGCAAGGAGAGAACAAGAAAGAAGATTACATACAGAGAATGTGTGTGTACTGCTTTCGGCTAGGATAGAGTTAATTTTCTTCACAGTAGCTAGTATGGGGCCATGTTTTGGATTTGTGGTGAAAACAGCGTTGATAACACAGGGATGTTTTTGTTGTTGCTGAGCAGTGCTGACACAGAGTCAAGGCCTTCTCTGCTTCTCACACCACCCCACCAGTGAGCAGGCTGGGGGTGCACAAGAAGTTGGGAGGGGACACAGCCGGGACAGCTGACCCCAACTGACCAAAGGGATATCCCACACCATGTGACGTCATGCTCAGCATGTAAAGCTGGGGGAAGAGGAAGGAAGGGGGGGACGTTCGGAGTGATGGCGTTTGTCTTCCCAAGTAACTGTCACGCGTGATGGAGCCCTGCTTTCCTGGAGATGGCTGAACACCTGCCTGCCCATGGGAAGTAGGGA
>NW_008824051.1:2563066-2566050 GCF_000699105.1 Pygoscelis adeliae
ATATATATATATATATATATATATGTATTTAATATTCCTAGTACATTGAGAGGATACATAGTTTAAAAAAGAAATCTATCTGTGTTTTTTCCTTAAAGCAAATAATTTTTTCCAGTCAGCTCTCCTTACCTCACCATGCCTGGAACACTCATGTTGACAGGCAATTGCTTTGTGCTACCTTGATAACAAGCCAATTACAAAGCACCTGAAAAAAAAGGCCTCCTATAAAATTACACTGTAGTTAATGAAGCACAGAAACTGTGCCTAAAATGGAAAAGAAAACCAAAAAAACAAAACCCAACAATCCAGAAACCTGACTATTAGATGTACTAGTAATCTGGCCATGAAATGATAAAGGTTTGACATCCCATAAATTGCAACCATCTAGTTTGGCTGTCGGGAAATTGCTTGCATACAAGTCACCTCAAATCCAATAAGCTTTCCTGAAAGTTTGATTATAAGTGAGATTATAACTCTATTATATTAATCACTGCAGAAGAAGCAGACAAAACCCCCCATACCAGACAACACTCTAATTGAGAACAATAAGAAAGATGAATAACATATGGTAGTTCACATAGGTGCCATGGCTTTGTAATTGCTAAATTCAATTAAAGGAAAAAGAAGTCAGAGATTCTGCTACTGTTATGATTTGCATATTATAGTTTAAAAAAGAAAGCCTTTCAAAAACTAGACTGTACTGAAATCAATCCTACAACACTAACAGCAAAAAAGTCTGAAAATTTTTGGATAATAAATGTCAATATGAATTTGTAGTGAATATGCATACATTACAGGAACATTGTACATAAAAACCATAATAAATATTTTGCATTTCTGTTGCACTTTTCATTTGAATCTTAAAATGTGATTCATAATATATTAATTCTCAGTACCTACCTCATTGAAGCAAATGTCATATAGGGATTTAATTTGCTCACCAGGAAAAGCACCACATTTTGAGAAAAGGCCAGCACGACTTTAATGGTGTCAAGTAACACTACAAAATAGGATAAGAAATGAAGAAGCTTTTATCCAACCAAGTAAGATCTAGAGAGAGGAATGTACTTCCAATGGCAAGACCTCAGCTATCATCTGCAGCCATCTTTTACCAAAACACAGTTGTCTGCTGCTTAGGCAAAAGAAATAAGACTTTCTTGCAATCTCATAAATGTTAGATTACAAATCCTCAAAAAGGAGGAATATCCTTACACTTTGTCATCTTGCTGCTGAAGGCAGTCCACCTCCTTGACTCATGTCCTCACTATGGCAAGTACATAATACACTAGCTTACAAACTGACACATTTTGCGCTGGGGAGAAAGATGGAAACAAAACAAAATGTTACTGATGGTACTGCGATTGGTCATTAAGAGAGCATTACTCTGACTGCCAATGCACCTCATAGAGACGTACTTCAGAAATGTGCCCACCTACAGAATTAATGGAGGGGCTAAACAGGCATGTAACTGTCATGGCACACAGACGTAAACACATAACCTGTCTGAGGACTTTCCACAGCTCAATTACAAAGGTAGCAAAGCAATGGTGATAGGATGCAAGGTGAGTACCTACAGAACAAGACAGAACCAAGATCACAGAAACTTAAATTTGTTCTAAGCAGAAGTACAAGACATTGAAGGTTTGTCTGTTGGTGGGCTTGTCTCTCAAAATATTACTTTTTAGTATTTTCTTAAGCCTAATTTTTAAAAGCCTAAACAAAAGAATAACTTAAAATGAATTAGCATTAAGCATACCGAGATCATTAACTGGCTAAACAGCAATATGCTTCCAGGGCACCATGCCACCTCCAGCCAAACCTCACTGTCGGTCTGAACTCCAGTTACAGAATAAATGGATTGACCTATTTATTTCATGTCTAAATTTTATTAGGGATTAACTTATTTATTTAGCATTCAGCAATGGCAGCGGCAAAGGTATTTGTACTCTGTGAAATGGTCTAGGAGAGGTAAAGAGGGTGACTGAATGAACTTTGTTGATGCAAATGAATTGGTCACACAGTGCAGATTCCTGCAATCAATATAACTTCTTGTATGTATCCGTCTCTCTGCTCTAGCTACTCGCACACAGCAGCTTTCTTGCTGGTCTCACACTCTCAGTCTTAAACCACTGATATTCATTCTGCATTTTTCTTATCTCCAGTTTTGGTATTTTTCCATCCTGTGCACAAAGGCTTCTCTTTAACTATTACCTTCTCTGCTGCAAGTAGTCTTGCTGATACTTCATCACCTCTACCAGTTTCTAAATCCTGCTTGCCACCATGATCCTCTACTAATTTCCTTCCCTTTGGGATTCAGCCATGAAATCGAAGATGAATCAGATGCCAGACATACACATTATCATCAGATTAAATTTATCACAGCTGCATGTCCCATTGCCTGTAGTGAGTGAAACTGAAGGAAAAAAAGAGAAAACATCATGAAACATCTGACAACCACTCAAATTTATGTCTGTGACCAAGCTATGCTAGTCGTCGCCTTCCCAGAAGAGGACCAGCTATGGTTTCCACTTGGCCGAAAGCAGTCGCCAGAAGGAACGTGGCGACCCAGACGGAGCCCTCACGCAAGCGTACAGCTGTCCAGGTCTCTGGCTGCAGGGAGTGCCTGAGCCTGTCGGCTGTAGCGGAGGGAGCAGAGACAGCACCTGTGTGCGGTGTGACCAGGTGGATGATCTGCTCAGCCTGGTGGCGGAGCTGAAGGAGGAAGTGGAAAGGTTAAGGAGTATCTGGGAGTGTGAGAGGGAGATAGATTGGTGGAGCCGCACCCTGCCATCCCTGAGGCAAAGGCAGCAGATGGAGGCTCCACGAGAAGCAGAGGATCCCCTGCCCTCTTGCCACCAGGTAGAAAGAGGGGACCTAAGCGACCGGGGGGAATGGAAACAGGTCCCTGCTTGGGGTGCCAGGCAAACCCCCGCCCGGCCTCCCTCACCTTCCCGGTTGCCCTTACACAACAGATATGGGGCCCT
>NW_008824051.1:2569101-2575403 GCF_000699105.1 Pygoscelis adeliae
TTTTGGGCCCCTCACTACAAGAAGGACATTGAGGTGTTAGAGCGTGTCCAGAGAAGGGCAACGAGGCTGGTGAGGGGTCTGGAGAACAAGTCTTATGAGGAGCGGCTGAGGGAACTGGGGTTGTTTAGCCTGGAGAAAAGGAGGCTGAGGGGAGACCTCATTGCGCTCTACAACTACCTGAAAGCAAGGTGGGTGTCGGTCTCTTCTCCCAAGTAACTGGCGATAGGACGAGAGGAAATGGCCTCAAGTTGTGCCAGGGGAGGTTTAGATTGGACGTGAGGAAAAATGTCTTTACTGAAAGAGTGGTTAAACATTGGAACGGGCTGCCCAGGGAAGTGGTTGAGTCACCATCCCTGGAGGTATTTAAAAGACATGTAGATGAGGCGCTTAGGGACATGGTTTAGTGGGCATGGTGGTGTTGGGTCGACAGTTGGACTTGATGATCTTAGAGGTCTTTTCCAACCTTAATGATCCTATGATTCTTATAGGTACAAAGCCTAATAAATGCATAATAAAGTGTGTAGAAGCCAAGGCCATAACTCAAACGCGATCTGCCTTCCAGCACAACAGACCCAGCAACAAAGACTGCCTTTGAGGTAGTACAACTACCACGCAGTTCAAGTCTCAGTTCTGAAGCATACTTTGTGGTCTTTGGTGAGACTTTTTTGTTTGCTTGTTTTTAAAGGAAACTGAGGCAGGAGTCCTAAAGGAGGTGATGAGAAAGTTGACAGTAATAGAGTGAGCAAGTGAAAGGCAACGCTGCGATGCTTCATCAGGCTGCTAATATCAGCTGACCACTCACGTGTGCCAGGCCCTTCAGAAGACCAGTTTCTTTTACAAGTTTTTCTCTATACTTTGGACCCCACAATATTGCCTCAGTCTTCCTTCTTCCCCCGGCAGAAAGGAGCACTTACCCCCAGCTACATTTGATCCTTGCAACTTGTTGGACAGATAATCATCATGTGTAAATCTACTGGCATGCTGAAAAAAGCAGGTCTCTCTACTACAGAATCTGCTCAGGAAGGTGGTGGTATCACAGTACAGTTGCAAAAGCATGAGTGTTCAAAAAGCATTTTTTTCCCCCCATACTTAATTCGTAAAAATCAGAACTAGACTTTCTTTTAAGAACTTTATATGACAACAAAACACTGAAAGGCAGTCAGAAATATTTCCTAATAAATAAATGAAATCCTATAATAAAAAAATAAATACTTGGCCTGATCCAAAGAGCACTGAAATCATTGGAAAATTTTCCATTGAAATGTCTGGGTCTTGTAGTCTTCTCACAAGTTTCAGGGTGCTTTGAAATAACCTTTTTCATGTAATCTTCTACAATAGGAGTGTTTTCTTAATGAATTTAGTACTTCCCTTCCCCAGGAATATAGATCCTGGAAACCACTGTACTACAAATAATATGAATCATGAAATGTACCTCTGGTGTATCACCGGATCTGGTGGGTCTTGTTTTGTTTTAAATACAGCTGGTCTTTGTAGCACATCTTATCAAGGCATTTCTAAGGTGCACATTGCCATAACTGAGTAATGTAGGAATATTCTGTTAATTTAGCCATGAATTATCTGCAAACGGGTGGAAAGTTTTTACAAACATGTTCTGTACTGAAAATTATTTGATGAGTGTTTTGTGTGCAATATAGATTGCTCTTCAACTGCTTAGGAAGCATGTGTCTTAGAGAATTCAACATTCTTAATTTGTTTGAACTCTTGAACTTTTATGTTTGCACTGTAATGCAAATGCATCCTCTGACTGGATGAGCATTAACTCTTAGGAGGCAACGCTCTTTTCTAGGACTGACTGACTGAATGAGACACTTCTATGCAAAGCAAGAAAATATAAAAGATGCAGCTCACTCCTAAGAAGTCCTGTCTTCAGACAGGAGGAGAAGATTAAGCCACAATACAAATAAGCTACTTCAAATAGAAATCTTTAGATGAGCAAGCAGCAGGCTTAAGATAGTATTTGTAAAAGCATTCCATTCTACATTCTCCAGAGAGAATGCTGAGACTGCTCACTACATGAGTCATGCTCACTACAGCAGTCAAGAGACTGCTCACTACATGATGGTCTTCTTATTACTGGAGACCTCTCCTTTACTAGAGTCAGGGTGCAGAATGTTCCATCTGAACCTGGACAGCAGGCTTTCCTTAAAAATCCTCCTTACCAGGTTCCTATTCTATGAGGCACTCCATGATCTACTACTGATTTAGTGCTATTAGCCAGCTATGCAGCTACAAGTTTTTATTACTCTCACAGTTACTTGGGCATGGGGGATCTGCATTTTTCAGTTGTGTGAAAGGAAAATACAAAGTTTTTGAAAACTGCTGTCCTGTATTTTTTTGAAAGAGTTGGGAATAAATGCAGTATTCATGGCCAATCTCCCAGCTCAAAGTATGAAAATAATTGATATTCTTAGAACAATTATATAGGTCAAAATTTAAGAAAGTGTCCCCATGTACTACCTTGCTACCGTGATACGAATCCACCCTAAGGACTGACTGACAGGGTAGCTCAGAATCTTTGGCTTCACTGCTGAAGCTATCAACAAGGGTGGCCAATTAGTGCCAGCTCCTGTGGACTGGCACTCTTTGATGGAAAAGACAGAGTTCTTCAACACATTTCCCGCTGACTATCAAACGCCCTGCAGACGGCGATGACTAGCATCCAGTGACTGGCTGAATTTGAACCAGTGACGCAGGTTTGAAAAGGTCCCAAACCCATTACCAATCCCCTGTCCTACCGATATTCTTAATGCTGTGAAGACAGAAAGCTGGTCCTACCAGTTTGCCATTCTGCACCCACCTGTATCAGCAAAGAAGCAAAGAGCACTTCTCCAAGCACTTTGTTTTGTTTCGAGTCCCCACTTGGGAAGCGATAGAGGTGTCGAATAGAAGCCTTGGCCAATTGCATAAATCAGATTTTGCCTAAGTAGCTAATGTCAACCTCGGGGGGAGGGAGATTAAGTGTTCATTTCCAGAGACCAGCACATCTTTTGTGCTTCAAAAGCATGTGAAAGAATATAAATCAAAGCAGAATATGAACCTGCAAAGCTAATTCATGGCCTAGCTGTTTCATTTCAGTTGCATCTTTCTCAATCTCCTCAGCCAGGTAACACGGCCTTTCCTTGAAAGTTACCCAACAAATCAAATAAGTGGGTGCTGCGAAGAAAAGAAGAGGGGAGGAGAGGTAAAATTTATTACTGCCTAAAAGGGAAGGTGACTCATAAGAGAGTGGTATTAACGAAGTGACAGTATGAGACGAAGAGGGAGCGCTTTGAACTCATTCTAATGATCTAATGACTAATATAATCCATTAAGAAAAGCAAGGGCAAGATCTTTTTCACTGATTAACGTTGTACCTTATCCATGTTTTTAATAAAAAATTTAATATATACTGCTTCTCAGCTATCTGCATGTTTAATTAAAATGCTGAAAGCTTCCAGAAAGTGTTCATTTCACTCCATCAGATGAAATAGTGAAGTATCCAACCCTTCACCATGGATCTGGAAGCAGCAGGAGAAAGTGAGAAGGAAAGGAAAAAAGGAAGAACTGTATCATAATAAATACAAGAACACCCACTGGCTTAGCGACGTACCTGTTTTAAGTATGGTGTGTGAAACCCCTAGACAAATACTACAAGAATTTAACACTAATATTTTATGAAGCAGATGTTCTATTAAAGCTAGAAATAGCATAAAAAATCTGAAAAATATTAAAATTCTGCTCTTATGCTTCAATGATGTATAAATGAATGCAATTTACTTTTAAGGACATACAGGAACTTCGTACAAACATAATCACAATATTTAAAACAAAACAAAACAAACTCCACACTCACCATTTACCCTACAACTGCATATAAATCTCTAATGCCCTCAAATTGAAATTAAAGAGAAGACCCACCTTCTTGATGTCTATCCAAGCATTATGCAATCATTTAAAACTGTGAGTTTCTACTATCAGAAAAGATGCATCAGCGTGTGTGCAACTAAGGTTCTGCTGAGCGCTGTATAAATACCTTTTTTTGTTCAGACTAACCAACAGCCGTAATGCATTTTAAAAGTGGAATATATTATTAAAATAAATTCAACCCAAGTGAGCAGTTGAGCTATTTCTGGTTCAAAATAATGGACAGGGATGCAGATCCCATTGCACTTTGTCGCTGCTGGACTACTTGATCATAATCTTGAATACATTCAAAATGGAAGCCTCTTGCCAAGACAGTGTTCAGCTGACTGACTTGAAGGTGGTGAGCCAGAAGCTGTGTTCAGAGACAGTCCATCCTTCTGAGCACTTAACAGCACTACTGTTAAACCAACATAGTCAGTACTGATTCAGAAGTAGTCTTTAGTAACGGCAATTATACATTTTCCAAAGTATGTATGAGGTATGTGAAAAGACTGCTTGCTAATTGTTTGCAACTGTTTAACATTTCAGCAGTGGCTTCTTATTATTCATTGGCTTCTTATTATTCATAGGCATTTTATTAGTAAATTCAGACAACACTTGTGACTGTACAGTTTTGAGCAAATCACTGTTCATTCAACTCATGCGCTTTTTTGCCCTTTTTTTTTTTTAACACAGTCAATCTACTCTGGGATAACACTGGCATATTGTGAAAGACATGGCTAAAGGAGTTCTCTAAAATATTAGGGTTTATGTTTAATAACTCCTAGAACAACAGGGAATTTCAAGAGAAATTCAGCATTACGCCAGTATTTTTAAAAGGTTTGAAGAGGTGATCCTGACATTCTGAACACCAGAGAATCAACATGGGACAGGTTAAATGGCTTCAGAACTGACTGATGAGTCTTACACCATGATAGACAGGAGATGATTACTAAATAAGCATATTTTCATAAGGGAGAGGGGAACGGGTCCTGCTATTATATTATACATTGAGAAGAATACAATAGGCAATAAAGTCTGCAACTGGCATAAAAGTAGGGTAATCATAAATAAAAGGTCAAATCATTGATTAAAAAGAAATCCAGTATAAGTAACCTATACTTTAATAAAGTTCAGTGCCAAATGACATGCAGGAAGAAAAACATGGCAATAGTGACTGTATGAAGATACTTGTTCTGGCAGTGACACTGACAAGGATATGGTCATAACATCAGATGGTCAACTGAACTTGCGGTTGCAGTGAGGCACTGCCACCAGCTGTGGTGAGAGGCCCAACCTGTGTTGCTCTGACATGACAACTGGACTGAGCTTCGAGCACAGTCATACAGAAGTTTCGGGGAGCTGGTACCTGACTACAGCTCTCAGTATCAGCAACATGGTTTTGGGCCAGGCAGCAAGAGGAGGCAGAGCCTGGAAGAAGTTTGACTACAGCCAGCTAAACCCTTTTACACAAAGAGGTCCTGAACTTGGCATCTTTTAAAACTGTTCTTTTATAAGGCAAAAATAAGCACTTTTAGCCAAGTAATGAATTACTCTTCAGGATAACTGCTGTATAAAGGATAATCTGAACAGGACCCTTCCACCACCAAAACTCTTTTCCTATCTTTCAGTCTGTTGAGATCCCCACATAAATTACAAGTGCAATGTACTGCCATTATCAGAAACTTGGTATTTTCATCCTCTCTGTTCAAACAACTGAAATAATGCAAGACTGACAATGTTTAGTGTGCTTTGCACACTGCCACTCAACACAGCAAGCAAAGCAAATGCTAGCCATCTCTCATCAAGGTGTATTTTTAATAAATAACTTACTGGAATCAATACAAAGATTACTAGATCAATTTCTATACACTAGGTACACAGGAGGTCAGATGATCTAATGGGCTCCTTTGGCCTTAAAATCTATTAACTAATTTGTTTTCCACAGATGACCAAACATGACACCAAGAAGAACAGTCTTCACAGTCTACCACCCTGGACAAGGAAAGGGCAGGGGGAAGCCACCTTGGTAGGGAAATGCTTTTTACTAGAATGTGTTAATTTTCAACAGATACCATTCAGTTTAGGTATAAATTGGGATATAAATGAAGTAACTAAGAGCACTGACCTGCTAAGGTGGGGTGACTCTCACGATTGGAGTGCTGCAATGGGTGGCTATAGACTCTTCAGAAGGGACAGGTGAGGAAGGAGAGGCGGTGGGGTGGCTCTGTATGTTAGGGAGTGTTTCGATTGTGTAGAGCTCAACGATTGTGATGATGATACGGTTGAGTGTTTATGGGTAAGGATGAGGGAGAAGGCCAACGAGGCAGATATCCTGCTGGGAGTCTGTTATAGACCACCCAACCAGGATGAAGAGGCCGATGAAGCGTTCTACAAGC
>NW_008824051.1:2577392-2622629 GCF_000699105.1 Pygoscelis adeliae
AGGACGTTGAGGTGTTGGAGCGTGTCCAGAGAAGGGCAACGAGGCTGGTGAAGGGTCTGGAGAACAAGTCTTCTGAGGAGCGGCTGAGGGGACTGGGGTTGTTTAGCCTGGAGAAAAGGAGGCTGAGGGGAGACCTCATCACTCTCTACAACTACCTGAAAGGAGGCTGTAGCGAGGTGGGTGTCGGTCTCTTCTCCCAAGTAACTGGCGAAAGGACGAGAGGAAATGGCCTCAAGTTGTGCCAGGGGAGGTTTAGATTGGATGTGAGGAAAGATGTATTGAATGAGTGCTTAAACATTGGAACGGGCTGCCCAGGGAAGTGGTTGAGTCCCCATCCCTGGAAGTATTTAAAAGACGTGTAGATGAGGCGCTTAGGGACATGGTTTAGTGGGCATGGTGGTGTTGGGTTGACACTTGGACTTGATGATCTTAGAGGTCTCTTCCAACCTTAATGATTCTATGATTCTAAGAAGATAAATTATGTTCTAGATGTCTGTGAGGAACTCCCAGACAAGCAGACTATCAGTACTGATACTTAGCTTAAATGTTTTGTCTTTTCCAACATGAAAAGCTATGGTAAGAACAATTAGAAAAACGCTAAGTCTCTCAGTATATCCATATCAGAGGTTGTCCAAAGGAAAAAAGATTAAAGATGCACTAAAAAAGGTGGAGAAGTCCAAAGTAAATGTGATTAATATGGGAACTTGGATATAGAATGCATAATGTGATCACTAGTCTAGCTCCATTGGAGTATCATCTGTGGCAGATCAAAAAACAGCAAAGTGCTTGTTCTGCATGCAATTCAACAGTAGCTTATTGGCCATGAAAAATAATGTCTTAACAATGTGACTTACCAGCTTTTCCCAGAAGGCTGAAGGCTGCTGTGTTATACTATTACTAACAGTAACCTTACTCAGCAAAAGGTTTAGAGAAGAGAATGTGACCTTCGATTAAGATATGCAAGGTCTAGCCTTTCATCTGAACTTGCTCGCCCATTTTAATGCTTTGTTACTATATAAACTACCGTGCTGCTGCTGTACATGATGGTATTCATTTAGTTTTATTGTATCTATCATCCTTAACTACTTACAACAGCTTTAAGAACCTCATATATTAAATCAAATGTCAAGACAATCATGTCACTCAAAAGCTTTTCCCAAGCTTAAAACAACAGTCTGCAAATGCAATCTCTCTGGAGGCTGACTTGAACATACTGCAAGTACTCTTCCTAGCAATGAGTAAGATTCCTACTACAACTCCCAGGCTATATGAACCTCCCAGCATACGAAGACAGGAAATTGATAGACTACAAAGGCAAGTGACTGCTAAACCTACATTCTGGGGAAGGACACCCCCCCCCCAGAGCAATCTCCCCTAAAAGGAACTTTGAAGAATGTCCTACTTATTAAGAAAACCCTAACAATCTTCCCAAAGGTTTTTAAACCACAGTGTTGGCTTGATTGCTTTATATGATCACATCTGCAGCAGCATGGTATGGGGAAAAGTCCAGGATGTCAATCAATACTCAATCTTATTTCAAATGCTATGCAGTACCACCAACCCTGCGAAGCATGCCTGGACCCTGACTGGCAACAGCTTGGGAGTAAATCCCCACATCCAGAATAAGAACATTTTGAAGCGGTACTGCCCGGATTTATAAGAATGCAAAGACAGTGCAGGTGTGCCACTTCCAGGCTGAAAAGAAATCGTTAGAAAAGATGGAGAAAATTAAAGAACAATGCAATTATATTCAGGAAAAAAAATTAATATTACATAAGCTCTCTGCCACTTAAAGCAGATGTCCATGAAAAGATTTTTGCAGTTTTTCCAAGTTTAGTCCTATAATATCCCAACCATGCCAGTATATACATTCTTATTTTGAGGCCAGTGAGCTGAAATATGGAATTGCAAATGTCGATGCTGTGATTTGCTAGGCAGGACTACGATTAGAAGTGGGATTGTATCCTTCTGAATTATTAATAAAAACATTTATTTAAATGTTTTTAATCATTTTAAAGGGAATAAAATAATTTAAAGGGAATAAAATCATTCCCTTTAATAGCACTTTATCTGTACAGTAAAGTATACAGAATCCTTTAAGAAAAGGACACTTCTCTTCTGTAAAAAGATGATTTTTAAGTATTTTAATGTCCTCTCACAAAACTATTGAGCTATCTAAACTATCAAAGACCATTATAAATTTTTATTAAGTTGCAAATACTGTTCAACTGAAGAACAGGTAATTGCCATTGTAAGTATAAAAAACACAACGATGAATGCATTACAGACAGAAGAGAACTGGCTGCAGAGAGACAGAGCAGGAGACTGCTTGGGAGTGCCCAGGACGCCCCAGGGCAGTCCAAAGTAGGACTGATCGCACACCTTCAATGAAAAAATTCAAGCCAACTAAAACATGCAACCTTTTTGAAACCAGGATGCTTCCTAAGCTTCTTTGACAAATGTTTCACTGGGAAGGCCTCTCTATCAGGGATGGGATTGCTAGTCAAAAACAGAAGGGGAGAAATGTTTTTTTCCCCCCTACTTTTGGAATAGTTTAATCATACATGTCTCTTTAGTCAAGAAAGATTACAAGTCAATCCAAGCCCTGTGAAAGGTAGCAAAGAATGGTATTTCTATCAGTGATTGCTACGAAACCCAATGCAGTGGAAAGGGTTTCTTTCTGTGCAACCCTAAGGGATATTGCTGCAAGGAAAATACAAGAAACTTTTGTGGAATTAAAAAAAAAAAAAAAATCTAGTCTACAGGATGTAGATTGTGCTACCTAAACATGTTTCACCTCCATCAAAAATAAATCAATGTGACTGACTGTACTCTTCTTGCATCTCCAACAAAGAATTTATTAAGTTGCTGCCATTTTATATTGATTTCATATAAAGTCATTTAGAAGCCTTCTCTTCCTGCAGCATATAAGATGATACATTGTACACAGAAGTTATGTGGGGTTTTTGTTTTAAAGAGATACCAAGGACATGGAAGCTGTGAATAGTTAGAGGCAGAGATTTTAAACACTTCTATTCTAAGTATAGACTCTAAGCACTTTCAGTCATTCATGCCAATTGTTTTTTACGTTGATTCCCTGAAAAGACAGTGATTCCAGAAAAGCCAATTTTACTTCAGATTTTAGAATCTAAGGTTTCTGGGTCTCTTCACTCTAACTCCAAACCCTGGCATGTTGTTTCATTAAAAAAACGCAACCAAACAACCAAACTTATTTCCTAAGACATTTTAGATATATAAAGGACTTTTGTCCAAAGTTGTGTGACTAAAATGTGCACACCTTTGTGTATGTCTTAAAGTATGACAGTGAAGGTTCCCAGGAAGGAGTTGTTATAAGAGTTTGTTTGCAGTCGCTACCCTCATTTTATGCCACTGAAGGGAGAGGGCTTGCCCCCTTTTCCATTTGCAATGCCCTAACCTTTGCAAATCCACAGCTCTTATGCTAAAGGCCATTTCCTCTGCAATAGATCTGCCACAACATCTGCTCAGCCCCCTGACAACGTTGCTCCACGCTGTGGCAGCAGACACAACAGTCCAGAGTTTGTGATTCCAACCAATCTCTCTCTCCTCTGCCTCTCCAAGCTTCCTCCTTTCCTTGAACAGCTCTTGAGAAATACAGTTTGGTGTCACATTAGAGTGCAGAAATCTGTTGCCACCTTCTCTGCTTTCTACTGTTTATGAAACTTACTATTTAGGTACAAATCCACATGCATTTATTTATGTTTTTAAATAGAATTTCAAGAAAAGAGAGAATATGCTTTCCAGTCAGTTAGCTACCATACTGATGGTACAATCTCTTTGCAAATAAACTTTGCTCTTGTAGAATTTGGCTTTGTATCAACTTACACTGTAAATTGCAAACTAATGAATTTGTATTGGCAGAGGAAAATGTTTCTGCTTTTGCAGACTACAGCATTTACTAGTAAACAAGATTACCAGGAACAATTCCCAGTTTCCCCAGCAACTTAGTTACTTGTCTCTTACAAGGCTCGTATGATGATTCATTCCTCTCTGTGGTCTCAGTGTAATGAGTCTACTCCTAACCACCAGATAAAATTATAGCAACTGAATGCCAAGTTTTGTGAGTTCTGGTATTCTGAAAAGTTAGAGTATACCTAACTGCTGGGCACAGGACTTGGTTATATCTTGATGTCACCAGAGCTCTAGGTTTCTGCTTTAGGAGCAACCCTCAACATTTTTGCATGTCCTTTCAGTCATTAAGCTCAAAATAAGATATGCAGACCAAAATCATTACTTATGTTCTCAGTCCTCCTCCCATTTCCCTGTTTTGTAAAACCATGGAGAAACCCTTAAGTTGTGAAGCCAGAATTACTGCATAAGTGAGAGTGTACCTACAGCTATTTAAGGGTGGCCCTTGTAGTATAGTTCCTTGTCCCTCTCATTGGTGCCTTCCAAGTGCATTTTATTTAGAATAATGGGAAGACACTTGTTTAACTTTCTAGGAGCTCCAGCTCTCCAAGGCAGTTTTGTAACTTGAAAACTCCTTACATTTGCCTCTGATTTTTATCAATTACAACACAGTTTTGTGTAGTAGTTAGAAATATACCGTCAATTATAAAATGACACACCAGTTACATAATCAGTGTGACCAGCTAAAACCACATTGTTGATAAAAAGCAATTAATAGTCTTTATCTGTATTCTTTGAAAGCTGGTTAATAAAAGAGTGATCTAAGAGTAATATGTTATTTTACCTGAGAAGTTAAGCCACACTACTTCAATAGCAAGCTTCTGAAGTACCACAGATCTGAAGTACTCATACACATTAAACTATTACAATAATGCATTTTAGCAGATTTGCTAAGCCTCACCCAAAAGGGAAGCACAAATCACTTTGCAAACTATGGAAGAAGTCCACCAAACCAGTGAAATGCTTTGTCCAGATAAAGAAACATTTGTGTAAAAAATTCTAATTATAGTCTGGCAAGGCTTAAAGAGAAAGCACAAATAAATAGCACACATCTGCTATAGACAGATTTTTTACAGGCTGTTAAGTACCTAACAGTGCTCAGGTATCTCAATCCCATGGAGATAAAGAGTCAGATTCTGAAAGCTTTTTAAAAATAATTCAATAAATCTAGTCTTTTTTTTTCTTTTTAAATCAAGAAGAACATAATTTCCTGTATGTTAAATAGATCTCTACTAACATTTGGATGAAGAAAAGTCTAGCCATTGAAATGTATCAGTTTGAAAACTGATAAAAGAAAAACCTTTTATAGAACACACTATTAGATTCTGGTACTCACTGCAATAAAGTATTGAAGCCAAGAGCATTTAAAAAAAGAAAAGAAAAAAAAAGAAAGAACTAGCTTTTTATAGAGATAAAAATATCCACAGCTCTAGGGAGATATGAATGCTTGGTTATGATAACGTAAGCCGTGACTGCTGGACATGGCTGGAAGTTGGTTTTAGGTGCTTATTCCATACCTACGTATCAGAGTGCTTCTTGCACCAGTCCTTCAAAGAGTGTGATATAGTACTAGTGTCTACAACAATATCTTAGACATGATGAAATGCTAGTTTCATGGCATGAGAGCTCTCACCTTCAGTCTCAAACAAAACTAGAAATGTTATCATTGTCGTTCCCAAATTAGGGCCTCCCCACAGGTTAGTTCACTGAAGGTCATCATTAACTCTCAGCCTCTTCAAAATTAGCACCTGTAGGAGCTTCTGGTTTCATTCCTAATAATTTACAGGGGTGGACAAGTCATTTTATGAAGCTTCTCTAACAGTACAATCCACAGATACCTAAACATATATGCTTACAACAACCAAAACATAAAAACAAGTCTAAGGGCCTACATATTTTTTGTGCTTTGATGAAATTCTGTAGGATAATGAGAGAAATTTCCTACAACTTAAGAAATGCTAATTACTCCCTCATGTTTTCACATACCTCTGGAGAAAAACCTGAATTCCTACTGAATGGAGCTAATATACTTCATATTTGCATGTTTCTGTCCCAAGTTAAAGATAGGGAAGGAAAATTAAATTGAACAAGAACATATCACATTTCAGGACTTGCAGCCAGATTTGACAGTGGAAATTTCATGATAAGTATTCTTCTTTTTAAAAGTCCAGCCTAATTTTGTTGTCACATATGATATGGATGGTTGACGTGCACAAACGTCAAAGATGTTAAGGGAAGTTACTTCTATTTGCTTTTGGTTAAAGGGAAGTTAAGCTTGCCAGTATATCTGCTGTTAACAGTCCAAGTTCTCTATAGCTTTTGCTATTTCCACTAATTTTATTAAGGCAATGAACAACATAGTAACACTTACCTTAGGGAGATCAGATGCAAGTTTCTATGCCTTTAAGGCCATTACAAACCATCAAAGTAGAAGCTGCTACACACGAGAACTCATAAAGTACTTGTTCTAAGGACAAATATCGCTCAAAAAACACAGATGAAGACACGTTCCTCTTTTACAGAAGACGGTATCATGTTCAACCATGAGGAGCATTTTCAGAATCTAAGCACAAAATTTAAAAAACATATAAAACTAATCAGATTTAATTTAGCTGATAGTCTCAATGCCATAATAACCTGGTACCCACAGACCTCATGCAATTACTGCATTATACTTTCTGTGTTTGTCAATCCATTTTCAGCCACTAATTTACCATATGATGATTGCTGTTTTTATGAACTACATTAGCTGGAACATAGAGCCCTTGATTTAACTTGTTCTTGTCTTTGAAAATCTTTCCCAGAATTTTCATTTTTAGACTGAAATTAATTTTTCCTTAATTTTTTTCTCTTAAGGAAAATGGCTTGTTCTATGTACAAAACTAATTTTTAGCAAGCCAAAGGATATTTATATAAGTTCATATATATTTTTAATTTGTCTTGCTACAACTTTTAGCAAGAATAAAAACTTCCAGGTTTAGTTCATTTAAACCAGTTACCATAATTTAATTATGTTCACAATGTTGAGGATAACTTGTAATTGTAACAATTACAATTGTAATAATTACTTCTGTTAATATTTTGAATTTTCTAAGGGAGAAAAATACAGTCTCCAGAGTATTTTAATTTTTCTCAGCTGACATCTTCACAAGGATTAAATTTTCTAAGTGGATAGCCCTCAATAAAAGCTAATAAATTCCAAAGAAAATAGCTCAAGCAGACACTCAGAAAAATCAGTTCAAGTAAAATGCTGTAATGTAGCATAGTTTGTTCTGTCAGCCTGACTCCCAGCTCATGCCAGGCTGACACAGATGAGCTGTGTGGCTTTCTGTCCAGTTTACTGCATGTCCACACAACACTTAACACTGTGAGGAGTAAATGTCTAATTCCTACTTTGGGACAGTAGGATGAATGAACAATAAAAATTTCATCTTTAGTCATCACTGGACAGCGACACTCAAATTTTCAGGGCTGAAAGCACAGAACTCCACATATTGGCACAAAGACGCTCAGCTATGAATGCTCTTCAAGAGGGCTGGCATGGGCTCCCTGGGTTTTTAGGGGGATGAAACAGAAAAACATGTTGTTGAGGTACTTTACCTAGTTAAAATTCAAATCATAGAACAGCCCAGGTTGGAAAGGACCTTAAAAGATCATCTGGTCCAATTTTTCATGAGAAAGGGAGTCTACATGAGATTATCTAGCACCCTGTCCAATCTCATCTTGAAAACCTCCAGTGATGGAGAAGTTCTTCCAGTGAATGATTGTTCTTACTGTAAAAAAATTTCTTTCTTATGTCGAGATGAAACCTCTCCCAGTGCAACTTGTACGTGTTGCCCCTTGTCTTCTCCATGTGGCTCCTTGTGAAGAGAGCCTCTATCCTCTTTGTAGCTGCCCTTTAAGTACTGGAATACTGCGATGAGGTCCCCCTGAGCCTTCTCTTCTCCAGGGAGGAAAGACGTAGCTCCTTCAGTCTTTCCTCATCGGGTAGGTTCTCCAGCCCTTTGACCATCAAAATTATGTTGTGTGTAAAGAAATCGGGTCCACATTTTTGCACGTAGGTATGCATTCAGGGGAGGTCAGAGACAATTCTCGTCCCCAAGAAGAGCGCCATTAAAACCATATTACAGCACTGAAAACTCAATTCTGTTCTTTCTTTGACTTTGTTCACTACTCAGCAAAATGCCTTCTTGTTAATTATCAACTTCATCATCGAGGGACAGTTTAATCACAAGACCGTCTTGCAGTTCAGGCTATCACAGCAGTACTAGCAGGGAATTTTGCACTGCACATAATTGGCCAGGTAATTAGAATACAACATCCTTAACTGCTCAGTTACTAAACGTAAATGGTGCAATGCTTGACTGATGGAGGACTGGGGGGAACAAATGCAGCTGCCAAGTGCCCACTTTTACTTCTTTGCAGCGTAGCTAAGCAAACAGCACTGGTGGCTTACTGCCACCCTGTTCTTCTGTGGGGTGGTGGAAGTCCTTTCATTCTGTGATGTAAAAAGTAATTCAGCAAACTGATTGTATTTCAGGACATCCAAATCCACATGAAAATAAAACCATAAAACCAGGATTTTTGAAAAGCAGAGAAAACCCACCATCCTGACAACAATGGCGAGTCAGACCCGATACACTTGTATGAAACAGTATAACTGCCAAAATTGACAGCGCTACCGTGTGGGACAGGGTGCAGGTGCAGGCTGGGAACTTTTTACAGGATCTGCATGGTCTGAGCTACAAATGTTTTCAGCACACCGTAGTTCTGTATAAAGAGACAGGTGCAGTACAGAGCTGGGAAGAGCAACCCTGCCCTAATAATTGCCTTATGGGCAATTCAGAAGTTACCACAGTAGGTACTTTAGAGCAAGAAGTACACATAACAGTAATACCAGGAAAGGCAGTTCTTTCATCTGTTGATGGACAATATGAAGTGCCATGTTGTGGCATATGCATATGTAGTGCTGGCTACATTATCAGCTCCCTTCACTGGAAGGCTAATTCACAGCTCTGATACTTTGTAATCTTTTTCTCATTTCCATGTTAAATGAATTTGTGGCCTGTATTTGTTCACGTGTTCCCTTGTCAACACTTCCTTCCCCTTCAGCTAGCTCTCTTCCGTAATTCAAACACTTGTCCCTCTTCAAATATATTTATAAACATCAATATCTACTCCTCATGTCAGTAGACTAAAAAGGGTCATTTTGTAATCTCACCTGGTGTGGCAAGATCTCTGCTCCCTAAGCACCATTCTAGGAGCCCTTTTCTACACCTATTCCCATTTTAGATTTCCTTTCTCAAACATAGGTGACCAGACTGGTAGGCAGTACTCTGCATTAGGCACTGTTACTCTCTTATGCAATGGCAATAGCATATTCTTCTCTCTTCCAGTCTTCACCAGTCTCGCAGCTGACTGCTGTGGCAATTTACAGAAATTCTCAAGTCTCTCTTACCACTTCCACTTCCAGCCAATGAAACCCCAGCTTGGAACAGAAATTCTTACTATGCTCAACGTACAAGAGTCTTCATTTTCTGCTACAGCTTTTGCCTCCAGGACTCCAGTCCTAAAGGCATCACATACTTCTTTACTTTATTCCACTATTATATTAGTAATGCCTCTCAATCCTATGTGGCCACATTTATCCCACTGTGTTCTCTACATTGTCTAGAGGCAATACCTCAAATTCTTTTATCGGTTGGTCCAACAATCCTACGCCTTTCTCACTGCTCCTTCTTCAGGAGTTTCTCTCTTCAGCTTGTGAAGAATCCTCAATTGCCCACACAGGCTTTCCAAATGCAACTACAATGCTTTGTTTGTATGGGAACAGGATAAGACATCTCCAGCCATAGAACAGAACTGATAAAATCTGTTTAGTTTTTAAGAGAAGAAAGTTGTAAATTCAGGGCATTTGCTACTTGTCCATGTTCCCAAATTAAGCCTTCCTTTAAGGAGTAAAAATAACAGTGTGAAATTCTTTAGCAGACAAGCCCTACAGAAAGCTGCTTTCTGGGCGAGAACAAAGGAAACTTTTGCAAGCAGCAGCTAATTCAATTGCTTGTTGCCTTAGTGCCCTGGTTACATTAAACCTGCACAATATGATTCTCACTGGAAGGAGAAATCATGAGCCAGACATAATCATTAGGCAAACTCAATCATGTTTATATTATTCAGATATAATCAGAACCTACTTGTCCTTATCGTTATAAGGTGTTTGAAAAGCACAGTTTATAGTGGGGGGCTTGCCACCCCCCTTCTTCTATTGTAAAGGCTACAAAAGATAAAATACTGGACTTTCCATTTCTTTGTAGATTCAATTCAGCATAACAGAAATTGCTTTGCTACAGACTAAAAAAAAAAACAAAGTAAATGTATAGAATATTTATCATTGGGCAAAGACAAGTTGCCTTTGAGAAAGCAAGTCAGATCCAGAATTGTGATAATCTGCGTATACACTCTGAAACAGCAACACTTTCTACAAACCAGTGTCTTTAAAGTGTATTGAAAATATAAACAATACATAAACAGAACTTATTTTCTATTTGAGGTTCATATAAATTCACCATCATTAATATAATTAGAAGCTTTATACCATAGCATAAGATCAAATATCCTGCAGGTATTAAGTAAATAATTTCTTTAAATTAACTTGCTTCATAAGCAGCTACACTAATGCAGGATCTGTCTCTTGATAAATAGAAAAAACACTGAATTTCAGTAGGGCTATGTTACCTTACCTTAAGGTAGTTTAGGATGTTACCCAGAAGCTAATTTGACTTAGTATAAAAGATGGCCCAAACAGCCAAGCTTTCAGAGAAGTTAACCATACACATCGCACGTTTCATCTGAACAGGACTTGCAGGATCTCAGAACCCTCAAACCAGCCAATTTTTTATATTTAGCCACATAATCATGTTCCAGAGCTTTAGATAAATAACCTCTACTTATCAGGGATAGATATCTTTTAAACCATATTCATTTAACAGTAACATTTTCTTGCTAAAAAGCTAGAAAATTTTTTGCTCTCCCAATTAATGTAACAAAACCAGTTAACAAAGTGAGTACTTTGTATCAACCTTACTTTATATCAACATTTCACAAAAGGTATTTGTTTACAACAGGGGCCTAGACATTAAAAAACTAATCTAAAGCTCACACAAGTCAAAGCTAGAAACTTAATGCATGTTTTACAAGTTCCACATCTTCTTCGTATCATTATTTAACTAAGTACAGTTCAAGCACATTCTCGTTAACCCACAGGAGTTATGAAAATACACCACTGTATTTTAGGATTCTTAAGACCCCTAGCTACAGTCTTCATACTTAATGGGAGAAAAAAAAATAAAAAGAGAATTTGGGACTTTAGAAAAAAATCTGTTTTCACTGGAATCTAACAGACTCTGGAAAGCCCTAATGATAATCTCAGCCTCACAAAGCTCTCTATATTCCTTCTATTTCTTTTTCTAATTTCAGAAATAAAACACATGCTACTCTCAGTCTAAATAGTTGTCCACCCTTCCTTCAAGGATGAATACCTAAGACACTCTTCCTATATTTGAATTACTTGGCCTGCCTAAAGAACCCTATGATGTGAAAAGTCATACCTATTTCACTGGGTACTTTGTACTTTGCAAAGTTACAGTCTCTTTCTTTTGCGAACCATAGCTATGCAGTCCTATCAGCAGCATAAACTAACATCATTTATCATTAATCTCCAGCCTTTACTGACTCTGGCATGGTTCTATTAAACTTCGTGTTTCATTGTAATATGATTTCAATTTAGTGACTAAACATATTTACTTTGAATTAAGATTCACAACTACCTAAGACAAATGCTACTAAACCCATGGCCTGTATCATGATGTTGAGTCAAGAGAACAGGAAATAAGAAGTAAAAGTTTAATCCAGAAGTGAGCTAGGATTTAACTCTTTTCTGAAATCATTGCAGCAAGACCACTCTTAATGCATTTAGCAACAATTAATTCTCAAAGCCAAAACAGCTGCACATTGCTGATGCTCTCCAGATGCAAGCTAAGGAATTAAATCATGGGATAATTCAATTGGAAAATTGCTTGTAATTATGGAGAATGCAGCGTCTGCTTGACTCCTCATGGTGATTGGTAGTTGCTTTAAGAATAGTGAGGTAGTCTGTGCAATGCATAGTGAATACAAATAAGTAGCTGTGTTAGGAGAAATCTCATTTAGTTTCACAAAGATATGGGTTTAACATTGTTAAAACTGTATTTGCTGACATTAATGATAACCCATTTTCACTGTCCCATTACTGCCGACGACCCACTATCATTTACACACAGAGCAGTAATATTAACTTACAGCACCTTACCTCTAAAGGAACTTAAAGTACTTTGTAAACATACAGAATGTGATCCTACTCTAAACAACAATGATCCGAAAAGGGTTTGTTCTTTCTCACCTCATTTAATATACGTGCAAGCAAACAGGTTTGTTCTAACCTGTCATTGAAATCTCTGATGCCACAAGGCTGACAATTTCTGGGAATGAAGAAGGGTGCTCCTCCACTTCAAATATTAAAAGTAAAATTCTCAGTTATGATTCAACAACAGAACAGCAGGCTGCACAAAGGTCGTCAGAGACTCTCTAGTATTGTTGACAACAGGGGAAAAAAATCCAGAAGAAACTGGTCTTTCGGATTGACAGTTACCAGTGCAGAAAAAAAGCCATCTTGTCATCTGTAAACTGAGCACATGAATTCTTAAAATAACAGGATGATGCAGTTTTCTACTCTCTCTTCGTAAAACAGTCTTACCAGAACTGATCCTTATTAGCATTACAACATTTGACAGTCTGCTGACTATTTTAAAGAGTCTTGCTCATTGGCAAACTGAGGGACAAAATGGCTGCTCTATGTGAACATATTCCTACTGAGTCAGTGATGGAACAGGAAAAACACCTAGAAATACTGATTTCCAGTTTCCTGGTTTAACTATTAAAACACACAGCTCTTAGTTTATAGAAACCCAGTTATGGTAGTAGTGGTTATTATGACACATTATGTTATCTGTGCTTTAGCTACTGAAATGTTTGCCTGGTTTTTTTTTTCTTTACTTTATAAAGCATTCACAGAAAACCCTTTAGGGAACAAAAGATCAATTATTATTGGAGCCCAAGTGGCTTCACAAATCAATCATCCAATATCAAAGTTGAAGTTGTTATTTTAGCACTATTAACTACACAATAATTAAAATTGATTAAAGTCACAAAACCTCATTCAGTTGGTGTGAATTGGGGGAAAATTCCTCAAAAGCAATTTTTTTTTTTTTAAAGTGATTGTAAAAAGATTTCCATCAATTAAAGAGACATCTGGTAATATGGAAAAGGTGATAAATTATCTCCTGTTCGCAGTGCTAGTCATTTATAGACCAAAGGTGGTGCAGGGGAGAAATCCTTATGGTCGTTATCTCCATCTGAAAAGGAGTAGAAACACCACTGTGTTGGGGTCAGTGACAAGTCATTCTCCTTCACCTTTGTGGTGACCAAAGTGCAGGTCTCAGTAGCAGAGATGACGTGCTATCAAACAGATAAGACGTTCTGTGAACCCAATACTGCAAAGAGGCAAGCCTTGTGTTTCAATCTAACAAAGTCCTTAAGCACATGCTGTAAGTATTTGAGTAGTCCTAAGAAATACAGAGAAGTTCTTTGCATATTTTGTCACACAGCAGATACTAGCCCTTAGCAGGACTAAGCCCTATAGCAGAGCTTTTCCAGTAACCAGATATGCTACTGTTTCTACATGACGCGCCCCTTTTGCTGCTCCCCTAGTTCTCCCCTCCCTGAGCTACATGCCATTGGTTTAGGTTTTAATTCTGAAGAGAAATAAAACGGTGAGTCCCCTCCCCCCTTAATATAATCTTCCAAATTGCAAAACAGTTCACAAAATATAACGTTTCTTCTCTCCTGAACTTTTTTCACAAGCTTGCAGTACAGGTTGTCAAGCTGCTGTTGGTCTAAGTTGCTGGTCTAACACCAACGCTGTAAGGGATCAAAGGTGATTAACTGAATCACACTCAGAAATGCCCTGTGCAGATGCAAACCCCACTCCAGCCTTTCTGCTGTCCCCCAGCCCATGCAGGGAGTGCGGAACATCCACATACATAACAAGCACTAATTTCCCTCAAGTATACAGAGGTGGGAAAAAGTGGCACAACATTACTTCCTTACACTACCACCCCAAAGGCACCTTTGGCATCTCAAAGGTAAGAAAGGCATTGCACCCATGTTAAAAAAAAAAAAGAACCGTTGCTATGCTTGCTTTCATACCTGCAGCAAGGCTGCCAGTGACACAATGCACATCTGTATTACCTCGTGACAGTGTCAGGCTTTAAGGAACATCCCAGACTTCAGCTTAACACGCTCTTTTAGCTAGACAATGAGAAACTGGGAGCTACTTCAGCAATTTCACAAACAGGCCCGTTGCAAATACACCTAGGCTAGCAAAATGCCACTTCCTGTGGTCTGCACTCCTTCATCCAGCAAGCCCAAGATGCTTTCAAAGGAGAACAAGAGGACAATACCTGTTAAAGATCAGAGGAGGAGGAGGGAACAGGAAGGTGCTTTTCAGAAAACATAACAAAAAGAAGAACAAGGCTTTGATTACATTGCAGGAGTGAGAGAGAGTAATCTGTAGTTCACTGAAGTTTCTGCAGTCTGTATTATGAATAGTTGTTTTAGCAACAAAGAATCGTTCAGTAACTCAGTTTCATTAAAAAAAAAAAGTTTGGCTTGCTGATAGAAGTAGCATACCAAATAACCAATCAAGTAACCAACAAGTTAGTTAATTTTTGCAAGTCGTTTAGGTCATTCTTGCTGCAATGCCCATTAACAGCTTCACACTCAGGATTGGTCTTCAATGCCCCACCCTCCCCAAGAGTTAATGGATGTAACATTAAATAATGCACATAGCAATCCATTTGTAGCTCTAATGCAGTACCTTTCACCTGTCCGCCCACAAAGCACTCTGAAATGTATCATTTCATATAGATAAAAAAAACCAAACCACATAGTAGAGAGTGGTTAAAGGCATTGTCTGTAATGTGCATCTTTTCTATAGAGTTAAATCCTATCTCTTAATTTAGGGATATCCCAGCCAAAATCCTCCATGCAAAAAAGCTCTTCCCCCAAGTTATGCGGTGCTTTACACCCAGGTGAAGTACCTCATCTGGTTGGAGCTCAGTTATTTCAATTACACTTTGTCACTCAGTCTGTAATGAAAATTCAAGACAACGATCACTCAAGCGCTGCCCCTACTCCAGCATATTTTTACGGTTCTCCTTACCTGTCCAGACAGACACCTTCTCAGTCTAAGTCAGTGGAAAGAAATGGAAGTGCTCAGCTTCACGCAGCACTCATCCATTACATAAACTCCCCAAACATCTCAGCTAAGCACATAAGCAAATGCATGATACTAATACTACTGAAAGCATATTAGCTGTCGTATGACTTTGCAATGGGATTTCTCATCACTACAAGGAAAACCTGAATGCTGATCCCAAAGTTTCATCTGCAGTGAAATACCCCTTAGTCCTGTCACCAAGTCCTGGCAAATGCCCACTGTACAACAGAGCAGGAGGTTTAGTGTTAATGGAAGCCCAAATTCAATTTCTAAGTAGTCAACATTTTTAGTTCTTGAGTTTTCCTTGATTTTAAGGCAATCAGGAATACTAATTCTGAATCCAAGCACCCCAAATATTTCAGAAGTCCATATTCAATTCAGCTTTACATACGACAAAAATTGCTTCAGTCCCTTGGACAGCAAACACCTACCATTAAACATTCATTCTGCACACTGACCACAGAGAGAACTACCTGCAGCAGGTCAAACACCAATCTTAAAAAGGCCTAGAGTACATTTTAGTCATCCATTGCTTCAAAGCCATTACAGTTACCACTATTTTTTCAGGAAGTTTACAGGTAACTGGGATCCAGATTTTCTGTTCTCTAATTAGCTGATCAATTCCTTCAGCAAAGCTAAAACTCCATCTACACCTCTATTCACCTTTCTCCATAGATGGATAAGACAACCAGCTACCTATCCTACACTAGTATTCCTACTTAAATAAATGTCCTTAAAGAATCATAGAATGGTTTGGGTTGGAAGGGACCTTAAAGATCATCTAGTTCCAACCCCTCTGCCATGGGCAGGGACACCTTCCACTACACGAGGTTGCTCAAAGCCTCATCCAACCTGGCCTTGAACAATTCCAGGGAGGGAGCATCCACAACTTCTCTGGGCAACCTGCTCCAGTGCCTCACCACCCTCATAGTGAAGAAAAAAAGAAGGAGGAAGAAAAAAAGAAAAGAAAAAAAAGGAAAAGAAGAAAAAAAGAAACTTGCTATTAAAAATGTTAATTGTTGCTGTTCACTCAGCTGTTGCCACTAATTTGCAAGTGGCTTGGCATCTTTGCTAAGTAGTAATTTTTAGAATCTACTCTTGCTTAACACATACTCCTTTGGCTTGGTTAGTCATTGGACATGTCGTTACTTTAGGTGGAAGCCACAGCTTCTCAGTTAAGATACTATAAAATATTATGTATCTTATTCTAGGACTCTTGCTTTTAACCCTTAATTGATGATAAAACAAAGATTAATTAAATTATCTAAACTGTTAATTCCTCAGGGATCTTGATTTGACAATGACGTGATAACACTAAATACATTGCCCTTAGCCAGTTGGATAGATAAACCAACAACTACAGAATTAAAATGGTTTTGCACTACTGTGTAATTAGGCAGTGAGGCTACCAGAATGATCTTTTCTTTTCCCCTGATCTAAGTTGAGTATGTAAAATTCCAAGCTCTGTATGTCACAGTAAACTTTCAGGTGTAACGACCTTGTTAACATGCAGGATCAAGTCAGGCAGGCAGGCAGAGCCTGCCCTATCCACAGTTGGCAGCCAGAAAAGCTGTAATTTTTTAGGGCAGTCAAACATAAACCATCCTTTGCCTCCTCCCCAAATACTTCCACACCTTCGGGAAAAACACTGAGAGTGGAATTAAACCTGCATCATAATGCTGTTTTAACATGGCCTTTTTATTTCTGCAACGCTCTGAATAAACACCTTGAAACCGGAACATCCTTGAACCTTCAGCTGCTCAAAATCAATATCAGAGTTCTGCAGCTTGGGCTTTTCTCTGATAAACAAAATTACTGTGACAGGTGAAAATGAATTGTGATCTAACCTTTATTATGCTGTTTATGTGCCTTGCAAGGCTCCCAAATGACTGCCAGAGATGACTATCTGTGATACGGAGCAAAATGCTTCCCTTCATTGCCTGACCTTTCCACTTCCCCACTGGAAGCACACGAAAGCAGCAAGATGACCCACACTAAAAGCAACATACAAAGCGAGTTATTGTAGTTCTGTCCTACATCAGGTTTATTCTTTTAACACAGGCAATGGCAAGCAACAAACCTTCTGGTTCTGCTGTTTGAACACCTCTTCAAATCTGGAGAAGTCTACTCATCATCTTGTTTACTCATGTTTACACCAGATAATTTAGAAAGACAGCCTCTCACAGAAGAGTGGGAAGATCTGCTCACAGCCATAGAATAGGAAGAAGAAAAAATGCAGAACAACAGCTAAAAGCCCACTATTACATTTCTTGAATTCTTAAGGAAATGCCATTTAGAATTAACTGGTGCTTGCTTCTCTCATCTATTGTGACACTGGAGCATTCAGCTAACAAAGCTGACTTTCATCTGGGTTTGCAAGTGATATGAACCCATTAATATCAAGTAAAAAAAAAATTTTTTTTAAAGTCTTTTTTCATTTTAACAAAAGACAGTCACTCATATTTATCTTCTTTTAAATTCTGTTTATTTAGGGAAGGTAAAAGACAAAGGTCAAGCATTTCTAGATTGCTTGCATTTGATAGACAAGAAAGACTGTGCCATTGAGAGTAAAGGGACTTAAGGGGTCTTAGAGAAAGCAACTTCTTTACAGAGAGAGATGCACAACGTAATTCACCGCACAGAAAGGCAGTGTTGTTCAACACAGGAATGGCATCTAGGATTGGAGATCCCAAATCAACAAGGTATTGTAGTATGTATCCCAGCAGACTTGCAACATAACATGGAGGGCTATATTCTTGTTGCTCTCCTCAGTGCACAGTCCCTGACACAAGCATGTCTGGAGAGTAAGAGAATGTTCTGGGAATTCTGGCCACAAGTTTCCTTCCTTCTCCTGATCTCCCAGTGTGGCCATTCTCGTGTTCGTACATTATACCATCTGTTTAATCACTGTGCTCTCAAAACAAGCAAACAAAGAAAACAGATGAAACTTCAGGGATAGCTTCTAACTCATAATTGAACGGATGAGTATTCATTAGAATCTAGGCAAGTTGCTTGGGGCCGCCTAAACAGGCATTGCATGGTATTAAGAAAAAATTTTTTTAAAAGATACAAAACAGAATTCCCACTCAGTGTCTTATTTTTAATACTGCAACCTTCTTTGGTTACTTTGAGTAAGATAAAATAAGCATGCTCAGTTTAAGCTGCTATAAGAGAAAACTTGAGGATTATACAGCTAAGCTCATAGGACCCCCTCCCCTTCAAGGTAAAGGTAAATGAAACTACTTTGGTCAGCTCTAACATTAACGATTCCTGTAAGATTTAACCTCTGAAGGCATGTCTAGGGGAATACTTCTTGTAACACCTCTGAAGCAGTACATGCAATTGTATCTTTCAAAAAATGAGATATTACACATGCATTAGTACCAACATATCCTTTACAGATTTGCATCTAAAATACTCAGATTTCATCAGAAAACCAAGGACAGAAATATTAAAAAGCGATCTTCTCTTTCTTTACACAAATTTACCTGTCTAGATTAGGCAAAAAGGTCAAGCTGTACTTGGATTTAGCTTAGCCTGCCCTAAGATCCTGACTGAATCATGATCTTTTCTCTATCACAGTTCCAAATTAACAATTTTTTACTTCTGTTTAATTATTTGGGATTTGTTCTTGGCAAGAGTCACAGCAGTACAACCGCTTAGCTTTCAGAGTCCCGTGACTCTCTTTTAATGTATTCATTCAAGCATCGGTGTGTAAGATAGCTACTGCAACACAACAACATCATTATCATTGATGTTAAGAACAATAGTGAAAATATTCCAGTTCTTGTCAACTTACTGATGCTTTTAACATAATCTCACAGAATAGGTCTGCAGAAAATCCCACATGATGATGTCTATTTACTGTAAGTGGACCAAGCCAACTTCATGACAAAAATACTGTAGAGCAACAGGCGTCTAACTGTTAGGACTAGTTAAGGTGCAAGAGATACAACACGTTTGGCACAGCTAGGAACACAACTCACCTTGGGTGACTGATTTAACCACACCATGCTTTAGTTTCTCTTTGATGACATGGAGAAACACATCTCCCAACTCTTTAAAACCATATGAAGTGCCTTATTTAGTAGAGCATTCTCAGAGCCTCATAGGTAAAGTACTAAAGCAGCACAGGTTATTGTAATAATTGGCAATATATAATTAGACTATGGTTGGTAAGGAGTGGCAATATGCAGCCAAGTGGCTACAAGTCTTACAGTGTCTTGCTGATACTCCTTTATCAAACATTATATTTTTATGTACAGAGCCATATGTGTGAGTTGTCACTGGCATGGTAAAAAAATAAATATTCAGAAAATAGAGGTAGCAGGCAGGCTAGAAAGAAATTAAAACTATCAAATAACAATGTATTAATTCATTGAATGTTCTTTGCACAAATATGAGTTTTCTATACTTGAAAAGTTCAATTAAAAAAACCCCAAACACAACATATGCATGGATGTACACAAGCATTCAGGGATAAAGAACACTGCCCCTACATCACAGAGGAAAAAAATTACAAATGTGTGTTAATCCAGTAGTTTTCTCCTATAAAAAGGTCAAACACAGCCAAGAGCAGGATACACTTCCCTCCAGCTGTTGTTTTAATATGCCTCATCTTGCCAAGGAGAAAGCAGCTCTAAGAGTGAGAAAGAGCCATTTTACAACCCATTTATTTTTCATTGTCTATGCCTTTTCTGGATATACTTGTTGAAGTACATTAGTCACAGGTATGCAGCAAGCCATTAGAGCATACTAACATCTGATGCACACTGAAATTAATTCTTCTTTTTCAGCTTGGGGAACAGAATGCTTCATGTTGAGTTGCACGCAAGTCTTCACTGAATTAAGGAATGAACAAACAAGCTTTCTAAAATCAACAAACCCACGTGCTTATCCATAGTCCGTACAAACCTACTCTATAAACAAACACACTGTCTTACAGTGAGACAATAATTTGCCTCTTTAGAGCAGGCTCATTAAAGGGAAATAATTTTGCAATAACAAAGCACAAGTGTAGTACTAATGAGAAGAGCAAGCTGCAAAATGTTAAGAACATCTGGTCCATTTCTTGTACTGACAGAGTATGAGCTGGAATCTGACCATCATAAAAAGGCTGCATTTTTTTTTTCTTCACAGCCCAATGGACTCTGGAAGCAAGTTTGGTTTGCATTTCGTGTATTAATGTTGCATAAATTCCTATGGGGCTGTGTTGTAACACTTGGTATATATATGTTGCCAAGTTGAGTATCAAAATTTAAATCTCAACTAGAACAGCCAGAACTATTCACTGTAAATAATATTTTTGATTTTAAAACCCTCTCTGTTTACAAAGAACTTGATAGCCATCCCTACAAATCCATAAATCTCTCATTCGCAGTAAGATCAATGAATAATTTCAGTCCATGTGTTGCTTTCAGATCTCACTTAATTCTTCTACTATTTCACCTGTGGTATGTAGCTGGTCCTTCAACTCACACAAAACAATTATTTCCACTGACTCATTGGCTAAATCTTAAAGAGAAAAATAACTGATAGAAAACTGAATCCCACTTTGACTAAACAAAAGTATAAAAGTTTACAGATCTTCATAGCATACCTGTAGTTTATCTGAATGCTTATAAATAATAAAACTAGGGTGGCATTATACCACAGCAGTATCTTTTTAAGGACCATTCAACCATCTGGACTGAATCTCTGCAGTCTAGGATGATCCACATTCTTCCTCAGTTATCCATAGTCCGTACAAACCTACTCTATAAACAAACACACTGTCTTACAGTGAGACAATAATTTGCCTCTTTAGAGCAGGCTCATTAAAGGGAAATAATTTTGCAATAACAAAGCACAAGTGTAGTACTAATGAGAAGAGCAAGCTGCAAAATGTTAAGAACATCTGGTCCATTTCTTGTACTGACAGAGTATGAGCTGGAATCTGACCATCATAAAAAGGCTGCATTTTTTTTTTCTTCACAGCCCAATGGACTCTGGAAGCAAGTTTGGTTTGCATTTCGTGTATTAATGTTGCATAAATTCCTATGGGGCTGTGTTGTAACACTTGGTATATATATATGTTGCCAAGTTGAGTATCAAAATTTAAATCTCAACTAGAACAGCCAGAACTATTCACTGTAAATAATATTTTTGATTTTAAAACCCTCTCTGTTTACAAAGAACTTGATAGCCATCCCTACAAATCCATAAATCTCTCATTCGCAGTAAGATCAATGAATAATTTCAGTCCATGTGTTGCTTTCAGATCTCACTTAATTCTTCTACTATTTCACCTGTGGTATGTAGCTGGTCCTTCAACTCACACAAAACAATTATTTCCACTGACTCATTGGCTAAATCTTAAAGAGAAAAATAACTGATAGAAAACTGAATCCCACTTTGACTAAACAAAAGTATAAAAGTTTACAGATCTTCATAGCATACCTGTAGTTTATCTGAATGCTTATAAATAATAAAACTAGGGTGGCATTATACCACAGCAGTATCTTTTTAAGGACCATTCAACCATCTGGACTGAATCTCTGCAGTCTAGGATGATCCACATTCTTCCTCAGCATTAAAAAGAGGGGAGCAATAAACATTCACGTCTGCAAGATTTTTGTCAAAATTTGCCATAGGTTCAAAAACATTTTTCTTCCAAAGTAGAAATTCTCCCGAGAAGACAATTCTGGCTTTTTTTCAGACCAACCCTGTGAAAACCTCAAACTCCATGTATTGATTTACTAAAGAAAAGAAGAAATACTCTGGTGTCTTGTTTAAAAGACATATAAGAGAGATCAGTTCTATGAGATCAAGGCATATCCTCCAACCAGTCTTAAGGATTAATGTAAAAGGAAGACTTTGCCTGTCTAGCATGAGCCCAGCTACTCTCTTCACCCTTTATTCTTTCCCTTGGTAAATAGCTATCTTTTTCAGAGAGAATTTTTTTCCCAATTTTTAGTGGAATTGTAAATGTTACAAGTCTTTTTTCTGCTTAAGAGTCCTACATGAAAAGTAACTTCTCAACTACTTACTTCTTGCAAGCCCACATTGATTTATACTCCACTGTTTTGTTAATAAAGTGATAATCTGAAACAAAATATTATTTATTATCTTTTATTATCTGCCTCAATCTTCTTTGTGTGAGGAATCATAAATTAGTGTCAACAGCCATTTTATAACCCTGCAGTTAATTATATCCCATTTGCTAATATGCTCAGTGCTTTAGCCTTGCTCCATTTCTTTAGTAATAATTACAAAAATCAAAACCACATTAACACAACGTGCAGATACTTCTTGGTTTAGAACTTACGTAAGAGCTTTTCAACTAATCAGTAGCTGGTTAGGACACTGTCCTCATTCATCTCCCACTTCCCCTGCCACCCTTCATGAAAGTTTAATCTACATTTTCCATTAAGGAGTTGTCTCAATTGGCATTCACATTTGCAGGGTGGCTTATTACTTTTTTGATTCTTATTTGAAACGGTGGTCATACCTCCCCAACTTATCCCTTCATCTGAAGTTTTTATCAAGTAGCTGCATATTTTCATGGTCCTGAAATCTTCAGACAACAGAAGCAGAAATTCACTTACTTTATCTAGAATCACAAGATTTAAAAGAAGAGCAGGCAACCTGCTTGCAGCACCATAGTCAGGAGTGGTCAAGCCTTTAATCCTCCAAGTTTAAAATTGCATTTATGGTTGGAAACAGATCACTGACATTTGATCAAGCACAGATCTGGATCCGGTTTGTGTGTACTTGTTTTGGGTCCAGCTGCTGCTGGTCCTTCCTCCTTAAATACACAAGATTAACTTTGTACTAGTGGTTTCTCTCTTCCTCTTCCTTGTAAAATTTGACTCAGAAGGAAGCCACAACTGTGCTCCCAGACCAGGGACCACAATTATTGCCCTCCACAAGTCCACGGGCAACACAGCAATGCAATGTTGCTGACACGAAGCTGACCCAGTGCCTCTCTGGAGGAAGGAAAATACAAGCACTGCAATGACTTAACAGGAGAGATGAATTCCGGAAAGAGAAAGACACTCTTGCTGGTGGATGTAAAACCACCTGCTACTCAGAGCTGTATCCTAGAGGCCCCCATAGTACAGAAAACCCTGGGTTTGAATCAAGAGTCAAGAGGCACAGAATTTATGGCTGGTTTGGCCCATCTCAAATTTATTAGAGAGGCAAATGACTCTTTCACTTGAGCATGACAAACACATATGTCCACACAGCTGCAAAGTGCAACTTCCTTGGTCTACAAACTCTGTCATTCTAACCACAAACTGGGTTGTCTAACCTGCCTCCTTAGGAAATACTGCCACAGTTGCAAGATCTCCAATTCCTCATATTTCATTATGATAGACTGCAGTACATTTTAGATATTATGAAGGATCATAAATAATTAAGAATTAATCACACTTGTCAAAATAAATAAATGCAGTCAGTGATGCAGAATGCTTGAATTTTTTATAGCATCTTTTTGCTTATTCATGAATCAAAACAAAAGAAGTCTAGTAATCCACAATGGATTGCCTACTCATTACAGCACATACAGGCCTGATTCAGATCCCAACAATAGAGGTTTTCCTGTCAATCTTTAGCACATCAGTGGAATTTTAACCTTAAATCTCTGATCCTGCAGAAAGCTACATAAGTTTGACTTTGAAATATTAGTAGCTCCAGCAGATCTTCACATACCATGCAGGGCCTATCTGGCAGATACACTAGTGATTCTATCACCCACTGGTCCACTTACAAGATGGGGGAGAATGAATGAGAGTGAAGCATTTTAGCACAAAATTTCCAACCCCCCCCCAAAAAGTATCTTGATAGCCTCCCTTCTATAGATTTCTATAGGCAGACAGTCCTGCAGTTCTTCCTACCAAATACCCGATATTTTTGCATGGTTCGATACCATTCACAAGGCTTTAACAGAATAGCAAATAATAATAAATGTTTAAATAGCACCTTTTCTCTGCCTCTCCAAATTGGTGTGAAACCCTTAGTGCATTTCTCTCCTTTTTCAAAGGGAAGAAAAAAATGGACTGGGAGGTAAAGGAGGGATGCACCACCACATCAACCCCACCAGCACAGACCAAAGATCCATTAACTTCAGACATCTGGCTCTGAAAACAGACAGGTGTAGATGCATAGGAAAGAATATATGAGCAGGGAGAGCAAACAGTTGTTACTTCCCCACCCCTGGCTTTCAGGGATCTATTGCGCAAGGACTTTCAGAAAAGGTAGTCTTGAGAATTCAGGACCCGTAACTATTTGTCTTCTCCGCACATATCCTGTCAATTTGCACACCCATAGAAGGTTTTATCACCAACAATACCCCATGGAAAAAGGTTCCACAGTTTTACTGTTTGTTACATACTGAAGGATCTCCTTTTGTTTTGAACCTGACGCCTACTAATTTCATCTGATGCCGTCCAATTCTGTATTAGAAGAAATAACGAATATTCCTTCTGTACTCATCCTTTTGGTGCTTTATAAAGTCTTGGGAGTTCATAAACCTTTATACATCTTTTATAAAGATTTTATAAAATTCTGTGATTTTTATAAAACTCTGCCATGAATTCCTTTAGATGTCTCTTGCGGACAGGGTAGCCCTAGTTAATTTAAGCGTTCCTAAAAGATAGCAATTACATACTTTATATCATTCTTGTTTCCATTCTTTCAATAACTTTCCCATCTGTACTAAATGATTTTTGATGCACAGGAACCAGAACAGAATGCTGTATTCTAGATACAACTGCCCCACACATTTATACTATAGCATATTGTTCCTATTTTCTACTCCCTTCCCAGTAAGTCCCAACATCACATTTACTTTGTGACTGCTATTGACTTGATGTTTTCACAGCTCTATTCTTACCCCAAAATCAGCTTAACTGATTACAACCAGCTCAGAATCTGTCCTTATATATGCCAAACTCAGATTGTTTCTCCAACCACCTCAATTCAAATAATCTACACTAAATTTCAGCTGCCACTATTATCCGGTTAAGCATCCTTTTCCAATTCCTTGCAAACCAGACCTCCAATCTTTTACCCTGAGTAATTTAATATCGAACTTCACCACCTCACCATCTATCCCTATTCAGAAGACCAATGATTTGTGTGACACCACATGCTGAACATGTCAAGTGAGTGGAGCACTCAGATGTGACTGTAACCAAATGCTGAGATACCTGAAACTAGTTCTTCCTCTAGGTAGCTTGATCCATGCTGATTTGTACTGATTCCTTGAGACTGAGCTGTATCATGCTGCGGGGACAGGGGCAAAACCACAGAAGTTCTTCCAGTGTCTCTCTTTGGGAGATCTACCAATGATTTCCTACTGAACCTTTTACAGAAACTTATATGAAGCACAATGAATCATACTCAAGGCATTTGTCTCTACCAATGTCTTGACATGACTTGATAGCCAAGTGACAAGGATGAGCTAAACCATCCCAAAATCTAGTTATGCTATCTGTTTATCTGTGTGCATTACTGTCTGCAAAGGAGACGAAATGAGATTGAGATAATTGGAAGTACAATTTGCAGGAAACAGTGGGGGTTGGAATTACTGTGCTTAATTATTTCAGATTGAAACAGACCACACAACTATCTGTGCCAAGCAGCTGTAATTAAAGTGATTTAAAATAGAGAGATGCTAGCTCCAAGTGTTGATCTTCAAATGAGTCTTTATATGCACAAGAGTTACAGTCATCTATGAGTTGCAGACCTACAGGTCTAATGAGGGGCTCAAGAGAAAATTACCACTGACTATGTCCTACAAGCCTGATAATTTAAAAAAAAAAAAACACCCAACAGCAAACAAGCAAAGAAAACACCCCAAACAACCCACCCTGCCACCCCACAAATCTAAATCCATTCAATCAATGTGACACTGCGTACTTGCCCCTCAGAATGGGAGAAAACAGCAGAACACAAGCTTCAGCCTAAATTCCCTATATTCCAGATGAAGAAAAAAAACCCCCAAAACTTTGGACTTAGAAATGGAATTTTATCCCAGTAGGCAGTTGGTAATCATCAACCAATAATACCCTCGTTTTTGGGCTACAGGGCCAGCCAACAGTTTCCCCTTCTGCTTTGACAGACATATAAAAATGACTGAACACAGACAAAGGTATAACTTTACCAAAAAGAATCCAAAAGAAACATACATCGACAATATGCAGCACCACAGCAACCCGGCCAGGCCCTTCACCTGGAACAATACATTTACTTCCTCACAGGTTTTCCCCATTTTTTTTCCCCACTGCAGCAAAGTGACAGCTACTCTTCTCAATTCAAAACAAGCAGGTTTTAATTCCTGAATTTCATCAGCAGCCAGCTTGCACGAGAATTTACGAAAAACACCTTCTCAGTAGCAGACATTCTGATTTACCTCGAACTTTCACTTAACTGTATCTTTGTAGCAAGAATTTTAGTATGTGCATCTATGTTCTTTGATGTGAAAATTAGAAGATATTTGCATGCATCACAAATGTAGTCCATCTGCTTTACACAGGACACAGATACCACCAAAATGACTCGGTATGCTTATGAATCAGTGGTCAAGCAATGGGCCTTAAAAGTTAATTTATAACGGCTATCTGGGAAAAAGTACTATACTATTGATATGGATGAGAAAACAGAATTAAAGAATATGAATGAAAGTGGCACTGAAACTTTTCCTCAGTATTTGCCTGAACACAAGAACTGTTATAAGCAGTCAGACTGCAGGTCTGCTAAGTCAAATGCCATCTCTGACGCTGGCTACTAAGAAAAGGATCCCTTCACTTGCAGCTTTCTGTTACAGAGGCTTCTTGAGTCAGGGACTGTAAACAGACTATTGAATTAAATAACCAGTGATTAATGTATTCTGCAAGAATTCATTTGATCTTTCTTTAAACTTATACTTCTGGCCTCCATAACATTAATTCATGCATCTTATTACCACAGTTTATTCAGGTACTGCATGAAAGATATCCCCTCTTGATCGTTCTATACCCAGCACCCACTAACTTCACAGCTGCTTCCCACTGCTCTTCAATGGGCATTTTTATAGACCTCTAAGTCCTACCATCGGAGACAGAATAAAGAATCTTTGTCTGTTTAGTTTTTCCTAGTACAGAAACTGTCCCATATCCCTGATAACCTTTGTTGTCCTTCCCTATACCTCTTTGTTGTATGTTCTTCTTGCCTGGATAAAGCTTGTAGCCCTAACTCCCCCGTTTCCATTTTGTAGCTCCATTCTCTTCAACGCCACCCGACCCTTACAGAGAGAGGTTTCAAGCAGGTGTCACTAGCAGGTTTCACTAACAGCAGGAAGGATGTTAAGAATTTTACTGTTTTGCCAGGATTAGAAGAGCACAAATACATCTAAAAATCTTTTTAGAACTTATAATCTTAATGAAATATGCTGCTGTTCACAAATATGATCATGAGCAGGAAAAATAATTCCAACAAACCACATTTTTTTCCAAGGAAGGAGAAAAGTCTGTTGCACTACCCTGTTTTCAGGCTTCCAAGCTCTCTTTAGAAACAGGAATTTTTTTCTTATATTAAGGGCAAACCCCATCTTTTGTTTTCTTACCAAACAGAAAACCTAAGCCCTGGACACAAGGATATTGCCTAATATGGTCTGCAAATAAGCAAGCAGTAAACAGGACCTAGAGCAGAGGTAAAACCAGACTCTGCTTTATTCATCTCTTCCAAACACTGAATGACCTTAAACATAGGCACCATAGTACTATTCTCATCCAAATACCGTCCATGGCATGGGTCAGCCTGATTCAGATTTTACATAATACTGTATTTGATATTTTGCTTCCCATATATATGATGCAGATTGCCTTTAGACAAAACCAGATCTTTCATGTGCAGAATGACTCCTTTTGTTTGTCACACTGTTTGCATTCATTGCGTGCTGCAGTAAAAGGATTATAGCTGTCTTAAGTATTTTAGGAGGACATGTTTGTTTGGGTGGGGTTTTGGGTTTTTTTGTTAGGGATTTTTTGGGGGGTGGGAGTGAGGGTGTTTTGTTTTTAAAACTAACCACTACACTGAAGGCATTACATAGTTGTATTCATCTTACCTTTAGGTGTATTCTCAGAGTGATCTCTCTCTGGCCCATCTGGGATGTTTAGCTGTGAGATCTCCTCTGCACTCAGTCTGAGCCAGGCGTTGTGGGTTTCCTGATCTTTTGAGGTAAAGGAATATTCCAGCTCACAAGGAGATTCAAAATTGCAGTCAAACACTGGAAAAAGAAAGCAGATATAGAGCATACCAGGTTAATTAAATCCAGCTTCCTCTGTGCTGGAAGGTGTGTATACACACTCATTTTCTACTTTAGTAAGTTAAGGCTTGCTTTTTTCCATAATGAGGTACAAAGGTAAGAAGGACATCCACAAACAGACAGGCAAAAATGTGGCCGAAATGGACTGCACAGAGAGGTTCGTTATGGAGGTAGCAGCAAATGAAGAGGAAGGCCCAAAAGCCAGTAATTCCCCTTCAGGACAGACAAAAGGGCAGCACAGGCTGAAGCGGGGAAAGGCATCATCTAGACTGAAAGGGAAATAGCTTAGTCAATTGATAAAATGGGACAGAAAGCCCATCTCTTCTGGGATGCTGGTGCAAATTCAACCAGGACCATTACAGTGTAAAGACTACTAACATGCTTCATAGTCATGTTCCATCTCAGTGAGCACAGGACTCTGCAAAGTGAGTCATATACCCTGGGCATATGGGACATACTGGTAGCTATAGGGACAGTACCCTGCGAAGCAACCTTCTGACCCCCTGGGTTTGAAACGCTTCACTGAGGCAGCAGAAGCAGCAGAAGCTTGATGTGCTGCTGCAAAACTTTAGCCTCCAGGCAGTATAGCCAGCATCTGCCTCCAACACAGACATTTCTTTTTGACATGTTTCTCTTTCAGTAACCAATTACCCTGCTGGTGCAACTATGATTCACTTCCCAGTGTCCAATTTACTATCACACCATAATTCAAGTTGCTTAACACAACATGCAGTGATAACCTGCACGGATTTTACTTTTAATCATCAAGATTGCTAAATTTTCTGGAATGCCCCATATACATTTGCTTTTGTCACCACAGTCATCACCCAACACAGTATTCAGTAACAGAAAGAAACTATTTCTGAACTACCTCAATGTTTCTAAAAAGGCTAGATCCATTTGAAAAAGCCCAACAAAAAAATCCAGCTCTTCTTTGGAGTTTTCTACATTGTCTACTGTCCTGCCATAGCTATGCAAGTGGAACAAATAATCTGAATTGACATTAGTCAAATTAATTTTTTTTTTAAAACTTCAATTACATTCTCTATTAAACATCTCATTTCTTGTCAGTGTGCACAGATTTATGTAGTTCATCCTATTCTCCTGGTGATATAACATTTTCTAATCCGAAGGTTAATACTGTTGCCCTCTCACTATACTTTTCCCAGCTAATTTGCCTTTTTAACAGCAAGCTGGAGGGAGCAGAGCCTATTTTTCCAGTTTATATTTGATTTTCTTAATCAGGTGCTTTATCATTCACTCAGCATTTGCAATGCTTCACAACACCATGGAAACCATATGATGTAAGGAATCCATATGCACAACAAGCAGCAGTAACAAGGATTATACATATTTCCTTAAATTTGAATGCACAAGTCGCTACCGTCTTCAGGCCTCTATGTTATCAATATAAATTTCATGATACATGAAGCACACTTCAGTTTAGGCAGCAGGGAACAGTGGATATATTCATGCTATACAGTTTACTACTGCAATATCATACCCAAACCTCAGACCACTTATCTCTAGTCCCTTAGATGTTCTTTAAAAAAAAGAAAACCAAACCCAACATTATTTAACCCTATAAAGTGTTAAGAGCCTATTAAACTTTGTATCGAAGCTCAAATGGACAAAAGAGCAACCAAACACTCAACTACATCTTACAGAAGATATATCATCATCACTGCGTAGTTTAGTTAGGGGGAACACCTTGAGTAGCATGTGCTTCAAGGCACTGTCAAAGAAAGGGGAGGAGGGGGAAGAAACACAGCTTATGCAAGGACTTTTTTGACTGAACCCACACAACAATGTAAGGGAAAGCTCAGGCCAAGGACAACACACGGCAAGAGCAATCGTTTCAAATCAACTACTTCATTCTTTGTGGGCTTCTCTCCCCCGTCAGTCTCTCATATTTTCATGAGCAGCAGTCACTGCTTGCTTCCACTCCTCTCCCATCCAGCTGCTGGGAACAGAAGCCTTTGTGCTTTCTTACCCTTTTGCCCCCAAGCAGAGAAGCGCTTCATGGATATCCACAAAGCGCTCTCGTTTTCCTCCTCCAGTCCTCGCCCCCTGACACTCTGATTACGGTGCCTACAAGCACTCAATAGCCAGCTCAGCTCCCCGGTTCGGTCTCACTTTCCAGAACCTCCTCCTCAAAAGAGAGCTATCAATCGGTTGTGGAGCCCTTAACACAGCAGGCCTCTGACCTATAACTGGGACAACTTAAATGGAGTATGTGATTAAATACCAGTCGTCAACTTTAGTGTTATGACCCCTGCAGACAACTAAAGCCTCTGCCTGAAGGGGGGAAAGTGAAGGAAAAAAGACAAGTAGCCATACCATTTCCTTCCCTTGCAATGAATAGCCCACAGAGAAGTGGACATGGTCGAACATGCCTCTTGTGGTCAGGCTGAATGGCCTTTACAACAGGTTATTCTTTGAAAGAAGAGGAGACTACTTGGCTCATACATCTGAGAGCGTCTGTGATTTAATGAAAACATACTTGCATCTTTTACAGAACTTGATAGTCCCCCGCCATCACCAGAATATCTGCACTCTTCATAGGCTCTTATTTAAATTAATCTTGCATCAGACACAAATTTCAGTGCTATTATCCTATTCAGTACAAAGAAATGATGACAAAGAAATGCTATCTGATGCAACACAGCAAAGTCTATGCAAACAGCATCTAGTCTTCCAAGCCTAACGTTAACTTCCTACCCTCAGGCTTTCCTTCTTTCACAATGTCCTTCACTATTGACAATGTAATATACTTTATAAAAAAAGCATTATATACAACACATACTTTTTTTTCACTGATAAGCTGCTCTTGGTGTGGTAGCTGCTACAAGACCATATAAACCACATTTGCAAATACAGAACCTTCATAACATTTGAATTGCTGCCACAAATCACCTGCCATTTTTTATGCCTCTGCATAAAAAAGGTCTTTCTCCTTCCTTTTTTACTTTTGTCTTAACATGTTTAAATGCGACACCAAGTTTCTTTTTTTCTTGCCCAGCTAAGCACATAAAGAAGCAGCCATGTGCCTTTGGAAGCTGAATAAAAGCCATTCCGCCCCTTTTCTGAAAAACAGCAAACACTGCAGGAAAGGTAATTAAATCTAACACAACTTTTAGCGATCATTTTTTTAAACCTACTACTAATATAAATTGACTACATACAGAGCTTTAGGAGTTGAATAGTGTGCCTAGTCAGTAAAGTGGGGTTTTTTTGTGATTTTTGTTTTTTTTTTTAAAAAAAGATGTCACAAAGATTTATATCCAGTATATGCATTTATGCTACAGCTATATTGACATTATAGATCCTAAAGGCTCTATAGGAATTTAAGTTGCAGCAAATTGCAAAGACACATTTTAAATATATTGCAAAAAAAACCCTAACCCCTTGTCCAACAATCTTTTGCATCTGCAACCACTGGACACTAGTGAGACAGAACAGCTGATTTATTAGAAGTATATTTCATCATCATTACACTTTTAAAGAGGAAACAAAAGTGATGCTTATAATCAAATTATGGTAAACACCTATTTAAGAAAGGCTGTAGACATCAATCATTTCAGTTTCTGGTATGTAAGAAGATACAGGATACCAACCATAGAATGAAAAGTAAATTAAGCTACTGTCTGATTGAAAAGACAGTGGAATCTGTGTGTGCGTCTGATGACGTTAGAGTCTTACAAGTACTTCAATTTATACCTAATAGCAATAATTTGTGCACAAACAACTAAAATATCTGGCAACTACATCTATTTCAATTAAACTGATTAGAGTTTTCTAATAAATTACTTAAAACAGTAGTGTAAATAATATGCCAAAACACAGTAATCTGCAGGAAATATCCTTTTACATTGCTGCAGATCAGAGTATGGATCATTTGCTCTTTGGATCATCTTAGATCATTTGTGTAACCACACATCACAGAAACACGCCTTATTTAGAACAAAAATAATCTAATTTAAAGAGAGATATAAAATGCCTGTTCTTGTTAATAAATTATTCTGATTATCCTTTCCTCAGCTGCCCAACAACAGACTTAGTTTGTTTTAAACCACAACTCCTTGCAACCACAAAAATGTTACCAGCAGGTAATTTCCTCTTAGACTGCTCCTTTCTAGTTCTACACGTGTCTGATTTAAAAGGGGCCTTTTCACTTCTGGTCTGCTGACTCTTACAAATCACTCCTCCTTCATTATTCACAGCTGGTCACCCCTTTGAAAAGGTGTGGTTGCTTTCTCATCTCACTACAATGGACAAGGGGGTGGGTAGAAGTTCTCTGTTCTCAGAAGGACCAGCTTAGAGATGTACATCGTAACTGGCATCTCATCAGCTTAAACATGACTAATTTGTACTACATCTACAGACACAAATGCACAATGTAGAGGTCACTTACACGGATCAAAATGGGACCACAATCTCCCTCAAGAACACACCTCCTCAGTGGCAACAATTGCAGCAGCAGTGTAGAAACAGATAAAATATTCTTGCGCAGGATGTCTTTTTTTATACAAATATTGACAGATATTCCTTGTGGAGGAGACATAATTTAAATTGTATAGTAGAGGTGTGCTCTGCTGAGTGAGCTTTGAGACCTCCATCAATACCCACTAACCTCTATTATACTCATGTTATAAGGCCTATAAGCTTTTAATTTATGACAGGGAAATGACAAATTGATTTTCCAGTTATTAATCCTAGGGACAGAGCCAGTTCCTAAAGCCTTCTGTATTCCCTCTAGATAGAAAAGAGTACGGGGCATTCAATCTAAGGGTTCTGGTTGCCCCATCAGGCCCTTCTGAATTTCTATCCACCAATACGGGGGAACACATGTGGGGTGATACAAGGAAGCCTGCAGCGATTAAGTACTTCTCTCCAAAAATGGAGCGTAACTAGGAGACTCTGTGCTCTCTGGCTGTCAGCTCACCAGTCTGGTGAACACCCAGGAGGACACCAAACACAGTCCAGGCCCTTGGAAGCGAGCATTGCCCCACTGGCACAAAGAAGGGGCGAAACTTTGCAAATGGATCCCTAGCGCCACCTTTCCACTGTGCAACTGGAGGTACAGCAGCAATTTAAACCGAGCGAATCCACCACAGGATGGTAGGGCATGGAAAAAAAGACAAGGGGAAAGGGAAAGGGTGTCAGCAGTCATGCAAATTAAAGAGGAAAAACAATTGCAGGGTTTAACTGCCTTGTTCCTGCCGAGAAAGCAAGCCTGAAGAGACATTTTCACCTACTTCCTTCCATTGCTCAGCATTGAGAAAGGGCAAACTGGCACATTTTAAGGGATAGTATGACATGTGTATCCCTGCCGGGCACCCCAGGCCTTACTACCCCTAGGAAGCCTGCACCGACAGTAGCTGCCTGATCTTTGGGCTGCCGCTCCAGGAGCTGACAAACATGAGAGGAGCAGCATGGTGTGACAGGGGAGGTGAGGACTGGGGAGGCACTCGAGGAGCCCCACGGCATCGCTCCGTACAGCATGGCTTTGGGGTCCATCCCGCATGATGCACCCCAGTCACTTGCACGTGAAGCAGTGAGGAGAGCAGCTGGGCAGCTGGGCAGCACACCAACCCCTCTCCCTGACCTGAGACGCAGCCTTTGTTCGTCAGGGACCTCCTTTTAATTTAAAGCTACTTAGCGCAAGTTAGCTTATTGCTCTGCATCCTTCCTCTGCACCAGCAGGTCTTCATGTACACTCCCCCAAACTTGGGTTTACTGATAGGAACGCTGCCGTTCCTTCACGGCGCTGATGTTCAGTCGCAATGAGCCTCTCCCTGCCCTCTCCCCTGCATGACGCCCAGCCCACCTCACCCACACGCCACCCCAGCGGCCATTTTGTGACCTTGCAGGCCGAGCCAGGTACAGAGCCCCGGCCAAACTCCAGAGCGGGGTGAGGCAGCCGGGCCCTCACCTGGGGGACGGGGATGCGTCCTTTCGGCCAGCCGGGGTATGGAGGAGGACAGGAGGTACCCAGCAGGGCTCGGTGAAGGCAGAGCCCTGGGGTCTTCCTACGTTTGCCTAAGAGCCCCCCACCCCCTTCAAGGCAGCGCCCTGTCCTTTCTCTGCTGCAGCTCAGGGCCTCTTCCTACCTCCTTGCTCCGTAGAAGCTTCCCAGCCCCTCCACCTCCAGCTCACCAGTGGGGCTGGGGTCGCACCCCGTCCCCGCATAGCTGGCCAGCCGGAGGCCAGGCCCACGCCACCGGCAGCACAGAAGGGGACCTGGAGGTGGCAGGCCGGCCCTCAGAGGTGCACGCCTCCGAGGGCTCGTCAAAGCTCACTGCGCACAGGGAGGTTTTCAACACGGTTGCTTTCTTCCCGGAGTCCTGGGGCAGGGCGGTATCGCAGGGACCCGCTACCTGCCGGGCAGGGTCAGAGCTGGCTGCGCCAGCGCAGCTCATCCCTTTGATGCCCGCTTTGAAAGAGAAACGCTCCGGTTTCCCTTGGGAGGGGCTATTAAAGTTAGATTGCGTTCTGAAGAAAAAATGTTTTAGAGGAGAAGTACCCCACAGGAGGCATGATTTCACCTGCTCTGTAGAAGAGGGAATCGCCCCCGGGAAGAGCGCTCCGGCCTTGGTGTCAAGCGCAGGGCGAACTGCTTGCCTCCCTGCGGAGCCCAGGGCTCTCCTCATGCCAGAAGCATTTAAACTAATCTTCTGGGGAGTGAGCCACATCTGGATGGGCCACTGCTTAGAGAAAACGGCAATAATGCAGCCATTCATTTATTTGTTAAGAGAATCTTTAAAATGACACCATATACTTTATATCCACCCAGATCCTCGGTGCACACCAGGGACTGAATTACCAAAATCTTTGACAGCTGCTTTGTTCGGTGGAAATCAAGCTACAAAGAAGAGGGTCAGGACTCCTTTATCAATCAATTATAGGCAGAGTCTTTCAAGACAGCTACAGAGAGAGGCGTGAGGAGGGGGTGTTGGGAGAACAACCAGCAGTAGCTCTCATTTTCACTCCTCCTGCTCTAAGAAGTGACAGAGCTCATCCTCCATGCAAGAAATATTTGTCCACCAAGTCTCCCATGCATGCAGCAAAAGCAATAAATGAAAGTGCATTTCTAATGCTAGTTCTGGCGAAAAGACTGAAGTACTGACTAACAGTGATTGTTAGAAAACATGCTCCAGTTGGCACAAAACAGTGGTTGGATGAACTGTCATATTTTGACAATTCATACAAGGGACCTCTTACATGAAGTTTGAGAGATCTCCAGAGAAAATGAATACTTGAGAGACAGGGAGAAAAGACATTTGTTGTCTTAGTGTATGTTATTTTATTATTGAAAAAATGTTGAGCTGTCATCGGCTATTATCTGCAGATGAAAGAGGTATAAGGAAAAGAATAACTTGAAAGAAAGTAAAAATTTCTCTCTAATAAGATTTTTTCTTCTTTCTTGCTTAGCACAGCCTTCAGTTTAGCGAGGCAGATGCTGCTTTTCCTGTGATTTTCCTCCCCTTGGATTTCAGCACCACTGCACATGGCAAAAATACCATCTAATTGTTAAACAAGAATTCTTGCATATGTATAATGGGTCACAGCACCTGCTATTTTATATGGAGCAATTCTGGTGTGCATAACTGCTGTTAATTGAAGTCTTGCCCTATTATATTCATAACACTATTTCCAAAACTATGTTAGAGTACTCCTAAGATTGCAAAAAGGATGTGTTTGAATTAAGGTAGTACATCACTTTTGCAATATCTTTACTAAGCATTGATTCATTTTTCCTCTGGGACAAAGTGTTATCCTCCTCATTTCTCTCCTGACTTTATCTCACCTTCCAAACAGGAACTTGTTGTAACAATTAGTTCATATCCATGCATCTCACTATGCCATGCTGAGTCAAGTATCATGATAGCTTTATCATTCTGAAGATGTCAGTATTAGTCTGATTTGTTGTAGATTTATAAAACAAGTAGTCATGGGAACCTAACTGTAACACGAATTCGTCTGGCTGGTGCCCTGTTTCTCTCCATCTTCCCTTTCATTTGACGTTCAGACTCATTGAGTTTCGTGTCAGCAGTATCTATCTGGTATCCAACTCACATGAATGAAATGGTATTTTGAATACATGCACATGAGTACTTGAATTCAGCAAGTTGCACATGACCTACCAGAGAAAAAAATTAATAATCTGACACCTCGCCGAGCAACTGCCATGCCACTGAACATCAAATACGCAGCGAGAATGACCCCAAATTATTCCACAGTAAAATTAGTCCAACACATTTTTTTTTTTTTTTTAAAGCAAACCCAATTGAGGAAATCATGAACTCATCACAGGTGACATTCCATTAGAAAGTATAAAAAAAACAAACAAACAACAACCCTGTCAAATTAGTTTTCTGAAGACACAGAGCTGAGTGAAATTATTAAGTTGTTAATAGAGGCCATCCTTTAGATTATGCTTTTAGTACCTATTAAATCAAAGCTGTGAATAATTATGCACCCTTGAAGGTATGTGCTCCTCCTCTTCTGAAGTCACCTTTTGTAGACATTTTTAAGCACACTAGTCATTTGGTAGCCGAATCTGCTATTTCCCCCCGAGTTTTAGTCCCAGTTAACTTTGGAATCCAAAACACCACTATTTCCTAAACTTCAGGGGGGCAAAGAAATTCCGTAAACTATACTGCAGAAGTCTGACACAGTCTGAGAGATGTACTTCTGTATTTTGCACAAAGCTGGTTCAGAACAGCCAAGGAGTTCAGCTGCTACTGGGGGATCTGGCAAAGAGACACACAGACAGCACGGCGGCATAAGAAGAGTTAAAAAGCAAAAGCCATCTCCTGTTTCCCAAACGGTCCAACATGGCAACCCTTATGCCTGTTATTCTCATGAAACGTGTTCTTCTTTCAAAACAGAATTTAGATGGGCTGAACTGCATTTGATTTTTTTCCAATCGGCAGCACTTTCTGCAGTTGCCACCGTACCCTGCCAGGATCGTGCTCCAGCTTCAGTGTTTGGCTGACCCGGGGGGATGTAGAGGATGGGGCAGAGAGGGGTGTATTAACTGCATGAAGATTTCCAGGCCTTAAGGGGCACCCATCGTCTGGAAGCCCTGTTACAGAAGCTTAATGTGTTTTATGCAGTGGACAATTGATTTCTTATACAATACCTATACAGAAGAGAAAATTAATATTCAACCAACCAGGACAAGAAATGAAATATGTGACTGGGTGCCGTTAATCATGTAAGCCTCAGGACAGAGTTCCATCAGTGCTGCAAATGGGAGATTAATACGCTACTGTAAGTCCACGTATGCAGAATGCCTTAAAAGTTTGTTCTAGCCACATGAAATATTCTGAGTGTACTTCAAAGAGAACAAAATAAAACACAAAAAATATGGAAATTTAAAGACGACTCTTGCTCTGCAGGCTGAATTCCCAGATAATTTTGACTTCATGTAGTTTTTTAAGTCTTTATTTTCTGAAAGGCAGGTGGATTTTGCATCTCTCAGATGGTAGATGATTAATCAATGCTTGGATAGAAACAAATCTAGAAACCTCTAGACAAGATAGAAAAAAGTCTTGTGAATGCATCACTCTCAAGTATCCTGTTGTGCCAGTGATTATCTTTTGGGATTGCTGCATATAGTTTCAAAGATATCATCAAGCACTGTTCCTGCCAGAACTACTAGAGGCAGTCCATCAGAATTTTTAATTCTGAGCACAGGAGCAGGGAACTTAGTTTGGCAGAGGAAGAGGGACCCTACATTTCAATATACTCAGCTTTTCAATCAAAGGGATTTCTTCAACAGCGGAACACGGGAAAAAAGTAATTAAGACAACTAATATTGCCCCACTCCAGCAATGTCAGCCAGTTAATTAGATGGGTCCCATCAGATGATTAGGCAAACAAAGTTTTGATAGCAGTTTTATAGAGCACTCTGTAATCTTAATCATGCTGGGAGCAGTGAGGAAAACTTCTGACAGAAGGGAAAACACTCTAGTAGTAAAGGATGGCTGGGTTTTATTTCTGCTAATGATTCATTGCGTGATTTTGGATTAACCACTTAATCAGAAGGCAGGGGTGGTCCTGGGACAAGGTTACTTGCTTAGAACTTCGATGGTCTAACTTTGTCTTCTGCCTTGCTCTGCTGAATCCCTGTGCAGCTTCACAGAGCTGCTCAGATCCAGAGCCAATGATCAGCTGCTGAAAGGCACTGTCCATCCCTGTCATGCTCATAGCAGTTCTGGACAGAAAGCTAGACAGCTGGGAAGTTTACTAATAAACATTCAGGTGCCTAAAAGCTGCAGGTATGCAGAGGAATAGAGAGAAGTTTTAAGAATTACCCTCTTAGGTTTGGGCTATGCTTACAGTCTCTACTCCACGTACCCACACCGGTCCTCTGCACGCAGCCTATCTGAAGTGGTAGGAAGTATGTCCGCATAGTGCTGCTATGGGGTGTTCTAGTCTGAAATGCATGACTTTGAGGGCCACTGCTACCTCTTTAATTTAGAGGACGTTCTGCCAACTTTTGGAAAACTTAAGGTGCAAAGCTAGCAAAAATCAAACAACTCCTGCCCCTCTTCAAGATTCCCCACTAGCTTCAAGGTTCATGTCCTGAATTACACCTCCTGAGGGAGAAAACAGTTTAGACTTGTCCTGAGTGAAGACTGTATTTTGTGTAACACCTCATCAAATTGCTGCCTTTCCTTGCAAAACAGATGGTTGGAATATGGTAGAATTTGGTCTTGTGCAACCAGCTAAAATCATAATAAATCATTTCTGCTTAGATGCAGTACATTTATCTCCATGTGATGCTGTCAGATGGAATCAATGCTTTTAGGTTTTAAGAACAAAGCCTTCCCTTAGAATGGTATTACTGAGAAACTGAAAGAGTTTAGGAAGAAGTAATAAAGGATAAATTAAAAACCATCCTTGCAACTTCTGAGAAAGCCAAGTGAGGGAAAAAAGATTGTACTACTGTCCCTTCCAAAATGAAATTGGTGTGTCCTCATCATTCAAGCAGATACAACAGCTAGGAGCAGATATTGTATGCCAGTGGAAAGAATATATATTGCACACATAAAAGGCTGCAACATAAATTTGAAGAAATATGGGACTCCATACAGGTAGGTCAAACTTTTCCCTCAAGCAGATAATTACAGGCTTGGGGTGAGTAAATCTTATTAGCCTCTCAGCACCTTATCTCCCCTCATAGAGACTGGTAGTAGATATATAGTAGATATATTCTACTTCAGTCACTTTCTGGATTGCATATTAGATATTGCCTTATGCAGTCTGGTCCTAACTACGACCACAGTATTTCACAGTGGAATGGCTATGGTTTGTCAGTAAATAGGTCATACCAGAGAACAAATGAAAACAGATTCTCAGATTTTGGAAGGGACGGGAGTTACCAAAGGAGATGGCAAGAAAAAATAAGTTTGGTACACAGCTCTTCTCTTTATAATATCACTGGATTCCAACAGAGCACCCTAATATTACAGTCTGGAACCTTGTTTTTGAGGGAGCAGGGCAGGCCGGGCCAGCCAAGGTCACCAGGCACCTCCACGGAGATGGTGATGGGCTATCAGGTCGGGACATTAGCCTGACCCCAGGCTGGGCTGAAATGGGGCTCCTGGGCCCATGGGGCTCTTGGGCCCAGCCTGGGTGGCTGGTAAGAAGAAGTAAGGCTTATTAGTGCCCTCAGGGGCTGACAGTATGGATATTTTATCATGAATCATTTGACTTATGTTGCTTTGCTCCAGTAATATACCAATATCCTTAGGCAGTTAGTTACAACCTCTTGAGGATAACATATAAATGCTACTCACTGTGTCGTCCTCTATGGGAGAAGAAAGGGGATGTATCTCTCATGACCCACGTCAAGTTCCAAGCAGAGTAACCAGGAGGAAGAGGAGGGCTGCTTGCTGGGAGATCGGAAGTGCTCAGACCTTTCATTAAAAAAAAAAAAAACACACCAAAAAAAAGTATGACGTAGCTGTTTGTATACTACACATCAAGCACAAAGATCTTACAGCTTTATAGACCATATGCAATAAGCACCAATATTTAGCTACTTCTTGGTTGGTTCTTCCTTCCCAATACGTGTGCGCACAGGGAGACAGGAGATAAATTGCTTTACATAGCAAAATTATCATCACCTAGAAAAACTGTCAACTTTAATCTCACACTGATTCTAACTTCTCTTTGTCCTTTCAGTCCCTCAATTTGTTTTTTTAAAGTTTTGTTAGCATGTGGAGATCCCATACATGGAAGAGGCAAACGTACCCAGCTCCTGTTCAACAACCCAATGCATCTCAAAGATGCTTTTGGGGATTAAAATACTACAGTGACCCAGAACAGGTGAGGACCTGTACAAACCTGCACTAACTCTGCAAGACCACAATGATATTAGAGGTGCAAAGAGAAACAGTATCTGAAAATAACACGCAAGGTCAATGAGCAAAGAAGAACTCTATAAGCTTTGAAAGCAGAGATTTTCCCTGTGAATGTTTAAGTTGGATTTTCTGAAGATGACAGGATCTTGAGTATTCTCATCTCATTTTTGAGGTCCTCAGGGGAAAGGTAGGATTTAACTTTGTAGAAATACCGGCATGCAAAGCTTGTGTTTGGCATATTTGTTTGTTGGAACAAAATAAACCTCTGTATTGCTGATATGTTCTGATTTCTCAGAGAAGCCATAAAGAATTTGTTGTTCAGAAAGAAAATAAAAAGTACATTTTTTGATCTATTAAATAATATTTTTGTCAAGAATACTACAGTTCTTACTTGAATTCTTTTAGTTTAGGTGCAACACTAAGCTTCGCTGTAACAACAGCAAAACAATTTGATAATACCTCCCAATAAAAGTTTGGTAAAACTTTTTGTAATAATAGCAATTAGCTAACTTAGAGTAATAATTAATTCAGAGTGCTGAAGAACTGTCCTCTTGAGTGGATAAATACTAACGGATAATAAAAGACACATTTAAGAGGATAATAGTAAACATGGTAAATGGCTGAAGCCTTGGGGAAAACACTGCTTTGATTCTGTTAAAGCTCTGCTTAACCCTGCTTCCCACTTCCACTGAATTAAAACTTGAAAATTTCAGAGGGACTTGTCAGAAGCTTAAATACCAAGGGTTAATTGTGCCCTATCTCATTCTCAGTGCAATCTCATTTTTAGCACACTTCTGTAACTGAGTAACGATAGCAAAACCAAGAGAAAAATAACCATTCTTATGTAAGAGCTGTAACTCTTGCTCATTGCTTAGAGCAATAATCTTCAAGATAAGAATGGACTTCACGCTGTATTGTAAGACATTCTTGAGTGGAAAAAATTTAATATCCCTAATGGCTCAATTAAACCTGGTCTCTATGCTAAGTTATGGTACCATAACTAAATATCCCCTGTTGTTGTCTGGAATGTAGTGACACACAAGATCAGGCCAGTGATTTATGAGGGTAGGTATCAAACCTAGTGTCTTGCCTTCAAATGTGAATGATGAAGTGATAGGTAACTATGGAATAACCTTTATATTGGCTTTTCCTTCCTAACGTCAAGATATAGTTAACACGTCTTTCAGTAGCCCCTGATACAGCTGGTTGTGGCAAATAATGTCAGGTTTCATTACAATAGTTATAATAGGTGCTAAAAGCGGATTTTTTCCTACAAATGTGCTTCACTTTGATGCTAATATAAAATAATAAATAAAAGAAGAATATTAATAAAAAATTACCTCCTGAAATAAGCTGGTTTTAAAAGCAGTGTGTGTTTTGCCTGATGTGAGATGACTGACCAGTATCAATAGATAACATTTGTACCCAGAGACTCTCCAAAATGGGGAATGATTTAATAGCCTAAACACAGATCATGGGTCTCCCACAGACAACAACTCTGGGGCCTCTTCACCCCTAACAGACCTAAACGAAGGTAGATGACTACTGATAGAGAGCCAAGCCTTGGGGTCACAATCCTGTGAAAATGTCACACAAACCTGAAAAACTGACCTGCTCCCCATCTCTGTTCCCATGGCAAAATAACCTGAGAGGAAGTCATTGAGATGCATTTCTCTCCCTAACGCTGCAGCCACAGAACTCAAAATTAAATCACTGCTACTACAGCCTTACCTGGGAATCAGTACCAACGATCAGCTGCAGTACCTCAAACTCCCTGGCACTCCTCACCTTCAGAAAAATGCCTCTGCAACTGTAACGCACTACACGTTGCATTCTTCAGAAATCATGCCTACCTTCAGCCTCAGCTAAGTGGAAACGCTCCCTCTGTCACCAATATATGCAAGAAACTGAGATAAAAAATAAAGTTGAACATCTGAGCAGAGAAGACAGGGCAGTCCAGGCACCTGAACCTCCCCTCTATCAGCAGCAAGAGGTGCGTAAGAGATAACATAAAAAATTGAAAGTTTTTCTCTATTTTTAAGGAACAGAATGGATTCAGTTCAATTCATTTTAACCAAGAGCTCCTTCTTCTCATATTCTTTAGGATTAATTTTGGAACTTCATCTCAAATGATTTGCTCGGGCTATTGGTCTGAACTTGAAGACAAGAAGATTGTATCAGAAGTTATGAATCTTTCCCAATTAAGTTATCATCAGAGAAAGATGCTGGGTAAAAGGTTTTTGTATAGCCAAGAGGCTACTCTTCACAGTGAGGAATGATTTGATTTCAGAGTGAGCTATAGGTTAGGAGAAGAAAAGACCTTTCCTCTTCCACCTCCAGGGCATTTTACAACCAGAAAGGTAATTACAGAAGACTGTATCAGCTAAACAAATGCTTCTTGTGCAGCGAGGGTAATGCAAATGTAGACTACACTGTAGCCATTTTACAAAATAAAGTTTTTTTCCCCTCTCCAAAACAATTCATATTGAAGCCAAAAAGCACTAAGAAAATTTTGCCTCCTTTTTAAATATGCTAACCTCCCATTCCAGTTGTTTGTACCAGGGTGCTCTGTCACTTGTCAACAGTAACCCTAACCTTTAAAAAAAATTAATGGATTAGCAACTGGAAGCTGACAGCTCCATTTTTAGCAGCCAGAAGTATGGCAAGGTACAACAGAGGTTTCTTTGATATTCCTGCCTAAAGGAATATCCAGGGCCAAATCCTGACCCGAGGTACTCCATCACAGCTAGAAACGTGCACCTGAAGAGAACATTTGACATTTCTGTTTTTAAACTTGTGCAAAGGAATCTCCTTAGGGGATGTGAAATTCATTCAGCTCACTAAGAGTTTTGGTAAAAAAATTGAAAATGGTTCATGTGTACTGAAGTCAAGCCTCAAGGCCACAAATTCATTAAATAAAATATTTATGTATTATTTTAATGAAAAATACCTCTTTAATAGACTAACCCTGCACGTTCACATAAAAATGGAACAACAAGAGAAGTTTTCTACTTGGGTCACTTTTAAACAAACAGGATTTCCTCCCTTTTTTGCACTTTCTGGAAGAAGGAAGAAATATCCCCAGCAATTAACATATGTAGTTTTCTAAAGTTCCGTGCAGTACAGAAATGTAATTGCATTTTTATCAAAACATCCATGCCCTTTTTAACCAAAAAGTGCACCTACGTGTAACCGAATATTGCTTATTACTACCTTTGGATATTGCTTCATTACTCAGTGGATAAGCTTTCTCACTTTGCTGAGCTGTATTATTCCCAGTTTTTCAGTGGTAAATCTGAGGTGACAAATCTTCATGTACCTGTCCTCTAGATTTCAGAGGTGCAACAGATGTCTGAGTTAATAACTGAGATCAAATGTACTTTCAGCTACCTCTACATCTGCAAAAACATCTCAAAATCATTCATATTTGTTTGCGTGGAAATCAGAAATCAACATCAGTAGTATTTGTGGCTCTGGTTTATAACAGCAATCAATACAGTAGTTATTAGCAAATATTACAATGATGTGTTTAGAAACAGCCTCCATTAAGATCTGGATTTTCCAGTCTCTGGGAAAGCCTGACATTTCAGAAAAGGTTATTCCAGTTCTAAGTAGAAGGTAGCAATCTTCCACAGAAAGGATATTACATAGTTATCTTTCCCCCTATGTATTGAGTTTGCGTGGCAAGGTTTTGGTAGCCGGGAGGGCTATAGGGGTGGCTTCTGTGAGAAGCTGCTAGAAGCTTCCCCTATGTCCGATAGAGCCAATGCCAGCTGGCTCCAAGATGGACCCACAGCTGGCCAAGGCTGAGCCCATCAGCGACGGTGGTAGCGCCTCTGGGATAACATATTTCAGAAGGAAAAAAAAACCAAACACCTGCGCAACAGCAGTCAGAAGCGAGGAGTGAGAATAAGTGAGAGAAACAACTCTGCAGACACCAAGGTCAGGGAAGAAGGTGGGGGAGGAGGTGCTCCAGGCACTGGAGCAGAGATTCCACTGCAGCCCATGGAGGTCCACAGTGGAGCAGATATCCGCCTGTGGAGGACCCCAAGCCGGAGCAGGTGGATTTGCCTGAGGGAGGCTGTGACCCCATGGGAAGCCTGTGTTGGAGCAAGCCCCTGGCAGGACCTGTGGACCCATGGAGAGAGAAGCCCACAGTGGAGCAGGTTTGCTGGCAGGACTTGTGACCCTGTGGGGGACCCATGCTGGAACGGTCTGTTCCTGAAGGACTGCACCCCATGGAA
>NW_008824051.1:2622724-2628652 GCF_000699105.1 Pygoscelis adeliae
AGAGTGACAGAAACGACGTGTGATGAACTGACCGCAACCCCCATTCCCCGTCCCCCTGCACTGCTCGGGGCAGGAGGAGGTAGAGAAAATGGGGAGTGAAGTTGAGCCCAGGAAGAAGGGAGGGGTAGGAGGAAGGTGTTTTAAGATTTAGTTTTTACTTCTCATTACCCTACTCTGATTTGATTGGCAATAAATTAAACTAATTTCCCCAAGTCGAGTCTGTTTTGCCTGTGACAGTAATTGGTGAATGATCTCTCCCTGTCCTTATCTCAACCCACGAGCCTTTCGTTATATTTTCTCTCCCCTGTCCAGCTGAGGAGGGGAGTGATGGAGCAGCTTTGGTGGGCACCTGGTGTCCAGCCAGGGTCAACCCACCACACCCTATTAAAAAAAAAAAAAAAGGCCAAATCTACTCGGGACCAAGCCAACTTCATTTCATTAAAACAAACAAAAAAATCTTACAGGAAGCTGATGGCCCCAGGTATGGAAACCTCTGCAGACTTCTCCTGTGAAGCAGAGGCAGGCCAAGGACATCCCGGGAAGATGCATATCCCACACTGTGGGGCCCTGAAGCCCAACACCTCCATCATGCAAAAGCGCTCTCAGGACCCCGGCATTTATGAAGCCCTGGCTGGCCATGACCAGCAAGATGTTCAGGCTTGCCTCTGTCTAGGTGAGAGCACACGCCCCAGAGGTCCTTGTAAAGGATTCCTGAGCTCCTGGCTCCACAAAAGTTCTTGGTTTCAGTTTTTGGGGGGTAAAGGAATGCAACCAGGGGAAAAAAGATTGCCTGAGAATTCCCTGTAAGCTCTCAAATTCACAACTGATCCTCACAATCACACTAACAGTACTCATATGGCCTCTTAAAAATTTTCATTTTTCCCCTCTTCCCATCTACTCAACGTACTCAGTCATCCATGAAAGCGCAAGGAACACATTGTATCGAGGTGACCAAGCAGCACCAAAGCCAACAAACAGCCCAAGTAAACGCCTTGTAAATAACCCATAGACTCAACTATGCTCATACAAATCATTGTCTAAATGACATTCAGAAGCAAAATTCAAATTCTGTTTACAGTCAAGCCAGAGAATGAGGCAAAGGGCAAACTCATTCCATGCAGTTTCTTGCTCTGAATAGTTGGTGAGCTTTACTTACCCTAATGGGTGGATGTACTCCAGGGTTTCTTTTTACAAACGTTTTCTAAAGTACAAAAATGTTCACTGACAGCCTGTCAAAATCTTTTTCGGCTGGAAAATATATTTAATAATGCATTATGTTACAACGATTTTATGTCATATTGAAAGCCTGATGAGTGCAAATAAATGATAGTATGTGTGTCACCAAACCTGTGCTGGATTGCTGTGGAGAAGAAATTTGCATTTAGTGGGCTGTAGCAGACCTGTGGATAGTGGATTCAGTCAGACGTACTGCATGAGGCATAGAAGTGATCAGCAATGCTGACTGGCAGATGCTTGATGAGTAAATTTAGGAATAGCATACACTCCCTGTACACAAAGCATGTGTCACTAATAAAACTGTATTTAACTCAACAACTGTGTTATCCTTCTGGCCCTGACTACTTTTTTTTTTTTTGTCTTTGTAAGGCTTATTTAAAATTGTCTTTTAACCCCTTTCTGTTAGCAATATTTTTTTTTCCACCTCCTTTTCACAGGGAATATTAACTTTTGATTGAAAAAAACCAAATGCCTCAAAACTGACTAATTCAATCAGCAAATAGGTGCTCCACAGCCCCATTCTTTTCTACTGACTAGGCAGTCCCTCTAACTACCACATCTCCTGGACGTTTGTTGATGCAGGGAGAGTCTGTGCTAAGTCTGGGAGATGTGGTCTGATCAGCAGACCTTGGCTCTGGAAGAGGCGCACGAAACACTCAAATTGCAATTCCACAAAAGCATTGTGACAGGGAAATATTAACAAAGTATCGTGTGTTGCTGCTTATTACAGGGGAAAAAAAAATCCACATTTTTCTGTTAAAAATGCAGGGGAAAACAACATTGTTTGCTGCTTTCTGTGAATTCTTCTTAGTATTTGCATGTATACTGTAAAATCTAAGAAGTTTTTTAATTTCTACTTTGAAAGCAAGTGGCACGCAAAAAAAGCATTAAAAAAAACAATTAAAATGACCAAGCTTATATTCTACCCAGCTCAACTAATATAGTTTAAAAATATACTGCCATCTAGAGCATATTACTGCATCTCAGATGCTCTGCAGCTGCTGAAGACCTGCCCAGTGAGACACCACAAAATGGCAATGAATCACTGATAAAGAGCTCAGGGTCTCAATTACGGACCAGACTAGGAATGGCTTAAAGTTGTTACTCATCTGCGTGCGTACAAGAAACCTTTAAAAAATCCGAAAGTAGACTGATCTTTGCTGTAATAATCTTTTACAACACAATTAAGCATCTCTGTGGGCAACACAGAGAAAACAAAGGACTGAGTGTTAGTAATTGAACTGCTCTCAACTCTGGTTTGTCGCCTCAAAAGCTGAGGCTACTGGCAGGATTGCGTCAAGGGATGCGCTTTTTCTGCCCGTGTAGCCTGCAGCTTTGCTAAACAAAGGGGAAAAGCCCTTTAGCAGCAAAGCTCCATGTACAAACACACATTCAGAATTTTGGATGCTCGTGCATTGTCTCAGCTTTGAGATATTTTAGGATCACAACTGGAAAAGGAGCGTTGAGGTGGTGACTGTGTGGGGCTGCGGTATTTCAACACAGGGCAATACTTGTCCTTTGGACTGATAACCAATGCGTCTGACCAGGTATGCAGTGAAAACCAGAAGCCACTATGTCCAGCTGTTTCCTGCAGCACAGACAGACCTCCAGACACTGCAGACAGCAGAAAAGCGCAAGATAAAGTTTGTGCAATTGGCAACCTTTCTACTAAGGCACACTAAAGTACTTCAGGCTGCACATGTTCTGAATCTTTTTCATACATGTAAAAATAAAGTGATCCTTCCACTGTTGTCTGGGGTATTTGTCTACCGTAGCTTAGAAAAACCTCCAGTAAAACAACTGAGAGGTAGTATTAATGTTTGGTCCACGTGTGTCAAAATTAGAGAGTTCCTCCATACAGTCATCGGGAGCCCTTCCAGTGCCTGCTAGACTGGCCCCTAGAAGGACTCTCTGTTACAGCGTGCCTCGTCCAAAGGACTTCAGAGCAGGTGCTTACCAGTATGATTGCTATACCAGTATATATGCTATACAAGTATGATTCTCATCCGTTACAACTGGCGTCCCAATCCCACGTATTCGCAGTGTCCATCTATTTACATGTCTCAGATTACTCCTCTACATGTACTTCTCCTTATTCTGTACCCAGTTAACATAACCTCTAGAAGCACAGTGGCCAGGCTTTCAAGGAAAAAAAAAATAGCAGTTGTTTTGACAGAGTTTTAATAATTCATTACACATACTGACTTCAAACCATACAGTGCCTTTACCTTGGACTTCTGCATAGCTACCTTCCATATTTAACACATACACCCAGTTGGAGACTCTCATCAGATTTGCACACTTCCTATATCATTTTAAGTAGTGGGATTAAGGAAAAAAAAAAAGAAACAAACCCAGAAACAACCTCCTGCTCTTTATACACTTAAAACCCTCTTTTGTACTACATTGACTATGTACTAAACCAGAATGCGGATAGAAACTTACACCTCTGAGCAGTTATCACTAACACAGCTGCAGAAATTTAGATACTCAGTGGTCGGCAGTCCCTGCAAATTTTAATACAAGCTCACATTTTTCTCAACATCTGCCTTTTTACCTGTCTCTTGTTTTCAAGGTGTGGCATTCAATGCTCGCTTATTTTTGTCTCCATGTTTCTTAAGTTTCAGTGGACAAAGTTACATGCAAAAGTTCCTCGAACATTTAAATGTCAGGGGAATGAGTGAAGGTTTTGGTGCAGATCTGAATCTTTTTGGTCTGCAGGAGGCTTTTCACCCCCAGAGCAGGCAGCCTGCACCACCTTGTAAAGACTACTTCTTTGATCAGGATGAAAATGGTGGTAACTCACTTCTCCTCCCGCATTTTCATACCACGTCAGTACCTCTGGTTCTAGAGACACTCGTAACAAAGTTTAGGGAACATTTTTTGCTTTCATATATAGCAACTAAATGTCCCCCTTCCAACTTGAATCCATCTACAGTCACACATGACTTGAGCATTTAAAACCCTCTTGCACTGCACTGCAGCATTGAGCTTGGATGGGGAAATTCCTTTCTCTCTCCAGGAGAGGAAAAAGAGTTCATTTTCACACACCTATTTCATATCTGAAGGAAGAACAAACTTTCTTCCTATGTTTTCTAATACAGACACAAGACATTTCAAAAGGTCCCAGTTCAGCCTGACTAAATTTGGGAAGTGTGTTTACTTCACTCCAGCTGAAGTAAACTCCAGGTTTCCCTGGGAACTCACGTACCCCACGCTACTGCTACATATACCCCTTTCTTTCACAGTGCTGTATGAAAAAAGCTTTTTGGACATGGGCACCATCCTTCCTCCTCAAAGAGCGTGGGGCAATGTCCAAAACAGTCACTCATGCACTGCCTGGCATAAGCCCACCTCAGGAGCAAGCCGGCCTTATTCCACTGCCTGGAACCATTCAGTAATCACAGCTGCAAACGGTGGCCAGTAAATACTGGTTATTTGGAAGAAAGCAACAGCAGTGGCATAAGTCAGCCTTATTTTTCCTCATTGCTATCATGATTACTATTATTGCTTCTGTGAAAGGAGGGAAATTTTATGTTTATTGCACAAGCGCATGCGAAAGATAATGTTGGCAGAAGGCTCAATAATGGTCCCACATACAGAAATACAAATCCAGGGGCTTTTTTTTAAATCGGACATCCCCACCCTTTCACATTTAAAATAGGTCACAAGCAAAGGAAATAAAATATAGGAACTTCAGTTAAAAACTGGAGATTTCCCGTACAAAGAGGCAGAAATCCTGAAGTGATGTCTACCATAGAAACTGTGCCTCGACTGTACCACACAGACAGAGGGACCACCTTTAGAAAGGTCACTGCAGCTCTAGAGGCTTTGTCCAGTTTTAATACATGGAATAAGTCTGAAACTTTGGGATCCAAAGATGACATTTTAGAAGAACAAACTTTTAAAATATGCCTGCCATATCAAAACATAAAGTGAACACTCTGAGGAATTATTTGAAGCCTTACGTATGTACAACAGACACAAACTGTGAAGCAGTGACAGTTAAGAAATTCCTGCCATTTGTACGGCTAAAACCATTTATTTGCTGCATTAGGTATTTCTGTTAAGATATAGTGTTGCAGAACAACAACATACGTGCAGGGTGTTTTGGTACCAGAGAAAACATTAGACATTTGTTGTTGGTAGGCAAGCTGCATTATTTCTAGAAATAGCAAAAGGGTGCAATGACTATTTCAATCTAAAACACAGCTGCCTTGGCAGTAACAATAAAAACTACTTCATATTCCCTTTACTGGGAGAGATGCCAATGTGCTTATATTGTCTATTTTCACTGCAACATTTAATTTTGCTTAAGGTAAAGGACAGCATCTCTGACTACAACTGTGGGGTATTTAGATGTGAAAGTACTTCTCAAGGAAGTTTTGCAAGTGCTGCCAAAATGAAGGCCATAAAGCACCTGAGTGAGGTATGAGAAACTCCGGTCTTTAACCAACTCACCTCTGAGTTGACTATGAGTAGAGATTGTAGAAGGGAAATTACTCATCATTCTGTTTTTCAGGTGCAGAGAAGCAGCATCTCTGGAGATAGCCCAATTTTGTGGGTTTTTTTTTCCTCCCACTGTGGCACAATTGTGCTCTGCATAGGTGCTTTCCAGAGATCTTAAACGTTAACTAATCCTCAGCATTCATGTAAGAGAGTTGTAAAGCAGCTGATGCCACCAGCCACCAC
>NW_008824051.1:2628725-2632203 GCF_000699105.1 Pygoscelis adeliae
TCAAGAGGCAGAACCTTGTGGGGGGGGCAGGATGGCCCAGGTTACCTCTGCTGATGCAAACCGTGCTGCTGTGAAGTCCTATTCGGCCTTATGTTTGGCTTCTGGTATAAAGAGGACCATCCAAATACTCAAGGAGACACAGTCTAAGTTGAGTAGGAAGAGGCAGGTTATTATCACCTGCCTATCACAGAAAAGAGGAGCTTTCTGTTTTCTCTGTTACGTATTCCTACATACATTGCTACAGCCTTCCTCAGATGTGGCAAAACTGGTGAGAAGGGCTGGGCTGAAGAGCTGGCCCATAGGGAGCCATAAAACAACCAGTAGAAGACATGAACCACATGGAAAAAATTGGACATGATGGATTTGTTGCAGAATTATGTGCTCTTATGTGTAAGGCTACTAAGAAACCATGGGATTAAATGACCTGCTCAAATTCACATCACAAAATGGTAGCAAAGTTTAGAAAAGAAAACAACCTTTACTGTTTCCTTCTCCCCAGAGGTCCCCACTTCTGGTAGTCCAGCCCTGTCTCTGCCAAATGACTTCTATCTTGTGAAAGTGAAATTCTGCGCATCTGGAACACAGCCAGTGTGTGGATGGGGCTTTAATCTACACAAAACCAAAACAAAATAGCCTTGCAGGAATATCTAGAAGGACAGTAAGATACTTTATACCAATTTTTGTTTTTCATTTGTCCCCAATCCTTTCCTGCAAAAGAGAAATAACTTCACTTCTCTTCCCCCCAGAACCTGCACTGTTCAAAAAGAATTTCCCAAAGTGATTACCAAAGGGCCTGTAAGAGAAATGATTACAAATGGCTGAGTTAACTGCTCCAGACGGCCTCATCAGTCATCATAATGCGGTCTCAGCACCAGACTCATCAGGACAGGCAACTTGTCATGACAGATGACACCTCTTCAAGAAGACTTCCTCCCATGGCTTTTCCCCAAGAAAGTCCTCCTGGGATAAGGTGCTTGCAAGCAACGCTCTGTAAGCAATAATCAAGGAGGAATCATCACCAGCTTCCTTCAGCGAGCTGCTTCAGTGTTGGGGCTTTTTTTTTTTTAGTTTTACCTTTAGTCTCTGAGTGCGGAATGTTTTATCTGTGTGCACATCTTCAAATCAAAGTACTTTCGGCAGTTGCTCTGAAGGTGAATTCAGAGATGATGATAAGAGTGACAAATTAAAAGAGAGGAGGCCAGAAAAGGCTGAGACAGCACTGCTAGCCTCACGCTACTTTTCCACTGCCCCAAATGCTGTAAAACAATTTGCAATCTATGCCTCATTTTCCGCATCTAGAAAAGGAAGAGTATACAGACCTCTATTGGAAGTCTGCTATGGAAACTGGTAAGTTGCATTTTTTTGAGTTATACAGCGCCTTCTGTGATGAGCGCCACAATAATACCCATTATAAATAAAAGCCAACTTATCATCCCATAGATACTGTTTCATGAACTGGAACTGGAGAGAGCTAATTCCATTCCCAGCTCTTCTTATCTGCAATGGGATCTAAGATAAATTGTGTAGTTTCTCTTCTTGCCCTGTTTTTTCTGCTACTAAAATGGAAGTAACGATGCTCACTGGGCTTGGGAATCCTTGGATAAAAAGCAGTAAATATTTTTATGAAGAAATGTCTAACCAAGGTTTTAAAAATGTAATTTCCCTTAAACTCTATTGTCCTGCTCCTCCCATACAGTTTTTACTATGGCGAGGGTAAAAAGCTTGTTTAAGAAGAACAGTTGGCTTCTTAATGACACACATCTCAGTCACAGTGAACAGGCAAACTATTTGCAATGAACACTTTGTTTGTGAAATTTGGCACTTGTTGGCTGTTTGCAAATTGTTCATGGACAGACCACAGTTGATGAATACTTTGAAATCACTCAAATATTTACTGGGAACAGATTTCAGCCCTTGGGGTTTTTCGTTTGTTTGCTTTGTGTGGTACTCCAGCTATGCACCAGTTGGCCTTTCAAATGCCTATGGTATTGAATAGGTGCTGGATCCGAGCAGCAACCTGAATTTCTGCTTTGCAGGAAACTCCACGATTTCTCTTTCTTTCCATTGCACATGTTGGAATGAACAATAAATCTGAAATTTCCTGGAAATAAAATCTTATATAGGAAAACAGCTTGGAAGCAAATGGTTCTGTGTAAAGGAATTAAGTGTTTCATGTCAATTTTGCAGTAAAGTATACTATAGTATAGTTGCAAATGAAGTAAATCATCCAAATGCTTCATCGTGGTAAAGTCAAAACATTTCATTTTCTCCCAGACTGAAAAAGACCCAGTATTTTGTGTAAATTGATATATTCCCATAGGAAGTCTAGTTTTCAAAATGATACTTCCTGATGGAAAATCTGACGTTAGGAAACAACTTAAGTAATTCTAATTCTTATGCATCTGACAAGATATCACCTTGCTATGCACCTGCCAGAGCACCTCTCTGAGACCCCCTGATCGGGACCTTGAACTGGAGAAGCCACTCAGCTTGGCCAGTCAAAAAAAAAACTCGTGGAACGTCAATCAGGTCTTTTAGAAAATTTAGTAAAGAGCAAAACAGAATGAGCACAGCTATGGTAAACTCATAAAAAATTCAAATGGCAGAAATTCTCTACTGGCTACAAACTTCAGATGGATATTTATTTTTATTGACAGAGAGGAACCTGCATGTCAGAGACAGCACAACACACTCTGGGAATTACAACAACAGACTGAATCCCCACCAGAACGATGCCACTGCTCCTTATATCCATATCCTTCCTAGATAACACCGGCAGGCAGTTTCAGAATGAAACACACACATTTTATTCTCCTTTGCAAAAAAAGTTGGCCTTTCTGTTTACAGGCTGCTGGCACCTGTAGTCCTAGCCTCACCTTTAACTGTCCTACAGTGCAAGCAGCTGATCCATCACCGAACACAGTAAGCTGAACTGGCATATGCGGAGCTGCAGAGAGCCACTCTGTAAGTTTGCGTCCCATCAGGGAGGCAAGAGCGTTCAGCCTTTTCATCATTTTCGGTTTCAAACTGGGAGAAATCTTTTGAAACAATCAGTTTTACAAACTGCCTTTCTTCTTCCAAGGCCTGCCTAATAACCCTCTGTCAATGATAGTATCAGCAATCACAGAAACTATCAGGTGAGGATTTGGGGTATTTTAAAGGTTCTTCTCATACAGCTTAGCAAGTAGAAATAAATGTCAGCCAGTATCACCTTAGCAGCCAGACCTCTAGAATTCATTAACAAACTGACTGAAACTGCGCTTTGCACATGACAAAAGTCGCCTCAGATTCAACCCACTCGGATGACTTGTAGTAGATCTTAGAGACTCACATCTGTACTCCTACCTAAGAAAAAAGTGCTTTGTGAAGGTACGCACCCTTCTTTCCATCCCATTTCTAAAAGAAATCCAGGCAACAAGAAAAACAGGGAGCATGCTTTTTCTCCCATGACAACTATCTCAGGAGAGACTCTGGTCTG
>NW_008824051.1:2632281-2655875 GCF_000699105.1 Pygoscelis adeliae
AAGAGACCACCATCCCACAGATGCGCTGCAACTTGCAAAGAGAGGGAAGGATATGAATAATTTGATAAAGTTTCTGAATTATACAGAGGTGATCAGATGATGCAAAAGAACAGAGTGTGGTAACAGGATTTTTACCATCAAATCACTAACTTCACTACCAATCAAAACAACTCTCTAATACAGTTTGGTGGTCAGGGTCCTGTCTTCTATGCGACTCTTGACCCACATCTTGATGATAGTAAGGGCCCCAGTAAGATATTTTTATACCAAGAGGATCCCCTTTTTCCCCCGAGGCTCTCCTCAGTGGTTATCTGCCCTCCGTCTCAGGTGTCCCTAAGCCATTATGGCCTCCTGCTCATGGATGTCCTATAGCCATTCTTCTGGGCTGCTAGAAGCAGCCTTCAGGAATGGGGCATATCTGCTTCAGTTTTGCTTTATTCCTTCCCCTCCCTTCCTCTACTCAAGAGAAGTACTAGGGACAAGCACCCTCCCTGCCCTCTTTTTTTATATCCCGGCTCCTGCCCCATGACTGAGTGCAGGAGGCCTAGGATTTTTCATGCCATCAAGAGGGAACTACTTCCCTGGCTCTGGGAGCTGGTACCAGAGGCAGCCCTGGCTCTGAAGGGAGGTCTCCCCCGACATATAGCAGCCAGGTGCCTCTCACCAGGGCAAAGCTTGGTCTGGAGCACCTGAAGGACACTGAAGGGATGGTAGAGAGAGTATAGGAGCAGACTGATTCTCACGGTGAGGGACTGAGTATGTTTTCCTGTGGATGAAACCTGCCTCTGTCCAGCTCATGCAGAGTTTTCGATTAGTAGTTGCCATCTCAGGTGCTTGTGCTCCCTTACCACCCACAATCTAACATTTATCAGGGAAAATAGTGCTAACTTGTCCAGCCTGCCCTTACTGCATTGCTAAAAATAGTAATTAACCTGTTTTTCTGCTCCTCGCTATCTCTGGAGTACACCTGCTTACACAAGGTTGATCAGAATCCAACTCACTACTCACAGGAATTAACATCATTATCTCCTTGTACAGACTGCCTGAGCTGCAAATTCACTTCCCCCGCTCTGCGTTTTAATCTGCCGGTAGTTCTTCTGCTTTCTGACCATTGCATCCCGGGCTGCATGTGGGAACGTCAAGAGCTTTCCCTCCTTCCTCTCTGTATCCCACTCTGAAATGCAGTCTGTCCTGCTTCTCTGGGCACCAACCTCTGTCTCCAGCAGCACCTAACCCACCATTTCCACGATGACCAGCTAGAGCTGGAAGCTTCCTGCAGTGCATCCACTAAAAGTGAAACTAAGTCAAATCCCTTCAAGTCAAACTCTCTTGAATTTTGAGATGTGCAAAATCAAAATCCAGTCTGGAACCCTGGCTTGGAAGGGATCTGTATCATCTCACGTCCAGTAACTGCAGAGTATGATGCCACTTCCATTGCACTCTGAAAGGATTTATCACAGACCTATTACCATTGACAGGTCAATCACAGCGCTGTACTCAAAATCCAAACTGCTGCTTTTAAGTCTATTTTTGTGAAACCGTGTCACCAGACAATCAGAATTGATATGGGATGAAATAAGCAAGAATGCTCAGATTTTCATCTAAACTTTTTAAGATAATCTGTGTGGCTTTTTTTTCTTTTTTTTTTTTCCTTATTGAGTTCCTCTCTCTTGTAGGTAATGCTGCTTTTCCAGTAATACAGATTCAGGCTTTATCTTTCCCAGCCATAGAAACAGCTCAGAATGCTGCAGGCACACAGGTTCTCTTCTCTTTTTCCATGCAATTTTGCAGGTGTTGGAGGTCAGTATCCAAATGATCACCTCCTTAATCAAATTGAACGACATCTCCTAATTTTTAATATAACTATACTGCACAGAAATCAGCTGTGTAAAAATATTGTAATTATAATTATAATAACTATAAATAAATATTAATTTATATTAATGCAGCAACAGCACTCAGCTGGACAACGAAAAATGCTGTAATTTCCTAGCCTGCAAACACAACCTAGGGTCAGAGTTAAGCTGGGTTTCTTCTGTCCTTGTACAGTGTACACAGTAGCAAAAACCCCGTAAACTGAAATAACGGTCTCAGTAAAACCTGTGCAGTCCCAGTGCTTTCAGTGGTCAGGGTAGGTTACTCACCAGAACCTGGGTTAACAGCGCCATTATTGATAGCACTCAGGTGTCCGAGAGCCTCTGTGCTGTGCCAGCTATTATTTTTGGTGGATATAATATAGGAAGGTGGAGATTCCAGCTTTCTCAAAGCTGAATTGGTTCCGCAATGCTAACAGAAGCAAAAAGCAATAAAACCCATCATGTTGTCACGAACGGATTTTATATCTGTCTGAATGTACACAGGGAGTTACTCTATTGATTAAATAAGGACCTTTTTTGAATAGTCATTCTCTAGACTAGAATAGCATTTTAAGATTGGTAGTGAATTACATTCGTTTGGGGAGTTCATCAGGATGCTGTGGCATTCACGATTTTAGCATGCTCCTGTCTTGCAGTAAGAGCAGAACAGCCTACAATACCTGCCTGCAAGGTTGGTTTGAAGTGGAAGCAAAATTCAGCACAATCCATAGCTATTGCGGGGTCAAAAGCCAAAGATTTTGCTAATAGATAAAGCTTCCATGTGCTGCCTAAACATCCGGGATATACTTTACTGAAGAAATAAAAAAAATCCTCTGTGTGGTTTAAGCATTATCTCTACCAGTATCTTACTAGTGGCTGAGCTCCAAGCAATACAGAACTAGTAAAAAACCCAAACCCAAGTGGGGATACAAGCTAGTGCCTGCATCCTCTGGCAGAATCAGAGAAACAAAGTTTCCTCTGTCAATGTATTGATTTTTCCAGACTCGGCATTTTTTAGAACAGATTTCCAGACATTTTTTTTAGAACAAATATTCTTTGGAACTTAATTTCATCCTGAAATGGTGGTGGTAGGGAGGAATGTAACATTTGTTTGCTTTTCTGTTTTTAACTGAAGAAAGTTGTGATATGGCAGATATACGTGATCTAAAGGAGCTAAAGGGGTAAGTTTACCCCCTGCTGAAAACAAAGACAGGAAGGGTTTTCAGACCAGTGAATTTCCTTAAACTCAAGAAAAACTCTCCTTGTAAAACATTTCTAAAGAAACTTCTTGCTAAATTCAGCAAATTAGTGGAATTACATGGAGGATGAATAGAGGCCACTGGTGCTTAGATTTATTTTTTCAATTTAGACTAAGTTTTGTTTCAAAACCAAGTATGTGGATGACAACGAACCAAGGGGTGCAGCTGGTATGCCAGAGGGCAGGGCTGCCATCCAGAGGGACAAGGACAGGCGAGGGGAATGGGCCAACGGGAATCTCATGAAATCTAACATGGACAAATGCAAAGCCCCGCACCTGGGGAGGACGAACCCCCTGCAGCGATACAGGCTGGGCACTGCCTGGCCAGGGAGCAGCTCTGCCGAAAGGGTCTTGGGGCGCAGCAGGCTGGGCATGGGCCAGCAGGGCTGCAAAGACGGCAAACAGCATCCCGGGCTGTATCAAGAAGACCATAGACAGTAGACTGAAGGAAGTGATTCGTCCCCTTTACTCAGCAATTGTAGCAATTGTTACCACTGGATCCGGTTTGGGACACCCAGTACAAGAAAAACACCAGTTAACTGGAGGGAGTTCAGCGGAGGCCATCAAGGTGGTCGGGGCAGGAGCACTTGCCCTGTGAGGAAAGGCTGTGGGACTGGGGTTTGTTCAGCCCGGGGAAGGGGTGGCTTGGGGAGACCTAACAGCGGCCCCCAGCACCTAGGGGAAAGTGACTGAGAGGTGGAGCCCAGCTTGTTGCAAAGATGCATGGTGGGAGAACAGACATACGTGGTCATAAATTGGAGCTGGCAAAGTTCTGACTGGACATAAGGGGGGGGGGAACCAACCCTGTAGGAAAGACACAGCAGTGGGACAGGGGCCAAGAGAGAATGTGCAGGTTTTCAAGTCCTGACTGGACAAAGCCCTCAGCAACCTCCTCCGAATTCAGTGTTGGCCCTGCTTTGAGCAGCAGGAGGCTGGACTAGAGACCTCCCATGTTCCCTTGCAACCTGAATTGCTCTAAGATTCTATGAAAATAATTGTTGTGAGCCATAGCTCATTTTCAAGATGTCTTAGAGGACTGAGGAGTTTTCATTTAAGAAAATTATGACTTCTGATGGTTTGAATGCTTTCCATCAGTGAAAGCACAAAAGCAAAATTCAGCTTGCATGAATCCCAGCAGGTCAGCACCAAAATATTTTGCCTCCAGATACCTTTTCTGGCTTCCCTGGGTGCTTCAGGGACTGAATAGCTTCATTTTGTGGGTAGAGCAGCAGATAGTCAGTTTAAGTGACCTGCTCGTGTTCCTACAGATTCCATATCAGAGCCCAAAAATAAAAGGCATTATTTGCTCTTATTTTGCACCAGAAACACACCTTCCATGCATTTGGGGAACATTTAAATGCTTTGTATACTACATAGAACCTTTGTATAACAATTATAATGTTTTTAAGACAGCTTCTTGGTGCATCTTTGCAGAATACAATACTGTATAATTCACCACTGAGAATAGCAGCGACTCAAACCTCAGCACTGAGCTTTAAAACAAAAAATAAACAGAATTTCCCCCTTTTTATTTTGTTTTTCATTCTATTTGTGTTCTAGGAAACTGGCCTAATAATGCCACAGTAATTCTGTAAGTTCAGCTTAATCTTAAACAATAACAACAAATGAGTTCCATTTGATCTGTTCAAACACAGAGCATGTTTGACAAAAGCGCCAAGGGCTGCTGGTGTTAGAGGGATATTGGCAGAAGCCGTTTCCTCAGTTATAGAAAGGAGGAAAGGAGACCATTTTTAGCATTTGCTGAGGCAGTTGCAGCAGATTAACTTTAGATCAATGACTTGCTTGATTATTCTACTTCACTCGCGAGTCTCTTTCAAGGCTTCTCTTTACCAACCAGGAAAACAAATATACAAATTTAAAGCACTCTCCCGGTCTTTATCTTCATTCACAAAGAAGGGATTTTTCAAAAGTGACTGTATGTCATCTGCAGCAAGGCAGAGGTGCCAAAGCGTCACTGGGTGTCAGTAACTACCTAGTGATGCAGTGGGCACCCAGAGGCATTTTCAGAAGGGCTCTGACAACTCTGGCTCCCCAGGGGTTGTGGCTGTGTTCCAGTTGAGAAATAGGAAAAAAGCACGATTCCCATTTTTGCTTATATGAATCCCTCTCAGTTCTAAACTACCTTTATAACTTGTTTCCCTTTTTCTCCTTTTCCCCCCACGCTACCCCGTCCCTGGCTCATGAGTCATTTGGAGGACTTGCAAAGTATTATACCTGCATGCATATTCTCCAGTCCCACTTTATGCTCAGCAGAGCTTGGAAGAAGTCAAGCTGGGGAACTCAGACCTTTAGCTGGCATAGTGAGAGCTGCACACTTGCCACCGTGTTGGGAGGCATCAGCTTTTGCTTACAGCTGCCTGCTCAAATATCCCTAAGTCTGCCTCGCCAGAGCAACTTACCTCTGCTCCAGCCCTCCTGACTCTGTGTCGCTCACTCACCAATCCTGCTCAGATCCAGCTGCCTTTAGACTCAGTATTACTCTACCTGAGGTCTTCCAGGTAGGTGAATGAGCTGCCTCCTCCACATCCACTATCAGTAGGAGTCACCCTCAGTTGTGGCCAGGATCCGACCAGCTTCTGGAGCAGAAGGCTTCTAGGAAAGCCTTTTCTCTAAACACTGAACACAGCTAGGTATCTGGCACTAGAACACTGTGAGACTGGCAAATCTATGCTCTCTGATTTTAGTAATGTTATGTTTTAACATGAATACTATCATAGAAACTTCCAGGCCCCACTTGACTGTCTTAAAAAATAACTTATGGTAATATTTTGAAAGCTAATCTCCAATAAAACTACCTCTAGAACAACCTCCTGCAGCATATAAGACTACTTATTCTTCAGCGAGTAGAAGAATAATAGTCTGAGTTTCGTGTAATTATTTTTCAAAGCCATGCCTGTTTCAGAGATGAGGTCTGCTTAGCAGACAATTATTCCTCTACCTTTCCGTGGCAATCTGCCTATGCCCTGAAGCAGAACTTAAGCCATCTTGAGTTTGTTATTTTTCCCTTTGTTCAGCTTTGGTTTGTTGAATGTTTAAAACAAGATATATGATCCCTTTCTGGACTGACATCAGGTTCTTAATAAGAGTGCTCTGGGATTTCTCCCCTATCTGGCAAAGTCCTCTGTCCTTTCAGTTGCATAAAGTAATGGAATTTGTAGTCATATAAATGCATTAGTGTTGGGCAATGTGATGAACACTTGTATATTTGTACAACACCGCAAATGAGTATCATAATGTTTTACTGCCTTGCAACGAAGAAGCCACTGCTACAATCATTTGCTCATCTCTGTACACAAGATACCCATTACTCCTTAAGGGTGTGAATAAAAAGTTTACCAAATTGAGAGACATAGTAAAACAACTGTTAACAACCGCATTTAAAAAAAAAACCAACCCACAACACAAATGTGACAGAAACTTACTGTGTCTTCCAACGTGTACCTAGAACATAGGCAAAATAAATTCATCCCTTCCTAGACTAACCTTGTTAAGGACTTGGGAACAAGACTCCTGGGCTTACCGTATTCCAAGTTCTGTCTTTCACTTCTGTTTTTGCCTGTGGTGACCTACAAATCATGTAAACATCTAAGCCTTGTTTCTCTTTTGGCACGTATATTGTGCCATCATTTAGGCTTGCAAAAATTAAAGAGGATATGCTAAAACTTTACCTTTTTCTTACACTACTTAATATACATATGTCCAAAATGTCTTAATTTAGAAACCTAGAATATAGCCAAAAATTTGAAAACATCTGAGCATTCAGAGAACAATCAGCTATTTGCTATCATCAGATAAGAGGTATTTTATAACTCTATTAACAGACACAAGCCAAAAGGCTATTATTAAGTAGAGATGGATGAACTGGAGCAGATATAGTAATATACAGGTTGCTGATACTGCTTCTAACTAAACTCACAGCATTATTTGCATTGCAGCATTTTCTCGCTGTTTCTTCCGCCCCCTTTTCTAGACCACCTCTCACTGCACATGGAAACATAGACATTGCATGGACTCCAATGCACCCTGGTTCCAGATCAGCCAGGGATCTTGCATAGATCTGGACTCATACATGAGCCATACTTTTTCTTCCAGCCGAGGTTTAGATTTTCAGAGGAATCTAAACAGAGTTAGCTTTGGTTTAGCTTGCACAAATATCATAAAGAAGGAAAAGCAGGAAAACTGAAACGCTGCTCCAGAATGCTCCACTTGAAGTGCGTAGGACAGGAAAAGAATGAAGACTAATGTAAAAATCAAAGGTATGCGGATTGTTCCCTTTGCTCAGGGATATTAGGGAACTAATTCAGTCTCCTAATTCCCCACAGTGGAGTGATTAATTAGAAGAAAGGGATTTTCATGCATTTTACCACCTCTTTGAATCACTTAGGCAGTGGAAAATGGCTAGGAGCCTGGGAGGTCTTCATATCTCTCTTAAACTGGCAAGCTCCATTCAAGGATCTGGTCTTCTGGTGTTTTGCAGGCAGGTGTGAAGTTGCTCTGCAAGCCCACCTTGCCTTGCACACTCTAAGTCAGGTGAGAAAGTAATGACGCAGAGCCTTAGCTACCAGTACCAAACCAGGTGAGTATGTTCCCCCTTTCAGCAGGGCACACCGCGGTGCTCCACTGAGTATGGCTTTCCTGTGATCATGCAACCACCAGCAAGTTAAGAACACCAGCACATGCACTCTCATCTGCCTGCAAAATTTCACGCAGACCTGCCTGAAGGAACCTTGTACTTCCTAACGCTAGACACAGTCCCACAGCCACTCCTCTGAAGGCTGTTCAAACTTCTGTTAGACTTCCAACCCTGTCCACCATAGGAACAAGACCTGGTTTGGTTTTTTTTTCAAATAAGCCTGCCAATTTTCCTCAGACTCCTTCAGCATCTACCTTCCTTTCATATAGGTCCAGTTTTGGCTACAGCAGATATGGTAGCACACAGGCTCAACACCCCGCCATGTCCCAAAAAAGACTACTCAAAGCTATTGCCACAGTAACAAAAGAAATTGGCATCCTTAGAATTGAGCTAATGGTGCTTGCATGCAGCCAACGAGCGTCCTGGTGGCAGCTCTCCCTGAAAACCATGTTAGGTCAACCGAGCCCTCTGACAAAATGTACTAATAACTGACGAAGAAGAAAGAGCTCTTGCAGAGCAGGAGGGCTGAGAGACATGGGAACTCTCACCAACGCTGCTTCACTGTGTCATTCTACATACACACAAAGAATAAAGGATATTAAAAACAAAGACTTATTTCCACGTGTGTGTGTGTGTGTGTGTGTGTATGGCAGAGTGGTTTCCTCCCCCTTTCAGAGGCTCCCACTAGCAAGAGAAGTAGGGAGGCTCAGCAAGTGTAGATGCCAAAATCAGTGCTTTCCAACATTTTGCTGGAAGCAGGACTGTGAGCTTTTTCTGGTGACTTCAAGTGGTAGAAAGAACACTCTCTGTGAACACAACAAATGGATCGACCTAGAAATCTTGCTGTTTTTTACCAGAAATCTCATTGATGCTAAGCTTGATTTGAAAACAGAAAGGTAGTATGTACATAATCTAATATATGCAATAGCCAACAGTTTGGTTCTCCATGGTCTTACAGATTTCCTGTTAGTTACACGTACATGAAGTGGGTGCAAAATGAACAGATCAGTTAAGGAATTATCGCTTCCTTTTTTTCTTTTTTTAAAGCTACAGTGAGCCCCATGGGAAAAAAAGGTTTTATTCTGAGCACAGCTGTTCCAGTCTGTTCCAGAGCCTGACCAGCAGTTTCCCGAGCCTCAGATTCGACGGCTGTTCAGGACAGAAGCCTCAGGAGTTTGGGTAGTTTAACTTCTCTTCTACTTACTAGCAATATGAGATTCCCCCCCCTCCCCAGTATTAACCCAGTCGTGCTACTTCCCTCAGTCATGTTTCTATGTACTCCCACCAAGTTATTTTCTCAAACCTTGAGAAATTTGAAAAAAACATAAACATACGTAAATGCATGTAACATACATGCACACACTAGCAATTCAGCTGACTGATTGGAGGTAAAAATCAATTATTTTTGGCATGCAATCAAAGCATTGACTTTTGGCATTTTCCAAAGAATATTTTTTTCAAAGCTTTCACATTCATTGCAATAAAAAAAATGAAGCTGGGTTCTTGTCCAAGAGTCTTCAGATTTCAAAAAGATATTTAAGCTTAATATTTAAAAGTTAATTCTCCCTTGACAATGTTGAGAACTTCCGTTAAAGCAAAAATTATTATTAGCATCCTGTAACCCTTTGTAAACGGGCCCATTGTTCAAATAAACTGACCTCTGCAGCAATTGACCTTAACATTGCTCAAAAGTTTGACAGTCAATTATCTTCTGATCTCCCTTCAATGGGCCTTGTGGCTGGAATAACTAATCCATCATCTGGAAGGTAAGTATAATCGTGTCTCACGGGCCTTTCTTCACTACTTATGCCATAAACACGCTGCTGTAGAATAAGTTGAGAAATTCTGTCTCAATCCCACTGAAGCGTACCTACAAAGCAACGATACACCAAGAAGCTATTCTCCCTTGCAAATATCTCTGAACACACAATGAGAACCGCAATGAAAAATAGGTAATAGGTCGAACACAACATCATCTACTTCTTGGCGATACCATCAGACTCACACACAGTGCTGGACTGTGCCTCCACCAAATATCACAACTCTGTTAAGTCTGTAGGACATGGGTTTTGGGGTGCTGCAGGAAGATACAATTCTCTTTCTCTCTCTCTCACTCTTTTGCTTCCAGTCAACCTGATCCCACTGGGGGCCTGCAACCTGCTGCCGGTAGGGGCTTGCAGCACGGTTGAGACTACCCTTCCCTCCCTCTGGCTTCCAAAGCACGATCCCCCTTCCCTACAACCCACTGTGACCCCCCGTTCCCCGTTCAGCCCACAAGGAGGGGAGCGCTCTTCCATCATTCTGCCTAGCTGAGCAAGTAGAGCCCCCAGCACAGCACCACTGCTTTCACCCTGTGGAGACACACACACGGCTGGATGAATATTGTGGATACTGGAATACTGCTGGTGCCTGAGGTTCTCTCATTGTTTGCTGCCCTGTTCATTTACAATTGCAACACTGTGATGGCCTTAATACATCACCCTTCCCCAGTGCCGATTCAAAGCTAAAAGTGCTATTTACCATTAAAGCTAGAACAGTGAGGAGTTTCTTTTCAGTAAAGAAAAAATCTTCTGCATTTGAACCTTTGAACTTAAGACTTAAAGGGTGATATAACTTCTAATATCACAAACTATACAATATTAAAACTACAGAAATATTGGTTTATTGCTAATAAAGTAAACCTCAGCTGTGCTTAACCTTGGTCACACAACAGAAACTAATCATATCCCTAGCACACACGTTTCTTCAGTAGAGACTATGCATCTTTACAGCATAGGCTTTCATAAACAAGGCTCTGTAGAAATATAAAACGCATTGCAGCCTTTGTCCAGGCCTCTTGTGGGGGAAAATACAGACAGTATCTTGGGAGCTGGAGAGCAGCAAAGAAGACTAAAACCCCAGGTTTCTTGAAAAGGCAGACAAGAAAGCATAGAGAAGGAAGCTGGAGGAGAACAGCAGGCCAAGAAGCATTAAAGCACATTATACTGACCTTTAGCTGGGTGGTAAATCCTGCACTGCAATTAGTAACTCTTCAGTGATTCCTTAGCCCAACTGAGGTTTAGGGAAGCCTTACAAGTAGTCCTGTATCAGCCAGTACAAACTGCTGCAACCTTCACTACAAGACTAACTTGGAGTTACTCCCATTTGAGTGTCTCCATGCGCTAGAGCAGCTCACACATGTACACACACACACGTGCACACACACTCAGTACTGTGCCCACACAGGGCAGCTCACAAACGATGCCAAGACCTGAAATTTCAAGTATATAAAAATAATCATTGCTAAGCAAAGGTGGTTCCTGATGGACAGAAAAACAGGATGAGGTGAAGAAAAGGATTATTATAGCAGGATGAAAGCATTTGAAATTAATGAAACAGTTAAGCTAGAGATGAACTGTCTTGGCGTTTCATGGTACCTCCTCTTCTGACATTTAAAACATGCTTAAGACTATCCTGAATGTCAAAAGCAAATATATACCAAGGACAACCACCACAGGACTCACCAGCAGTTTGTCTGTTATCACTGAACTTATTAACCACGTGCAACAGAACAACTGTGACTAATGGCTATAAAAGAAACCATAGCTTTTTGATCCTCAAAGGACCAGCCACCTCATTTTTTACGTCTGTCTGGTTTACATAAGGGTCTAGCATTTCAGTACAAGCCACAGCCTCCTGGGCAACCCCTGGTATGGGGGCAGAACTCAGCAGCCCCAGTACAGCTGCTCGTTAGCTGTGGTGCTTTTCAGCAGTGTGAAACAGTTTAGGATTGAGTCTACAAGACTATGCTTCACATTTACCTGCTTGTTCTTTCATGTGTAAAATGGAGGGTGCTGACCTGTCTTTTCACTTCTTTTACTTGTCAGGGTTGATATCCCTAACTGGTGATCAGATTTTATAATTCTGTGGATTCTCAACTCCAAGGAACTCAGCCCCCTTGGTGGCATTATATTTAGCAAAATTCTCCACTGTTCAGAGTAAATAATACTATGCCTCTTGCAGAAACTGAAGAAGTACCTGTCCTGGACCGCAAGTCAGCCAATGCCAATAAGAGACATGCAAATGATGAAAGAGCCCATCAGCTACTCCAGGGAAATATTAATGGCTTTTATCACTTGTGCACAGCAAACCCAAAGCAAAATGGCCACATTACTGTGAGTGCAAACAGCAGATTGTAACAGGGACAGAACTCTGAAAATGTGCTGTATATATTTATAATAATGAGTGATCAATTGTAAAACGCGGGAAAAGTGCATCTTCATTAATCTAAGCTCTGTTTTCCAGCTGGAGACATAGCAGCAAGTTTAGATAACGGAAACGCGACCCGAGAAAAACAGTATAAAGTAGGATTACTTTACTTCATGCTTAGGTAGACTACGCCTACCAATTAGCTAGCTCCCACTTCATCTTGGCCATTTCTTCCATTACTAGAAGCTCCCAGAGGAAGTAATTTTGTAAGAGAGAGCACCAGAAGGGAGAGTATCAGATAGCCAACTCCAGCAAGTGTACATAATTTATCAGGATCCTAGAAGGCGGCGCTGTGGAAAAACTTTGAAGCTTTATATGAAGTCCAGCCACAGGGGAGGAGAACAACATTGGTTGCCACTATAAGCATTCCCTATTTCTGTTGTGACCTGACCTATCATCTCCAACCAAGATGAGCTCCATTTTTCTCTGTGCTGTCTGCACACACAGAGAAATACATTCTCTGCCCCAAAAGCTTTCCTTATGCTCCAAACAAAGCCACAGAAGATGTGTGTTGGCAGGGAAGGAACCAGGTACTGCTGCACAGGTACTTTTGAAGACACTTGCTAAGCTAATACCTGGCTCAGCGTATGGGTATGAGTGTGGTGCTACACATATCAGCACCAGAGGTGTGAGAGCAAAGATTTCATAACTTCTAATCAGTGAAAAACTCTCAGGATATTTTTGACAAAACTAGGATGTGAAGCACAGGCTGCCAGGTAAGTCCTACTTGGGAGAACTGCCTGGGGCGACATACCTAAGTTTTACCTGTGATTTCATATGCATCATTACACCTTGTCTTGCAATGGCTGGGTACGCTGTTCCCTTATACTGGGAAATAGCTGCTATGTTATGACCTGCAAGTGGTTGTTTCAACGGTGAAGGTGGGAGATCAATTGCTGGAAATGTGTGAGAAAGAAAAGCAAAGCCCCCTGGTTGACAAAAATAAGAAAAAGTTTTGCTTTAAAAAAGCTCAAAATGAGAAGATTCTGTAACACATAGGTGATGCAGATAAAGGTACTGTCAAACTGGTAGCACATCACGTTACTCGTTCTTCATTGCTCGGTTATGATCTGAACTTCCCTCATATCCTACCTTGGCTAAAGAAAGGAAACACATTGCATAAGTGGTGTGTGTTGGCAGGACTAGAGAAAGCAGACCTAGATCAGTTACAATTAAGTAGGTAAGTTTCTTTCTCATTCTTCATTCTTTTTAAGGATTAAAAACTTGATTTTTCAATTTCTGTCTGGAAACTAAATAGGCCTTCCAGGAGGACCATCGAACAGCTAAAAGGTGGGTTTTATTTGTGTGTTTTTAATAGCACAAATAAAGAATGTCTGGCAACCCATGACAGGGTGACAAATAGGCAACCCTTGCGATTATTATTAGCCCATCTGTGAATATCCACAGTGGAGTGCTCTGAGGAGAAAAAGAATGAGACAGAAGAGAAAGAAAGTATCCTGCCATAATTTAAATTCATAAATGCAGAAAATATGAACACGTTTCATTGTAGTGTATAGCCTTTAGTGCCAGGGACCTTGGCTCATAATAATTTAAACAGCCAACAACATAAGATTTATGGAAATAATTTAGCATCTCTTAAACAAAACGTCTGGCTTACTCATCTCATATGTACGTAGAACTAACACCTGAAAAAGCAAAGCAGATAACAAAAGCCACTGGTATATCTACCAGAGTCTTAAGATATTACTGGCTTAACTTAGGTCCCAGCTACCCTGACTTGCCAACCTTAGTATGAATATTTTATAGGTATACAAAAGCATGCATGTAGACAGTATTTTTCCAGGCCCAATTAGCATTAACACATGCAAAGACAAACAGACGGAGATATGAAGAGAATTTGCAATGACCCCTGTGTTACCACAAACCCAGGGAACATTATATGCCAGCAAATGAGTGGACAGTAAAGGACGTGGCTGTACAGGTGCTAAAGCTGATGCACAGGAAGGGGGAAGCTCACGAGGGAACTTGCATCTGGAGGATCTTTGAGAGGGAAAGAACTTGGCCTAGCTGCTGAGGCAGACCAGAGTTAGTTCTCCCAGTTTTGGGTGGTTTTGTTTGTTTGTTTGTTTGTTTTTAATGGGAAGAAGAAAATAAAAATAAAATTTTGAAAATCTTCAGGCTGTCCTGCTCAGGAAAATAGAAGACTTCCAAAATCTCAGATGCACACACTTGCCCGACATGAAATAATTCCTGCCATCACCTGGAAGCAAGCCTTTTCCTAAATTCATTGACATAGCTTTAGATCTAATCTGAGCTCTTTCACAGCAATGGTCCTTACATTTCACCCAGTTGCCCCTTTATTAAGCCTCATCCCTTCTGTTTAAAACAGGTCTTCCAGAAAAGGCATCCAGACTTGACCTGAAGGTGTTGGCAGGGGGAGGACTTGCTCTTACGCTTTGTTTCAACACTTCATTACCCCCTCTCCCCGTGATGGAAATCTGTGCTCCAAGTTGGGATTTGTCACTTTGCACGTACAGGTCCTTCTCCTACCTCGCTCTGTTGGATTAACATCCATAGCTACTGCCAGAAGGAGAAAATCAGGACATGAAGTCCCCCAAAGCAGCCCCTTGATCTTTTCCTGATCACCTAAAGGGACCAAGCATTTCAATTCTCTCATGCTAAAGCATTTCCTTTGGCTATTAAATGACTTTGCAGGCTTTTCTTCATTATGATACAGGTCAGGTGAAGGGAATGGATGACTAGATATGACCTTCAGGTGAGAGCATTCAACCAAGAAATGGGTTACTGAGGTTCTGCTTCAAGGAATATTCAATAGCTATACACAGAGCAAAATAGCTCCTAGAGAAGAAACTGAGAGAGACAGAGTGCTTGGCCAGCTGAGATTGTCACAAAAAAGGGCTTAGAGGTCACCTGGACTTCTAAACCCCGGCATTTTCATCTGCTGCCTCCCCAATAAAAATGATTTATTCATTTTTGCATAAGCACAAGTTTTTATTTACGTTCTGCATTTGCTTTCAGTCCTTTCACTCTTCTAGCTCTCTGGAACCTCATTTTTGACCCGTCTGTGTGCGTATGAAAAGCTTGTGTGTGCCGATCATTTGGATCCCTGTTATACTGTACGAGCTGAGGCCACACTCTTCAATAATGCATGAAGCTGCAGCACTCGCTCCTGAGCTCAGAAATGCAAAAAGGATGTCTTTTAAATGGCTTGCAATGTGCCAGAGACAAATGAAAAGCAAGCTCAGTAATTATCAGCCTATCTCAGAGCAGAAATTCACCTCTCTGTAAGGATTCAGATGCAAGTAAAAAGTTACATCAAAGTCCCACTGCTGTAAATTTAGGTTAGGTACTATGCTCTAAATTTCATGCAGGATTTTTTAACACAGTCAAATGTCTTCATACATACTACAGTAGCTCTTACCCAAAATTCACTTGATAAATTTAAGGGTCTGGCTAGACAGATGTATTATGGTAAGATAAACTAGCGTGCTGATTTACAATGCATTAGCCACTCCACGATAACTGCGCATGTCTGTGCTCTTACCCAGCAGTACAGGAGGCAATAGCCTACTCTTTCTGAGGATGTCTTGTCCATGGGAGACGTCAGATTTGTCACACTACTGCACTAAAACCATGCCAAATACAGGGAGAGCAAGCTCCAGGATGTCTAAACCCATCCACGTAGATATGCCCTAAACATCAGTTTCAGATGCAGGATACAGGGTCTAGTGCACGTGATTATGCCTCTCCAGAAGCTGGTCAGAGGAACTTGAAGAACCTGCTACTTCTCCATGCCAGAATGGGATTTATAGCTAATGTAAAGGCCTGGCTCTTCAGTCCTGTTGTCCCTGGTTCAAGCCTCTTGGATGAACGCTGTATCTCATGCAAATGGTGACGTGGTACATTATAAACAAAAGACCACTTCTAATAAAATGTATGACAATAGCATAATCTTTGTAACAGAAAAATCGGATGCACTGGGAAACATATAGCTAACCTTTTCTGATGGGGGAATTTCCTGGGAATTTTGTTCAGGATTATGGGAAACAACAGAAATTGTGGGGGCCTTGGTTTCCATAGGGTGGGCTATCAATCCCATAGGGCTGACCCAGAGTCTTCAAATAGGGATTAAATATCTCCAATTAACTCTAAGATCAGGCCAGTTTTGCACATAAACCATTTCATTTTCCTGTGAAGAGGCCCAATTTGCAAGTAAAATCAGCTGCCCAAGGTTTTTTTAATTCTGAAGTTGGTAATTTTGTAATTATTGAATAGTTAATTTTGTGATAATGGGGCATGTGTGTGTGGGGGGAACCAACCCAAAACTCATCCATCCCTTTTTTCCAGCTAGCAAAAATACTCAGAAAAAAACAAGAATTTGTGTGGGATTTCAGCAATTAATTTTCACTGGTTTTGCGTAGCCCTCTACACATTGGGCACGTACCCAACCTCAGCCCTCCTTCTAAAAGGTACTTCCACAGAAGCTTGAAGTACAGAAACTCAAATGCTACCCTGAACTGTCGTGTTTCCCTGAATAAAGGTCCCTGACAGAAACACCGAGACTCTCATGGTAAGAAATTGCTGGTTGTCCTGTTGCTAAATGAGTTCAGTTCATATCCATCATAATAAAAGTCATTTGATCTAATGCAGCATTAATGCAGACACAAAAGGTACAGGAGAATCTATTGTCATTAAGTGATTCATTGATTTGCCATTAAGGTGTTAGCATTTTAATTTATTTAAATTATTTGTTGCATGTTAAATGAGCAAAATAAATATGCACATTATGTTTTGCCCAACTCCTACTGTTCACAGAAGCAGTGTCAGCAATATGCCCTGCTCGCATTTGGCTCATCACAGCGACCTCGCCAGATTAAAAAGTCAAACACGGCGTTCAAAGTCAAGGACTGAAAAGTCATACAACTCAATCCACACTGAGGTCTTTACAAATGCTCTGAGGCTTAGCTGTGCTGAGCACCCACCAATAGTAAAAAGAAACGCTCCAAAGGATAGGACCCCGAAGGTGAAATCTCCTTTTCAATGCCATGGCTTTGCAAAATACTGCATCCTCATCCTACATGGGGTGATGAGATGTGGCCCCGTTCCTTTAGCAGACTTTATGCCTGGCTGTGTTACAATGCACATTGCTTAACAGAGCTCACCTTGCTACTGCTTGAATCTAGTTCGTGCATCCAGAGCATTAAGCCTGCTGTTTACCTTACCTTGCCGTTCGTCTCATTTGCAAATTTCACAATTATTTCACAATTTCTCCAGATCTCTGATACAACAATGTTAGGTAACAAGAAGTTTCTGGGGAATCCTGTGTAGAAACATTCCCTTTGTACAATAACTTGCTACCTCAAAGTGCTTTAATTTTCTTAATATGGCCTACATTGCTTTATGTAGTGCTTTATCATACATATCATATTGGATAAAATAAAATGCCTCAAACGCATCTTAAACTTTGCTGGGTCATTAGAGTAACTTCGTGACATTACAGAACCTATGACTAAAACTTATACTGAGTCGATTTAAGAGCAATGTCATTTGAATCTGTTCAATGTGTATTTTCATCATTTGGCAAGGAAAGAAAAGAAAAAGATAGATGGGCAAAGGGGGGAAAAAAATCTGTTGGGGATCAAATAATGGGTATACCATAAGAAAGAGTGCCCCAGTAAGTATGATCTCTCTGTGTAATTTATAGCCTGCTGGTGAGGGCTCTCAGACACGGTGTGAAGATGGGCTGCAGTTCCCACGCTGCCTGGCTCAAAGCAGAGCTGGGAAGGCCCGGGGCATGTCACAACCCAGCTGCTGGGGCAGCTTTACATTTGCTCTCCATCTCAATCAACACACAATTATTTTAGGTTAAATTCAACAGCTTTAGGAGGAAGGGAGGGAGAGAATGCTGAAATACACCCTGCAGCCTGGCAGGAAGGGTGTCTCAGAGACAAAATGGTTGTCCTGAATCTAGCAGAGATCTGAACATGAGTCTACTAGATGAATGTCTCAGCTGATAGTAGGGAGAAGTGAGGCTTGAGGCTCCTTGGTTTCTACGTCTTGTGAATCTAAAGAGCAAAACGCAATGGGTCATCGTTTTTAATTTTTCTTTCATTTTTCATTAAACTGTTTACCAACATTCCCCTCCTCCTTCCAGCCAACAATTTTAGTAGTTGAGATCACGTTTCTTGGCTAAGCAGCTATTCTCTTCAATGGAAATGAAGCAGAGCACACATGCTCCTGCAGCAATGGCCTAGCTTAGGCCAGGTGACTGATTTGTTCACAGGATCTAGTCTCCTCAGCAGTAGGCCAGCAGGCAATCCCATGTTGCATTTGGTCCAGCAACAATTTTGTCCTTTTTCTCTTCCCTTTCTTCCCTGAGGACATCTCATTCTTCCCTTTGTGTTTTCCCCATCCTCTCTGTTTACCTTCCCCACCTTGTACTGATGCAAATGTGCGCAGCGCTGCAGCCTGAACTGGATCATACCCAAAGAACAACGCAGTGTGCTAAGTAGTTTCAGGATTTTTTTTTTTTAAGCCCTGCCCACTTCACTGATTTGTCTTCCAGTTAAGTCCCTCAAATAAGCGCGCTGATACAGCTGTGGTGAGGGCCGGAAGGACATAGCTGGGAATGCGTGGACACGGTGAAAAGTCAAACTGTCTTTGCCACTAGAGACACCACAGAGTGAAGCCTTCACCCCTAGCAGGATTGTCAGAAGATCAAAAGTGACTTTTTAATGACACCTGATTGACTCAGGGCTTTCGTTTTCTACACTCGCTAAATTGCATATCTGCACTTAGCACAAAATTTGAGCAATGGTACCGGCGGGGGTAAGGAAAACAGAAGATTAACAAGGCAGATTTGCACTTGTGAATGAACCTTCAGACAAACTGGCAATTTTTATAATGATGAATGCTCAGTCTCCTCAGTTCTTTCTTAATAGGATCACGAAACAAATTTACCATGATCTATTAGGAAGTGATCAGGCAAAGCTTCAAAAAAGCCACACAACCAAGGCCAATTTCAACATTGCTTTAGCAGGCAATTTCACCCAGAGATGAAAAATTCCTGGAACAGCTAAACCAATATTATGCAAAAAGTATGTTGTATTTACCAAAAGCCAATTCTGAGTCTATCACCACAGCATCTAAGCAAGCAAGATCATAGCCTTGCAATTATAATAAGGATGAATTGATTTTTGTCTCCCCTCTGCAAGCCCAGGATTTTATGATGGCCTTCAACAAAGGCCATCATAATGTTAATTCATAATGTGTTAATTCAATGCCATTTTTATTTTAACTATATAGATTCTTTTTTTCTTTGCCATAAGAATGAAGTATTAGGAGTTATACTTTGCTTGTGCATTGTTATTACAACACTATGTAAAGGACTATGTAATAAAGCTTTATTTTCTGTCTCTGTAGCCATATTCAGTTCGAGTCATTGTCACCACTGCATGTGGAAGGAAAAACTGAGTCCCAGTTGATAAGAAGGCTCAGATCGGTAGCAGGCAAGAGACTAAATGGAAAACTCTTGTCAGAGTAATGCATTCTCCTTAGAATTCATGGGATGACATCCTGTCAGCGTGACTTAGTTTTGGCCATATCAGGTTGGCTATTAAAGAAAATCTCTTGGAGAACAACCACCAGAATGGGCCTATATTCTCCTTTTATCTGTAACAGCAGGTCAGAGATGCTGTTATACAAGTACTTCTCGAATGGGAATAAAATGGTCCAGGCACGGTTATTCCAGAAGTTCTGAAACAGAAAGTCACAGTTCTTATTCCAGCCACTACTTAAGATAGTGAGGCCATCAAATACACTCAAGGAGGGAGCTAAAGCACTGTATCAGCAGAACTGAATGTTAGTCAACACGAGGATAACAGCAATGCCTGTAAAATGCAAGGGAGTAGGACCGGCTCACCCACACAAGATGCGGTAATAAAGCCAGAAAAGTCATGTACCTCTCTGAATTACAGTCAGATAGCCCAGCAGATAATCTGTAATATTGTCAGTTCATAGAAAGATAGAATTTTTGGCCAAATAGTTCTGTTTGCTCATCACTTCCATAAGCTCATTGTTCATGCAAACCTCTCAGTTACTTTGAAAAAATGAAAGCAAGCACAGGAGCGAGCTACTCAGATCCTGGATAGAGGAAAATATTCAAGTGGTTTAGAAGTGAGCAGAGAGTAGAATTTTAAAAAGGCTGATTATTGCTTCAGCAAGTTTTACGGAAGTGAAAATACATCACGAATGGGACAGATCAGCCTTTCTGAAGAAAGTGTATATTGCTTTTAAAAAGCATATCAAAGACCTCTTGCAGGCAGGCAGCATTTGTCTGAAATGCAAGATGTCTACCTGCAGGCACCCAGATCCCCTACAAGAAACGTCTGCAGGTTTTGCAGTCACACTGAGGGGAAGAATTCAAGGCTTAAGAAAGGCAGAAGTGACTTTCTGGAAAAGGGACATGAGAGATGTAGGCTGAGGTGTTGCAGGAGAACCAAATCTCAGAGCCTCCCTGCTGATTTTCTGCGTTGTTAGAAACAACGTTGGTGGGACTCTACAAAATGACCACTGGTTTAAAAGAGCTGTTTGGGAAAGTGTCCACTTACACCTACACAAAAGTTAGTGTCTGCAGAACCAGTATCTGAAGAGTATCATCTCCAAGGGCAGCGATACAGATACAAAAAAAGAAAAAAAGAGAGAGGTACTTGCACGGTGAGTAGATCCCTCTTTAAGGCCAACCTCCAGGAACAGGTTGACCAGCTGAGCTCCTTTTAGATGGTCAGCACTGTGCTAACAAGGCCAGCCCTTTTTTCTTACCAGGCAAAGGGGCTGGATGCTGTCTTTGTTGCCTCCCACTTCCTAACAACGGTATTAAAAAAAGAAAAAAGCATAGGAAATGTCCTACCTATTCCCATCCTCAGGGTGGAGGAACAATACAGACCTCTCTCTCTCTCCCCCCCCCCAAGAAATGGTTTCTAGCATTGATTCTTCCAAATCTCGCTTTGAAATGGAAACATGAACCATCAAGTATTTGTTAAAAAAATTCCTTCTTTTCCAGTGACAGATGAGGAGCTACACAGAAGAAGAGGAGATATTGAAATATCACCTTTTTAGCATTTTACCTATCACTCCTTCCAACAAAAAAGAACAAAGCAATCAAATATTCTCTGCAGTACTTGTAAACTCAGCATCTAACCAAGGTACCGGTGCACAAACCAGGACTCACAAGAAAAAAAAAAAGCAAAACTCACTTGTCTTATTTCACTGGGAAAATAAATAATGAAGTAATAAACAAAATAGATGGTTAAAAGTAATTATACTTACATAGCACAATGCTTCAAGGCACCTTTTTTTTTCCCTCTGAAAAACGGAAACTAGATTTTCAAAACACTTGTATAACTGATAATTTGCAATGTTGTTCTAGTGAGTCTGCAAAACCACTTTTTTCATAAATATATTTTTTTTATCTTGAGAGTATTCCATCAACAACGCAAGTAAAATCGACAGGCAAAGAAAGACAGACGAGAAAAGGAGGGGGGAGAGAGAGAAGGGGAGAGAGGGAAAGCAGGGGGAAGAAGGGGAAAGAAGGGGGACAGAAAGAGGGCTAAGCTAGCTAGCTAGCTTCAGTAAAGTCAAATAATCCTGAGTTAAGTAGTAAGCAGTAATAGCAAGTGCATATGGGGATCAGGATGCATAATATATGTTTGGAACAGAAATAGAAAGAACAAAATAGATCATATTTCAAGGAAAGAGAGAATTGGAGAATGAGGAGAGAAGAGCCAGGAAGTAATATAGTATTTTTTCCCATTACTATAGGACCAAATCTAGAGGCTGTATATCAGTGAAGGAGGCAGTTAGAATATTACAGAATGGATATAAAATCTGTAAAATATATGCAGCATTATTCAAAATGTACTTTCAAGCAGAATAGTAACTGCATATCTTCTGGCTCTGGCTATAATATTAGGGTTTAGACAAAGCATGCTGGGGAGCTAACCAAAAGGAAGGAAATGGAGAAGTGCCCAGCATGTTTCAAGGACTAACAGGAATGTCATCAGCAAATAAGGATAATAAAGCCCAACAGATGATGCCACAGTAAGGCTACTTGCAACCACTGTCACATCCTAGAAATGCCCAGATATGATGTAGTCTCAAGGCTTTCCAAATTTTCCAAATCTGTTCCATATAATGACTCTAACCCCCTCTCCTGCCTCCTTTCCTCCACACTGTCCTCTCTTCAGCTTTCCCAAAATTTGGTTTCATTAAAAAAAAAACCAAAAACCCAAACAAAAATGAGAATAGAGCAAGGTTTGGCCTGAACAATCTCCTCAGCTTTGGGTTCTCCCAGAGCTCCTGCCTCACCTCAGGACTCTATCGAGTGGAGCATTACGTCCTGCCTCCCTCAAATGCATAGTCTCCCCAGCGTGGCGTTAGTAAGTCACCTTCAGGACTCATTTAGCACTTCCTTGCAGGACCAACCCCAGCTAATAAAGCTGGTCCACAAAAACATGGAGAGTTATTCCTGGGGCTACAGGAGAGAATATCTTGCATGTCTTATTTTCTTCCTCAACAAACTAAGGAGTACAGTTCAGGCAACTTCTCCCTTGCTGATTAGTGCTTTACTTTGCAAGTAGCTGTTCCAAGATAGCGTGCAATGTATTAATTTATCACCCTCACACGAGCTGCCATCAGGCCCTGCAGGTAACCTTTCAGCAAGCAACCTTGTAAGCACAAACTCCAAAAGAGGAAATCCTCTGTCAGCCAAACACAAGTAACACGTCAGGGTGTGAGCTGTACCTTTACCTTCTTTCAGCTATTAGGTTTTGCAATGAGGGCTCATATTCATCTGCAAACCACTGTGTCCTTCTGCCAGCCCACCCCAAAATATAAGGGGCTAAGAAATATTTAAAAGGAAATGTTGTGGAACCACCCAGAGACAAAGCTGGATTTGATATTAAGATGCAGTGTTCAAGAAACTAGAGTTTCAACTGTGAAATCAAACAGCTTTACCTTCACACTGAAACAGTGCAGTGACCGTACAACCAGAGGGAAAATATTCATTCAAAACCAATATTAGTTGTTTGAAAACCTCAGACACGCTTGTTGAAGCCACAAAAATTGTGATTTCTAACCTAAGAAAAGTGTGCTTGTAGAAATGGTACCACTGGGTTCCCTAGTCACTGCTCTTCACCAGTTTCAAACCTACATCTGTTTGATTCTCAGTTAAACTGCTGTTTTCCCCTCCCAAACCCATGGACAAACCCTGGGCTCTTTCCAATCATATGTCATCAGTAACAGGAGGACTTGATAGCTTGTATTATCTACCCTGGCAACAGTCATCAGAGAGCTCCCCAAGTGACAACCAGAGCTCACTGGTAGCAGGACCAATGCACCCACCTTCAAATTACAACTTCTGCACGGCATCTATGCACAAGTGCCTGGCATTACCCTCTGTACTCATTCCCACAAAGGAAACGGGTATAAATGAGCTTCTGCAGGAACAAACAGGCACCTCCAGCACTGGTGCTGAGCTATACGGAGAAAAGCAAACTGACTGCGACTGACCCAAGCAAAGGTAGAGCTGGCCAACAGC
>NW_008824051.1:2655914-2662231 GCF_000699105.1 Pygoscelis adeliae
ACAAAGATCAGTGAGATGTGATACGCACACAGCAGAGCTGCATTGTCAGTGACTCTTGAAAAGCCATGTTAAGTTGTGTAAATAGCCATTATGTTGGCAGCGCATTTACTTAAAGCCTGGCGATTGGGAGTGGGCCAGCTACTGTGGGTATTAGTTATGCAGTTGCTATTCTGCTGCGCTGGGAGCACACAATCACATTTCTCACGGAGAAAAAGAGGACCTGCAGGGGAGGCCATGTGCAGTGTCTGTTCCAAGTGAAGTGCTGCTGAACTCCATGCTTCATCATGCTGCTGATCCAAAACAAAAAAAATTAGCTGAAGAAAAGTCTGGTTATTCGTTGCCTTTTGCCATTTACACACATGGTATACAAGTAACTCTGTGAGGACTGTTCTTATACATCTGGCCCAGCTACACGTAGAAAGGAAGAAGCCAACAACTTGACAATTTTAGCCCAGCCTGGCATTAATGAACAACCTTAATGTGCTTTGGGTAAATATTTCAGTACTTCAGCATTCATTAGTCAACTCCCAGTCACAGTGTGTGGAATCTACAGTTGCGGCAACGGCTGCAGGCCAATGCAGATATATACTGTGCTGGCTTTAAAGCAGCACTTAGTATCCAACCACCGCATGCTACAAAGCCCACCTGAAGGGCAAGGTGCATAACCCAGCTCTGAGCTCCACGATGCCACAGGTAAGCTAGCTGAAAGCTGTCTTTTGTAGTCCTGAAGTGCATCACAATACAATCTCTTACATGAATTCAATTTGACAGTAGCTCCACGTCCTTGCTGCTGCGTCTGCTAATACGGGGACTTCCCAAAGCAGTAATGTGAGGGGAATACTCAGACAACTGAAAGAAGTCTAACATTTGAAATCACAAGCATTTGCAGTGAAAGTCTGTACCATTACCCCTGAAAGCTGGAATACGGCAGGTGACAGAAATATGACAGTGCTTTCATTCAATCTATGAGAGTTTAAAATTATGACTATCAACTAGATTCACTGAACAGCTTATGTGTAAACATAAGGTGGATGCATTGGCATAATAAACAGTCAATCAATAACAGTGAAAGGACAGATTAATAAAAGTTGCTTCTGTCAGAGGACAAATTGAGGACATCAGAAAAGATGAAATTCTATGAATACAATTGCTTCCTGTGAATAGTAACATCCAGCTCTTGTTCTGATTAGATGGAATTGGTTCAGATGAGCATCAAAAACTTCTGAATGCTTTTCTAAAACTGCTGAGGCTTGTCAAAAATGCACAGCACCAATGCCAGAAAAAGACAACAAAGCAAAACACCAAAAACTCTCAAATCAATTCTGAAAGAATCCACGGGATTTTGCAGCCGTCCTTATCTGCCCCATTTGTGCCTTCCAAATTTTCTTATCTGCTCAGTAAATTTGTATCACAGGGTACCTTCAAACTCTGAATAGGTTTGGATGAGTAAGCTGTGTGCTGCTTTGCCTCATGCGACTCTAAGAAAAATAGCCAGTCAGTCAAGCCCAGATTCTAAACTCTTTACTATGGGCAGTGACGATGATATATGGGATGGAAAAAAAACACAACTTGTTTTTTCTAAAAGCAGCATGAGCTAGCCACAGTGACAGTTAGAAAAAATCTTGTTCTGACTTGTAGTGCTGAACAAATTTGATGGATTAATCACTAGCTGAGAACTGATAGAGAGTACCAAATTACTGTATTGGACATTCCTCTGAACACAATGTATTATATTAAAATATATAAATGTCATCATTTAGAAGGTAGCTCTTTGGCAATGTTCTTAAAGAAACAAGACGCTGACGTGCCCAGCTGCCTTGGTATTTAGGCACATGCACGCATGTGAATAAAAATATCATCTGAGTCTTATCTGAAACATTTTCTTTATCCTATTGCCCTAGCAATCCATGTACTCCTCATGAAAGCAAAAGAAGAACATGTTAGTGGTTATCCTCCACCTCCTCAAAATGCAAAAAATCCCCAGGTAGAATTTGGAAAGCAATGGCAGAAGAGCTATGTTTTGTCTTTAGGGACAGAAGTTATATCCATGGAGATCTGGACATTAATAAGGGAATACTGCCTAAACAGTCAAGCTATCCCAAATGATAATCCACTTCAACCAGGAGTCGCAGAAATGGTTAACTATTTGCCACCTTATTCTTTTAGTCTTCTGTCCACAGGGAACAAAACTGGGGTGCTGAGTGAGCTAAACAGTCACTAACTTAGGAGTGCAATACCTGGGGAGACAGTCAAAACAGCTTCTGACATTTCCAACCTCAGAATTGTTGCTGGTGGCTCAAATACTGAATCTCCCTCACTCCTGCCATAAAGAAAGAAGATAAGATTTCCTTCTTAGAGAGTGAAAACTCATTGAATTTACACCGAACAGCAATAGATGGAATACAAAACAGCGTATTATATGCAGGATGTGGATACTATGCTGAAAACTTTATTTTTACACATCCTCTGAGGTCCTAGAGAGCTTCCATGTCCAGGATTTGAAGGCACCATTACCCATTATGTACAGGAGCTTAGAGCCAGTGCTGCAGGATTAAGGCCACGAGATAAGAAATAGCTCAGAAACAGCCAGGGATACACTCCTGTCCCTCTCCAACCCTGAGCCCGTGCATCTTCCAACACTTCTCATTGCATCTTCAAGAGCTAGGTACAGGAAATGCATATTCCTACAATGAGAAGAGTCATCAAACTTGAATTGAAGGCTTATGTATTTTTAATATTGTCCTGGTTTCAGCTGGGATAGAGTTAATTTTCTTCCTAGTAGCTGGTACAGTGCTGCATTGTGGATTTAGGATGAGAATAATGTTGATAACACACCGATGTTTTAGTTGTTGCTAAGCAGTGCTTACACTAGCCAAGGACTTTTCAGCTTCCCGTGCCCTGCCAGCGAGAAGCTGGGAGGGGGCACAGCCAGGACAGCTGACCCCAACCAGCCAGAGGGACATTCCATACCATGTGACGTCATGCTCAGTACCTAAACTGGGGAAAGCTGGCCGGGGGGGGCCGCTGCTCGGGGACTGGCTGGGCATCGGTCAGCAGGTGGTAAGCAATTGCACTGTGCATCATTTTCTTTGTATATTCTTTTTATTATTATTATTATTTTATTTCAATTATTAAACTGTTTTTATCTCAACCCATGAGTTTTCTCACTTTCACTCTTCCAATTCTCTCCCCCATCCCACCGGGGAGGAGTGAGCGAGCGGCTGTGTGGTGCTCAGTTGCCAGCTGAGGTTAAACCATGACAAATATTTACTACTTTTCATTAAAGGATTTCGAAGTACTTTAGTTTAAAAAGTAGGTATTACCAGCAGTCCCAGTTTACAGGCAAAGGAGGCAAAGGGGTTAGGCAAACTGGTCCACGTATATCAGCCTGCAAATTGCAGACTTAGTGACAGAGTGCAGAGCCCTCACACCATCTAGGATCACCTTGAACGACATTTCCCTCTCCTACTTTGCCTTCTTTCTTTAGTGTAATCTAGCTGCCCTCAAAACCCAAGGCTACTGCTACTGCCTGATTCATGAATATGGCAGAAATTAGGCAGAACAAACAAAGAAAAACCACAAAGCTTTTAAAATGAAAATCAGAAGTAAAGTGCCAAGGTGTAGAGTTGTGGTCCAGTCTGTCCATCATCCCTTCCTAAGTCTACACAATCATTTATTGCAAGCTTCTGGACAGAAAAATGAAAGCATTCTGTTTTTTTCCTCTGAAAAAGCAAGGTTTGTGGAGTCAAAATTTTCAGTACTATTTTGCTAGTGAAAGTGAATTGCTTTTCTTCACCGAGATTTCCTATAAAAAACAGAAAACAATTTCCCAATACCTCTAAATTATGCCATTAGATACTATAGGCTGTTTCAGTCTTGGACTGGAAAAGAAACACAGAATTTTGTTTCTGTCCAGCCACCTCTCTGCTGAGAGTTTCCTCTTTATTCATTACAGCCTGTTCCTATTTGTTCTCTGCCATAAGGCACATGTAATTGCAAGTCAGCAGCAAAGATACATTTTTTTTAAAGAAATCTGTCAAGTCAGCGCTGGTACCATATGACCAGAGATATAGCATCTATATTTAGTGAAGAGGTGGGCGATCCAGACATACAGACCTGTTAGCCCGACCCTGGCAGAATTCAAGGTTGAACAGGTTCTGAAGTGTATTAAGATTGGGGGTGAATGGAAAAAGGGTTGAAAGGTGTCTTGGGTTTAGCAAAAGCTGATGGATCTAATATAGATATTTGCTAAGGTAATTGATTTTCTAAACAAGGGCAGTGCCTTATATTCCACCTGCGCAGACAAAATATTTGAGACAGTGCCATGGTGGGAATCTATGAGACTGGGAAAGCTGAAGGTTAGTGGAGGAGCCGAGAGAGAAACAAGGGAGCAGCTAAAAGCAAAGTAGCGGTAACTGGCTGTCCTGGAAGGGGAACTCACAACGAGAGGTCTTCAGACCATTCCTACAAATATTGCTGGATACAAGTTCTGTTGCTGTTTTCCAGACTGAACTGAAACAACCATATATTAGAGAGCTGTAAGGAGTGTTGGGGCAGTTACCTGCACACAGAAACAGGGACTATTTCAGTGCTATTCAAAATGACAGTAGCTCACCCTTCTGGGAAGAGGAGGAGGAACATAAAGTCTTAAATGAAAAGTTGGATGCCTGGATAGAAGTACCAGACTATGGAGAAAGTGCCTGTGTTGTCATACATCTAGTGATTAACAGTAATTATCAGCCAAAATGAGACTTAAGACATGTTTGAGCCGTCAGTCTGAGTACAGATCTGCTCTGGCATGTTCCAGTAGGATGAGTTTGAATTGGATCACATGAATGGCTATTAGTGTGAACAGAAAAATGGAAGGGGACCAAATATCAAATAGAAATACAGGGTGAAAAGGTAGAAGACTGCTGTCATTAATACGTCTGGAGATAAATAGCAGGGAAAAACAGAGTCATTAAAGCCAAACAGAGTTATTGGCACGTGAGCAAACAAATATAAATTGGTGTTAAGAAAGTACACCTGGAAATGAAAACAAAGCTTCTGAACAGCAGAGGAACAAGGTTCAGCAATAACCTTTCTGCAGTATTAATGGGAAGCAGGAAGGAAATCTCAGCTACTTTTAAAAGGGATTATTCAAATCTTAAATGGGATTACAACTGAGTCTGTGGGGAAGCAAAAATGATGACCCAGTATATACCATTCCTCCTATATTATGTTCGTCTTTGTTCTGCACACCAATGAATCCTTCCTATTCTTGGTACAGAGCATGTCTTCTTTGTCATGAGACACAACAGGATTGTTAGAGTCCTGTGTTAGTAATGTTACCTTTGGCCGTTGCAATGGTTAATTGTAATCTCATAACATGGGGTCTGATCTTGGGTGGTTCTGAAGCCCTTCAATTCACATGAAAATCAATAGCATCTGGACTAATTGATGCAAGGGACTTCTACTAAGAGGCTTCCTTTAACATGAGTACATCTTCCAGAGAAACATCATGTACATAACAAACACCTCAGAACTATTCAACCCGAACAGCCACTCTGTCACTGCACAACTTTCCCTTATTTTGGGCCTTTTACAAAGTGTCTAGTTTTGCTGTAAATGTAGTTGAACCCACACAGAACAGCACACACAAGCAACCAAACAGCAAACCAAGCAAAAGGAAGACATTACTGTTAAAGTGCTGTCATTCCTGCCTCATGTGAACAAGGTGGCGGTGTCTTTTGAGTTTTCTACTAGGTTGTGAAAGAGAAGGAGGGAAAGCTGGGGAAAATGCAGTCAAACATTATTCTCATCATTACATGAGGTTAACCCTGGGCATATATTGAAATCATCATAAAACATCAACAATCAGATTTATTTAATTACCCTGACATAAATTGGGAGAAACTACTTTTCTAAGATGGCACAGAGACTACCTCCACAGCAAGCAAAGGCTACGGAGAATTGCCTGCACAAGCAGAGAGCCCACAGCTCTTAGCCGTGGCAAGCAGCTCAGTAGTCCCTTGGCAAGAGAACTGCAAACCAGAAACCGAGTGCTTCCGCTGCTGTAAAGGTAAGTCCTGTCTGCATTGAGGATCACAGCAACTCGTCGAAAACTCGTCACCCAAGATCTGTTCAGACATTCAGTGAAGGAAGGAGATGTCCTTGACAAGTTGCTGCAAAGAGGCAAATTCAGTGTATGTATTAGAAAACACCAAGCAGTGGGAAGAGACAATACTCATGTCTACGTGGGCCACAGTCCAATGGACGGGATGGCACAGGGACAAACAGTCCACAGAGGGAGGTCTAGGACTGCTTAAATTCCTGCT
>NW_008824051.1:2662267-2676279 GCF_000699105.1 Pygoscelis adeliae
CGTGAGGCTTTCTGACAAAGCTGGCACACAGATCTGTGGATAGTAGGAGTCCTGGAGTACCAGACAAACATTTTTTTGTGCTATGGTTTAAAAATTGGCCAGAGAAAGCCCACGCTGTTCACTGGGAAAAAGGAAAATACGATATTATCCTTGGGGACCAAGGTTCAATTATCTGCCATAGCACTTGTTATGAATCACCTGCTGATCTGATGGGCCTCTGGACTCTGCGAGTCTAGGCACCCACACGGTATGGGCTGGAGTTTTCTAAACATTATTTAAGGTTTTGAGGATGGGAATACCAACCGTTAGTTCCCTATCTCCCCTGCATGGTTACTGCAAAGATAAGTACCTGAAAAGATTGTAAGGTACCCAGATGTTATGATATTAATAACTTAGATTGACAGAAGTTGGTCATCCTTTTTAACGTGGCCTTGATAATTGGTAGATAACTGAAGGATCTACCCAAGGCCCACTTCATTTCTGTTGAAAAGCAAGTTGAAAAAGGTAAATCTTTGAGATAATTGAAGCACACTAATCTTCCCTAATTATCCGTATTTCTCTTTAGTACCTTCCATCCTCCCACTACCAGCTCCTGCTTGCTCAGGCAGTTATCATTGCAGGAAATAAACATGATTTCAACTACACAGTCCCTACTTGTATCCCCATCTCAGCTGCAATGAAGAACAGGCTGATAAATGAGGAGAAATACTGACAAGAAGTAGAGGGTATCCATTAACCTCTTCAACAAAGAACATTGAACACTAGGTTTTATTAGGGACAGTAGGACAGCTTAAGAGTTAGCACTCCTTCCTGCAAAATTTAATTAGAGTGTGATGAACAGCCCTAGTGTATTTATCCAACAATGACTAAATTAGCCAGTGCTTCTCTGAAGAGAGTTCTTGGACTTCTTGTTCATAGTTCCCTGAAAATATCACCTCAACACTCAACAGAAGTCAAAAAGGCAACTTCAGAAAATATTCAAAAAGAAATCAAGAAAAAGCAGGAAATGTCATTATGTTACAATTCTGGTCCCATTTTCCCTGCTGAGATGCCTACCTCTTCCCCTCATTCTCAACACAGATATGAAAGGCAACAAAAGGCAACAAAACTGATGAGCCAAATGGCAGACCTGGAGAACTTACACAGGCTAGAATTCTTCAGCCTGGAAAAGAGATGACTGAAGTGGTTTATAATAAGGGAATATGAACTGATGACTTGCAGGGAAAAGATGGTAATTATTTTTCATAAGTCAAAACCTAGAAGTTCACAGTAAAGTCATCTGACAACTTTTAAAGCCCAACTGTTTCTCAAATGATACAATTATTGAATTGTGACACTCAGGTCCACAAAATGTCATGGAAGTACAAACGGTTCCAAAAGCAGTGAGACAAGTTCTTGGAAGAAAGGTCCGTTAAAAGCTATGCTGATGGAACTTCCATTTCAAGAAGTTCCTCTGCCACAAATTGCTGGAAATTGGGATATAATAATACCAAGGAATGCACCACTTTATACACGCGCTGTTCTTACACATTTTTTTTTAAATAATTTTTTTTAAAAGCTATGACCATTGGCAGACATCATAGGTTCCTGGTCTGATCTGGTATAATCATTCAATGTTTGAATGGTGTCAACTATTTTTGGAAGCCAGCAAGGATGATTACGCTCACTTGTTGCACAAAACCAATGAATATTACAGAGCTGCACCATCAAACTTCTGCCTCAGTCTCAGATCTGTGGTACAGCTACTACATGGAGGATGTCATTATAAGACTGCAAATTATATGAGTCACCAACTACTTTGCAGATTGTTGTCCTAGCTGGTTACCATTCAAAGTCTTTACCTTATCTCATTTCTGCATTTGTATTATCAGATTATCTGTTCTTTTACTACAGCCATGTATCTTGTATCAGCAAAAACAACTGAAGAAGTCTTCAGTGTTACTTGTACAGTTAATAAGATCGGAAATGCCATGAGATTCATCCAAATGAAAGACTCCATTCACGCACGATCTTTTTTTTTTTAAGTCATAGTACATAGCTGTATCTAAAGATGTGTAACTGGTCTGCTAGATGAGGTTAAATATTAAGGGAATGCTGAAAGTAATAATAATGGGAGGCAGAGTATTTTTAAGGCTTGTGGCTGAATTATCCCAGGAGGGAAAACAAAACATGACAAGCCACCAAAGTATGCTGGCTTATCTATCAGTTCATCCAGATAAGACGACACAATCTTTGCTGCTTGCTTTCATTTGTGCTTGTATGTCATGGTTTTAGCATTCATAAGATCATTCAGGCTTACAGAAGCCTCATGCAATATTAAAATGTTTATGCAACCCCTTTCTGTGCTTCAAGCAGCAACAACAAGTTCTGAATGTGCAGAAAACAAGAAAAAATAGGTTCCACATCTCAAGAGAAAACCCTACTCCAGTCAAACAATGGTCTCTGAGCCATCTTATGATTAATCAGAGCAGTAATTTTTGCACCATTTGCATTCCACCACTCTTTCTCTCTTGGCATGTGTTTAGAAGTTGCTTCGAGGCTCAAGATGCAACAATAAGCTAAAGAACATGCTTTTATTTCAAGAAATTGTCTCTTCAGAATAATTTTGTCCCTACAAGTAAAGCATTCAAGCTGTATATCGTGAGACAAAGATTAAGATACCTAAAAAAGCGTGCCACTTTGATCTAAGTGGCGTTTTACAGAACCACTTGATGCTTCATGAGAAGTAAGTGCTATAAGCAGCAAGTTTGAGAGGAGGATCTGGAGAAGACCTCCACTTCATTGTACCTTGGCTTAGCAGCATGAATTGCTTCATAGCAAACTATCATGAACAGAGTAAAAAGGAAAAAAATAAAAATAAAAAGAAGGCAGAAAAGGGTTCTGCTTAGTGTGAAGGGACTCTGATGTTAAGCGGACCAGCTTGCTCAGATACACAGCTGGAATGGGACTGTTTCAGAGGCACAGAGGACTGAAACAAGAGAATATGGGATAAACAGAGCTCTACAGAAAAGTGGTACACTTGTACCCTCTGGAGGTTTCATGCCAATGTCTGTACTCCTCACATACCCACTTGAAGTCTTGGACCACAATTCAGATGGAAGCAGCAGATCTTCATCCCATGCAGTTTTCATCAGCATATTACTTTTCTGGTCCTCTCTACTACAGAAATGCTCCACTTACTTACACTGCATGCAAAGCTCAAGCGTCAGTTCCCAGCTCACGTCTGGCTCTCGCAGTTTTGCCAGAGTAAAGTCAAGCTTAGCCGTAGGTTGGGGTTATGTACACGAGGGGCTGCGTGATCCCATCTTTGCACCATTGCACACCACTTAGCAGCATACTTCATCTACATGGTGAGGCTAGAACCTAATACCAGTCTGGATGATAACCAAGAAATTCCTTCTTTACCTTCATTTACATCGCTCTTTTTATGACGTTTCCTCATTAACTGTGAAGTCAAACATCTTACTACGTGTTGTCCATTAAGGATTTAGAACGCAGATAAAGCCAAGCTGAAAAATTCATGCTCTGCACTTGGTTTGACATTCCCTCACACAGCTGCTGACACACTTGACTGCGGGCCCTCTGATGAGCACGATGAGCGGCATACACACTAGCAAATGCCCTGCAGGCACCCCTGGGCTGAGCAGCAACGCTCAAAATGGCACTTTAACAAGGCACCAGAAGACTGTTTAATCCCACGCTGCAGCCTTCTGAGATGATCACAAGGAGGCTTCAATTACTTTTTCTTTTTTTTTTAAATGACCTTAAAAAGGTTTTCTTCTTTATTCTTTAGAACAGCAGGGTTTGCATCCTTCAGTAACAGTAACAAACTTCAGTAAGTTTGGCAAGGGTGGGTTTGCTTGTGGTGCTTGTTACAAATACGCATTAAAACATGGTCTCCGAATCCCACCCAGTAGCATGTCTGCAGCCACGTAGCCAGCACTGTGCTGCCTGCTCTCAGCCAGGCCATAACGTCAAGAACGGTCTGAGGTTTTCCCACCTCATAGCTAAGCATGGCCTCTAGTTGCTCATTTTAACCCTGCTGGACGCTTCCCAGCAATACACAGTCCAACATGCGTTAGCACTGGTTGTTTGATCCAGTGATGAACTCCATGTATCAACCAGCTGAGATTATTGATTTTTTTTAACTTGTTTACTTTCAGAGATTCTCAAAAGTGACTCTTTTCTGAAAGAGTTTGAAGGCACTAGGCTTCACAAACAGGGAGAAAGAATGAAAGGCTTGACAAGACTCTATGTAGCATTCACTCAGTCTAACAAAAGAGCTATAGAAAACCAACACCTATAAATATCCGGCAGTGTTTTCCCCCTTGTTTCTAGGCACAGTATTGCCTCATTTAATATCACAGACAGCTAAAAATCAGTCTAAATACACTTGTTCTATTATCACCTCAGCTGTTTGCTCTTAAAAATGCCCACAACACAAAACCCCCCAACTGCTCCTTCCAGAAAGATTTGCTGCCTTCTCATTCTTTTTTCTGCTTCTCCATGTCCTAACTTGCATGTCTTCCCTGTTGAGATTAATGATATATGAGTAATTGAATTCTCAGTTCTGCTGCGGAACTGGGAGAGCACGTGTGTGGCAGGGAGGGGAAGTCATTGTGGGAAAGAGGGTGCAATCTTTTTGCATCCAATACCCCTTGCTCTTATCCAGGTCTAAAGTTCATCTGAGACCTGCTTCCCAGGAAAGTGCCCTATAACCAGTAAGTTACAAGGCCTTAGGAGGTGGGTCGCCTTCAGCTTCTCCTGCTGGAGTTGTTCCTTTTTGTACAAAATGCTTGAATATTCGTTGCCAGTCCAATGGAGAGAAGATGATGCAGTGACCTTCTGGAAACACGTCTCACCTGGCAGGTGGGACACTGGAGCTCCCTCTTGCTGAAACAAATATTCAAGAGCTCTGCACAAAATGGAGCAGCATCTGACAGGGATTCAGAGAGTCCTGCCTCCCCACTGAACACAGCACTGCTTGATGGCTTAGGTGTGCTCCTGCAATGTGGGAGTTGCGAGTCCAAACTCCTTCAGACAGAAAAGGAAATTAAACCTGGAATTTCTGCACCGTGGGTGACCGCTCTAACCTGTTGCTTAAATACACAAAAGAAAACCACTGGCCATTTTTATAAATCTAACTCCTGATACTTTTTCCAGCTGCAACTATTAAGTTAATATATCCAGAATTTGTAAATAATTCCAAGAAAGAATAGACTTCTTTCTTCATTGAAGAAAAGGCGCAGCCAAAGAAGAGGAACAGTGAGCTATAATTTAGACTGTGACTTCTCCATGGCAAGGATGAATAAATTATTTTTTTTATCCAGTGCTGAACACCAGTGGAGTCAGGATCTTATATCGTCCTCAGGCAACACCCTCAAGGAAAGAATTAACACTATTTATTTTATCAGTTTACACTCAAACAATTAGAGTGTTATCAGATAAAACTCCCAATCAATGCAAAAGGCACTAGGAAGTCCTGTTAACAGGGACTGGTACTCTGACACCCTCAGCTCCTCACAGCCCCTGTGAAGTGCTGTGACCGCAACTCATGTGCGTGCAAGCCTCTGTGGCTGGGACCTCTGCAAGCACCTCTCCTGCACTGCACCCACTTGTGCTGAACTACCTCATTTGGAGCTGCCTCAGATAGCTGGAGATGATGTTGCATGGTGCTGCATGGGTTGTCCCCAATGTACCAGACAGCAATTTTCGGGTTCTCAGTCTTCAACTGAATTGCCTCGGTGGGATTTCTGTGGAATGTAGGTGCCCAGGAACCTTTGTGGATCCGAGCCCAGAAAATTTTAAAATGTATCAAAACAAATTAATAATAATATATAAGAGAGTTAACATTTCTGGGGTGGAAGGTAATTGCCCATTCATCTCCTTCCTTCCTTCCTGTCTCATTAGAACTGCCCAAAGGATATCGAAGTTGTGGCACTTCAATTAAGATGTTCAAAATACAGCCTTGTAAATTCAAACTCATCTTGAAAAACAGCGAGAAAGAAAAAAAAGCCCACAAGAACAGTTTGCCCAATCAAATATGACAAATTCAGCTCTAGAACATATTTTAGTCTTTTTAAGTTTAAAACAAAATACATCAGAATGGTAAATATCTTGTCTGCTTTTTAAAAGCTAGAAAATCAAATATCTTCCGCTGGTGAATTTGTCATATTTGATTTGAAAAGCACTGATTTTTCTCTTCTGTGTTTCATTTCTAAATGAATATATACAATGTAAATGAATTTATGTAATATATACAGCCTCCTTTCAAAGAGGGCCATTTGTCAATGGTACATTAGCTAAGCTCTAAGCTGCTAGCACAACTGACACAAAAATAGAACAACTGCAATATAAAACTATACGCAGCTCATTGTGGATGCTGAAACCTGTTAATGACATATTAGCAAGTTACAGAGGATATACTGCAGTATTTTCAGGCAGCATGTGACCGAAGTATACACGTGTGTACACGAGTGCAGCATCTTCTTCAAAATGGTATTTACTTCCTCAAATGCTTAAGAAAATTTTCTGAGTAGTGGCCAACTCCTCTCCCTATTTCTTCCCTGCCCTTTGACAGGAGCTGGTTGAAAAAAGTAGGAAGACTAAAGAAACAGGGAAAGTTTTCTACTCCCTTACATAAAAGTGGAAGTGAAAATTCTTTTAAAAAGATCTGGCTAAACCAGGTATGATTCCAAATTGGAAACGTTGCCACAGTGGCTCACAGCTGCCACAGCTGAAGCAAGTCAACCTGCCGCTCATTGCTGCAGTCCAGCCCCTGCAGTGCACTAAACCTCCTGGGTCAGGCAAACTCACTTACTGTTGATATCCCTGGCTGAGATGCACCATGGAGGGCGTATCCGAGTTGGTGCCAACCCCACAGGGGAGCTCACTTCTCCAAACACTCACAGGCAAGCATTCAAATCCATACATTTTTGAAAGCTCGCGATTTTAAACCCAAATACTGGAGGCTGGTTTTGCTCTACTTTACTTTTCCCTCCTTTGCCACACGAAGAAGAGACTGTCTTTTCACAAAAACTCGACGGTACCCTGTCAATTCCAAGAGTGGATTTTTTTTTTTTTTTTTTTTTTTTTAAGAAAAGCTATCAAATACTGTAAGGCTTGCAGTAAAATTGCAGGAGTTGGCAAAAGTGCAGCTGTAATTATAAAGGACTATTATTCTCTGTGAAGTTGCAGAATATTTATATATGGGTGGCATCCATCAGCTAGAAGCTGACAGACCAGATGCCCCAGCACCCAGACCCCCCAGAGCGGGGCCAGGCAGCGCAGACAGCACACCAGCCTTGCTGGCAGCATCGGTGCCTGCCAACTCCGGTGCCTGATACCAAGGCACCATCTACAGCACTCACATGGCGTCGGTATAGCTTTGCTCACGATTCCTGGTGCTGCAACGGCCCAGAATACAACAAGTTTTAGCTCTATGGATTACAAGAGTGGAGAAGATCTAGTCTTCACATAAATGATATTTGTGATTTAACACTGTAAGACTCTTAGGAATGTTTTTTTGCATGCCATCTATTCAAATTTTCAAGAGTGCAATGCTTTCTCATGAAATAAAGGCAGTAATACCATGATTGAGCTTGTTTCTATATGATAAAAGTGGGACGGCTACGGTTCAAAGTTGAGATCAGTTTTAGGCAGTATTAACTTCTAAGAGAATGTACCATGTTTTAGCTGTATATTTAGACATGTAGTTGGTTGACACCTGGGGTTTTATGACTTGGTTATGGAGAACTTTGATTCTCTTTGGGCACACAAGAAGAGCAGGTGCTAGAGCACATTCAGATTTCCAGAAAGTACAATCTGAGTTACAATTAGATGTATCTATCTAATCAAGAGCATGCCTTAATATCTGAATTATACAGTCTCGGCAGCTGGATGAAATATGAGATATTGAGAACCACTGACCAAGCAATTTTAAAGGTTGACCTAACATTTTTCGTATTCCTCAAGGGGGGAGAGAACAAGTACTTTATGTTTCTGAGGAATAATGAAGTAGGGATGAAAACAGTGATCATGACTGACTAATCCCTAATTGCCAAATAAATCTGTGTAGCTGTCTGATACCTGTATAAACAAATGCTTACTCCACTCCTATGAAGCCTTTCCATACACTGGACAGTTCCTACAACCTGGCTCTGATTGGATTAGAAATACCATTTTGAAATATCCTATGGAAATGGATCTGCAGCCCAATCTTGGTTTTGATTCACCGGAGCAAATCTGCCATGTTAATGTAGCAACCTATGCTATAAGTTCTGAAACTTTACCTGCTGGGCAATTCTGGTCAGGAGAAAGTGGGATTGGTTTAGTGGTGGCAGTCCTCAGGGCTGAACTCCTGCTTAAAGATAATATTAGATGCCCCCTCTTACTATTTTTTTTTATTTAAATAATTTACATACTAGTGAGCATAGCTGAGAAAAGCCCATTCATAATCTGCACCTAGACAAAAATAGACACATAAATAGAAAAGCATCCTCTAAGCCAGTTTCCCATCACTCAGACTTCAGTAACAGACTGAACAGTTAAACCACGGAGCGAGAGATCAGGGGAGTGAGGAGACGGTGCTGAAGAATACCTTATGTTCAAGGTGAGGTGGCAGCTCATGGGAGAGAAGAGGGAACAATTTGCCCCCTCACTCCCCTTCTGTGCTTCTTTACAAATTTCTACCCATGCATTTCCTATGTTAAAAAGAAAATCAGAGACAAGAAAGGAAAAAAAAAAGTGAGTATTAGACTACTGGGAAAATATGGTCCTCAGAGGAGGCAGCAATAAATAATACCTGAAAATAATTGGGTTTTTTATTAAAAAACAATTGGGACTGAGGGAACAGGAGATTCAGCTACGGTGTGATTTAAACTCAGCACCTAAAATAACGGGGGAAAAAATATATAGATGATAAAAATAAATACAGGTCTAATGTCCAAACTATCTTGCGTATGCGGGTCCAGGCATTGATCTCTCAGAGGACTAAATGTTCTTTGTTGCGTGAGCTCCTGGGAGATATCTGAAGGGCCTAATTTTTCACAATCCCACGCTCTCCCTGTTCTTGGAGCACGTCCCTCATTTGGTGCCTGCCCTGCTCCTGGTGATGCCTGTGTAAAGACCTGCCACAGTCTTCAGCATACGGGTCTGGGGTCTAATTTATGACATTTGAGACATGATTTGCAATAAAGAGTTTTTCATTCTCTAAATATACCGGCACTAAAGGACCGATACTTTCCCAGCACTGGCCATTTTGCTGGCATGAACATACTCATGCAAAGGTAGTTTAGTTCAGGAAAGAAAGCAAGCTCCACATCACGTATTGTCTATCTGCCACAGGCATAACACTGTCTGCTCCAGTGTTTGGATTGCCATAACCGTGTGCCAGAGCAGCAACGTCTGGCGTCACCCCCAGTAATCTCCAGTTATTTTGGCGTCCTGTTGCCATACTGTTTGACTGTACGAATGCTCACACAAAGCAATACAGTATCCAGTTTTGGGCCACGTGACAAAGCTTTGATTTACACACTGATAAGCAATTGTGTACACAGTTGTACTAGACTTCATCTATTAGATCACAGACAGAGATCCATTTTAATGTGCTAATAGTCTCGTTACCTACCCATTTCAACCATGAACATTATACACTTAGAGTATTTGGGGCTCTGGATTTCAGAAGAAATCCTTGATTAAGAGCCAACTCGTAACCTTTAATTAATTAGCAGACATCCAAGCACAACATCCTTGAACTTTCAGGAGAATTAGCGTAAGAGATCCAAGCAATTAGTTAGTGCATTTCAGAATCAGACAAGACAAGAGTGCATGAAGGAAGAAAAGTTCTTCTGAAGAGATAACAAGATATAATCCCTATTCCATGAAAAAAAAAAAAAAAGAAGGAAAGAAAATGAGATGTAAAAGTACTGGTTCTAATTTCATCAACATTTCCTTCTTAACATCCAGGGTACTCTGTGCCTTTTGGATTTTTGCCAAATAATCAAAATGCTAGTGTTGTCTGAACTGCAGTTGGCTTGGCAGTTCAGGCCAGCTCCAAGAGACTCTCGTCCAGACTTCCCCACAGTCATCTCTCAGCAGAAGGTGCAGCAGGACCTCACTGGTGAACTTCCTTCTCCCCCCAGTTCTGGCAGAACCAGAGATCCCATGAGATCAGATGACAACATGGTTGTGCAATTAAGAGTACGGACAGGAAAGTCTGCTTTACAAAGCCATACTCAGTAATCCTAGGTAAGTCACTTAGCCGTACTCTACATATTTATATAATCTACCTACCTAATGGAACTGTAATGAGGATTCATTAATTTTTCAAGTGTTTTGAGATCCTTGAATGAAAGCAGGAACTTCTCCTTGCAGTACTTCAACCCTGCTAATTCCAGACTGGCTCAAAAATGAGGAAACGTAGGACACGAACAAAGCAAAAAGCCCAGTAAGTATTCAAATCTCAGAAGGAGATTGTATCAGTTTAACCTGGAGGAAGAGCTGGATTTCAGCCATATTTTATACCACCTGAAATGAGAGAGGAAAACGACATGTTCCATTCCCAGTCTAGGCCACTTATAGTGAAATGTCCTAACATCTGTTGATGTTAAATACTTCAGACCAGAAGAATCCATTTAAGACTATTTTTTGCAAGACCATGCTATTCTCAAGGGTTACCACGTGGATGCATTTAAGGAAACCACCCCTCAGAAGGTTATTTCATGCTCAGAATGGGAAGGAGGATGAAGACCAAGATCTCACTGCTGATTTCAAATGTATAATGTCACTGGGCTATCAGATTATGACATGTTCAAATCCCATTTGTTATCCATGGCCTGACATTAGTTCAACAGATAACAGTGATTCTGTTTGAATGAAAAATTGATTGAAGGCAACTTCTGCACAGTGTACTACCCAGCATGTTTTTGTGACGCAGACCTGACTGTTAATTCTTTCCCTTCATGGTTTCTGGGAGCCCTAATAATTTGCTTTTACCAAACTCTTTGTCACTCTGTGCACGGAAAATGACCGCCTAATATTTGTACATTCAGTCCCATCTTACTCAAATCCCAGGTTTTATGTATTGCTTTTCAGAAGTAGCTTTTGATGTAAAATCATAAAAGCATTTAAGCAAATTATGTGTTCAATTCCCACTATATATCAAACAGAACTTCAGTACATCCCTTTTTCTGGTAAGCTCCTAATCTAAATTTTGAGTCATATGCAAATAGTGAAAATCAAAAGAAACTTAGCTGTTCAGAAAAAGCCTAAGTTCCTCACGTGACAGTTAAGCTTCCTAAAACAGGAGACTGGAAGGAAATAATGCATCCTGAGTAGCTTGCAAAAAGCAAAATCTGAAATGCTCACACGAGAGCGCACATTCAAGCACCTGCATAAGTTGCTTACCTTCGCATGCACAGGTAGCCTGGGCTGCACTTACATCTTTTTGTTGACACAACTTCATTTGCCATTTTTCTAATAAATGCATACAGAACCAAGTTCTTCGTGCCTCCTTAATCCCAGTTTAGACTGGGACCACAGTGTAGATGTAGAAGCAGGAAGTCATTGCCATTTTTTGACTTTCACAGAACTGTGGTTATGGCATTTCGTATACTATGCAGAAGGATACATGGTCTGTAGAGGAGAATGGGAGAAGCCAGCTTTCAGTCAAACTGCTTAGGGCTTCCAACTTCTTATTCAGGTTGAAATGCGACATTGGACTTTTCCCCCATCTGGGGGAATTTTCTTGGCCATCTTCTGGCTAGCCATACATAATCCTCAGTACCTTTGACTGTGTACCGTACAGAGTCAAATTTTTTGTCAAGTTAAACAGAACTATTACAAATCTCACAACGCTTCCAAAAAATTAATGTTATAGCCACCAGGGACAATGGGACAGAAGGGCCTTTTCATGGCTTACTTAAGAGCATACCACAGGGCAGTTGCAGACTCACAGGCCTCTCCTTAAGACAGTAATACAAGACCTGACCAGATATTTTTTTCTTAGCCTGACCCTCAAAAATGATCATCAGGTTGCCACAAGATCAATAAGACCTCAGGATATGACTCAAGGATGCAGCTACCCACCTGTAGGATTAGGTTTCTTTCACACGCAGAATGAGGGGTCTCTGCAGAAGCTATAATAAAGAAAGCAGTCTACGTGTTCAAGGGGTTGCACTTGTGCATCTTTTTCCAGAGTTAAAGGTAGTATTTGGGAGAAGTTATTTCACCAAAGAAGGAGAAAAAGAGATCATACAGAATGATCCATCTTCATATAGGTCACAGAACTTTCAGGATGCCCAAACATATATCAAATGAGGAAGATGTATCCCTTGTTCATGAATAAAGAAAATTTCAGAGAGTTCAGAAAAAAATTCAAAACATGGCCATAGTTATGCAAGCCATGCTAAATAAATAAAATAAAGAAAACAAGGACACCCTAAAGGAAGTATCTTCTATTGGGAGACAGACTTAGCCTTAACTTCAAGAAGCTCTGTAAAAGTTCATCTTATACGGCTGATTATCCCAATCTCTAGAGACTTCAGTCTATTTTAGGCCACGTATATGTGCTTCAATAGGAAAAAAAAAAAGAAAAAAAAAAGAGGGCAGCAGAGAGCAGAGGCGAATGTTCAGTTGCATTCTGTGCAATATTTGTATCAAACACAAGTCACAATAGGATATTAGGATGATGATTTTATACATTATAATGTCGATATGCATATAAACACACGTCCCTTAAGACCTTCTTTACTTCTGTTGATACTTTAGAAATTATTCATCTGATTAATGAATTATACACTGAATTTATACATTAATGCCTAATACTTAGGCCCAAATAATTCCTCAACTAATATATTATTTAAAAGCATGTAGGAAGATTAGAAACTGGGTTAATTTACTAGTATCTAGCTTAAAGCTCCAATTTTCTTAAAGACAAATTCAATACACTAACAGGGAATTGGACATGTGAGGACACAAACTTTCAGATGTTTCAGTTACTAGATAATCTATTTAAACAGCTCTATATAAAATGGAGACTAAAGTATAAGTCATACTTCAAAATGGTAAACTAAGAACTAAAAACTAAAAGCTCCTGAGAAGCATTTCATGAAGTGTTGAATACCCAAAATAGATCAGTATTATCTGAAATAGGAAGAAGCAGCATCCATGACTGCAGTGACCTTTTAGAACCTTTGCTCTTAGACACAGCAGAAGCTCTCCATATTCTCGTACTCTGTGGCAAATGCAGTGTCAGATCTAGCTCAACAAAAACCAGGGGGAAGAAAAGCATTTTGTGTCCCAGTTACATGCAGGACACACTGACAGGTAGGCATACACACCACAAAAATCACTTCCCTTCTGAAGAAACTGTTTCTCTCCCTGCAGTTCAAGGGTGTGATTTTCAGAAAATTATATCTGATGGAAATCCAACTTCTTTTTCTAAACCAGACTATTTGATTGATTTTAATCTCATTAGTATGTGCAGATGTCCTTAACAGAGATGTTTTTGCACTTTCATTTCATTCCAACCTTAAGAAAAAAAAAAAAAAAAACCCACACATACAAAACCAAGGAAACGTTAGAATCATAGAATAGTTTGGGTTGGAAGGGACCTCTAAAGGTCATCTAGTCCAACCTCCCTGCTATGGGCAGGGACATCTTCAACTAGATCAGGTTGCTCAGAGCCCCGTCCAACCTGACCTTGAATGTTTCCAGGGATGGGGTATCCACCACCTCTCTGGGCAACCTGTGCCAGTGTTTCACCACCCTCAGCGTAAAAAATTTCTTCCTTAGATCTAGTCTGAATCTGCCCCCCTTTAGTTTAAAGCCATTCCCCCTTGTCCTGGCACAACAGGCCCTGCTAAAAAGTTTGCTGCCATCTTTTTTTATAAGCCCCCTTTAAGTACTGATAGGCTGCAATAAGGTCTCCCTGAAGGCTTCTCTTCTTCAGGCTGAACAACCCCAACTCTCTCAGCCCATCTTCACAGGAGAGGTGTTCCATCCCCCTGATC